>NC_045781.1:24624556-24932756 GCF_008692025.1 Phocoena sinus | reverse complement strand
GCTGCTTCAGAAGTGGGCAAATTCATCACTTAGTTACGTGTGTCTAAGATGCATGTTATGAGTGAGAGCCCTAGAAAGGGCTATTGGGGCTGACTGTGGGGTGAAAAGGCCTTAAACCTCGTTGTTTTCCCCACGGGACACACAGGACCTGGCACATAGTTGGTGCTCAATAAATATTTTTTGAATGAAAGAATGAACCAAAATGTTCATCCTCCCCTTTAATGTGGTTTGTGATTTAAAAATAAATATTGACCAGATAAAACAGGAATAATATTAAAAGTTCAAAAGCGAACTTACCCCATGAGGTGCTGTTCTCCTAGGATTGCAGCTGCCTGCTGACTTGTCTGTGTGTTTGGAGTGACTGTGGATTCTGATGGGCAGGGGCTGTGTCTTAGTCATTTATGAACCCCAGTGCCTGGCACAGAACCTGACATCCTCCCTGCTCTTCTGGGATCTATTCTGTTCCCTCCACCCCTAATCTGTTGTCTATGTTGGACTTGAAGAGGCCTTCTGAGTGTGGCTCCCCATCGCCCTTAGGTAGAGACCCTCAGTGCAGCCCCCAGGCCCTGCCAGGTCAGTGCTTCCCCCTCCCCTGTGCACACCAGCTTGTCTTCACACCTGCCCTCACTCTGTCCCCATTCCAGCCACACTGGCCTTCTCTCTCCTCTCCCAGGGGCTGGCCTTTGGGCAGGCCGTCCCTCTCCTTGCCCCTCACTGGATCTGAATGGATGTGCTTGGTGCTGTCCGAGCCGCCGCCTCTCTCTCTGCCCTCACGTGCCTCCATCCCTCAGGTTGCATGGAGGTGCTATCTCATTGCATCTGATGGTGAATATCTTCCTCCCTGCTGGACTGTGAACTCCACGTGGGCAGGTGCCACCGAGACCTGGGGCTTTGCACGCTGCAGACTTCTGATCCGTTTTTTGAATGAATGAATAAAGAAAGATATGTGGTAGGTACTTAGTAAATGTTCAATGAGTGAATACATGAACGGCACATAATAGGTAGCTGGCAAACATTTGTTGAATAAACAAACAAATGAGTGAATATGAAAGGATACTCAGTGCTTTCCTGGGAAAGCTCTGGCCAATTAGGGCCCCGCTAGATAAGAGAGACTGTGTATCTGTCCTTTCAGCCCTCCTGTGCTCACCCCATCAGCTCCAGGAGCCTTCGCCTTCTGACCTGCCTGCCTCCCTCTCGCCCAGCACTCACAACCAAGAGCTGTGCGAGGGGTAGAGACAGTGGCCCTGTCAGCTGCTGCTGACACAGTTGTGCTGGGGGTCAGGGTGGGGACTGGGCTGGGGGGTGGCCTTCTGGAGAGAAGCAGGGTGAAGCCTGCCCCGGCCTCTGGCCCCTGGGGTCACAACTGTTTTTGCACTTGTATAATCCTTTCAACTCTGCAGCCACCTGGTCCAGCCCTAATCTGGAAACATCTTCCAGAACATCTGTTTTCCTCCTCAATCAATACACTCCCCAAAGAGGGCCAACTTGCAAAATATTATATATAGCATCAAACATGCTATCTGAATTCAATTAAGTGATTTGGTTGGGGAAGAGTTTGTAGTAATTAAGCATACTGTTTTGGAGCAAATTGTAGCAAACTATTTCATTCTTCATTAACAGGCACCTCTCTTGACTCCCCAGGAGCTAAAAAACAAAAAAGAGAGAGAGAGAGAGGAGGGAAAAAATTAAATAAATAGCCAAGTAACCCCCACTCAGATGGCATGATTTACTGTAACCAATACAGGCTTTGATTTCCAGCTCTCTTGTATTATGTGACCACAGCGAAGTCACTTAACCTCTCTGAGCCCCAGGCTTCTCATCTGTAAAGTGGGGCTAGTAATACCCACCTCACAGGGCTGCTGTGAGGATTAAATGGTATCATAAATAAAAAAGCACAGTTCCCAGCATACAGTGGCTTTCCTTTAAAGGGTCACCATGGCACGGAAGTACACTGAGGCTGGATGATTTACGTTCTATTGGTCAGGGCTTTTTTCTACCAAGGCAGGGCCTGAAACGCATTTCAGAGTGCTTTTTCCTTTTTATTCTTTTTTAATTTTTAAAAAATTTATTTATTTTATTTATTTATTTTTGGCTGTGTTGGGTCTTTGTTGCTGCACACGGGCTTTCTCTAGTCGTGGAGAGCGGGGGCTACTCTTCGTTGCGGTGTGCGGGCTTCTCACTGCAGTGGCTTCTCTTGTTGAGGAGCACGGGCTCTAAATGCACGGGCTTCAGTAGTTGTGGCGCACGGGCTTAGTTGCTCCACGGCATGTGGGATCTTCCCGGACCAGGGCTTGAACCCGTGTCCCCTGCATTGGCAGGTAGATTCTTAACCACTGCGCCACCAGGGAAGCTCCCCCATCAGAGTGCTCTTTCTTCCCAGAATATTTGTGAGGTTCTGGGAGCAGGAGTGAGGAGCCTCCTGTTTTATTTCCCTTCTTTATCACCTGCAGTCTACAGCTCAGGGCGGCTCAGTAGGAGAGGAGGGGCAGCGCACAGGCTGGCTTCCAGTCCTGGCTGGCCCTGCGGCAGCTCTTGAGTCTTTTGGGCACGTGCTTAAGCTCTTGCTGCATCCATTTCCTTCTCTGTAAAATGGGGATAAGAATTATTACTCGTCTTCTAGGATTAAATGAGTTTAATAAACGGAAAGCACTTAAACAGTGCCTGATATGTAGTTAGCACCCAGTACATGTTGGGTTTTGTTATTCATTTATTTAAGTTTTCGATTCAGAAAGGCTCATTTAAGTTGCCGGTGTTTTCTGTAGGCACTTCCCTGGTCAGGCTGGGGACATTCACAACCACGGTGACAATGATAGTAGTTGCCACTTATCAGGCGCCTACTGTGTGTCATAGAAGACCTAGAGGGGGTGCTTAGCATCCATTTTTCATGATTGTTGCAACAAGCTTGCTATTACTTTCATCTTCCCAGTGAAGAAATGGAGGCTCTTAATATCACCTAGCAGAACATTTTAGGGCTGGGTTTTGTACCCAGGCCTGTGGGACTCCAAAGCTGCCCTCTTTTTGCTTGCCATGCCACCACTCAGGAAGACAATCCTTCCCAACCTGACCCTTATTGGGCATCTGCTGTGTGCAGACCATTTTCTCATCTGCAGTCACACTGGGCTGTCCAGAAGTTTGGAACGTCTCTATTGCGCCCCCTGTGGAGCAGTCTAACCTTTAGCAGCTCCCTGCTCCAGGGAGTCCATAAGAGGCTCACTCAGGACAGGCTCACAGTCCCTGGAAGACGGGAAACCGGTGAGGAGGCTGTTGTCATGTAGACAAGAAAAGATGGTGGCCTGAAGGGGGGTTGCTGGCAGGTGGAGAGCAGTGGGTGAGTTCTGGAGAAATCATGATCACTCCCCAGTGGTGTACACAGTAGCTGCTGGGGGAGTTCCTTGGAGGGAGCGGGGTCTTTGGAGAGATAGTGTTCTGGGAAATCTTTCTAGAAGGTGCTGGTGGGGCTCGATCTGACTCCCTAAGGAGGGAAGGGGTCATTTCAGCAGGGGACATGGAGAGCAAAGGTTTGGAGGTGAGAAGCCCTGTGACCGGCTGTTGGGACTACAGGAGGAGGCTGTGATGAGGTCTCTGTCTTCAAGGACGAGCTCCCTGTGTGTTTTGGGACAAGATGCCTGTGGCCCATAGTGGCTCAAGTAGAGTGACCTCCAATACCAGCTCTTCCACAGAGTCAGGGCAGGTTGTGAATTTCAGTGCTCAGGAGAGGCCGCCAGGGACAGGCGTGGGGGTGGGAGGTGGTTGGGAACCCTTACTGCACCCAAAGGACCTGCCTGAACAGGGAACAGTGTATTCATTCATACATTAGTTAAGTCCATCGTTGTACTTGATACTGTAGGGCAGGAGGGGAGGGGGAGGGAGGGAGGGAGAAAGAGAGACAGACAGATGGACCAGTAAGGGACAAATCCCTCTCTGGGAGGCATTGAAGGTTTATGAGAAGCACACTTGTGAGGACTCTTCGAGTTGCAAGAGCCCGGACCCTGCCTTAAGCTGGCTTAAGAAGGAACCAAGGGAATGAGTTCACTGGGCCTGAAACAGGAAGTTCTCAACGCCCGGGTGGGCCCACCATCAGGACATGGCCTCCCCAGTTAGGAAAAAATGGCCACCAGCCCCTCCAGGCTTATATCCTATTAGCTCAACAACTTCAGGGGCTAGAGTCTTTTATCCCTAACCTGAAGATTGATTGGCCAGGTCTGGGTCACGTGTTCATTCCTGAACCAATCACTTTACCCAGAAGCATGGAATACACTGATTGGCCAGGCCTGAGTCACATGCTCACTTGGGGGGAGGTGGCCAACCTCTGGTAGAGGCTCCCTAAAGGACATCTGGGTGGTTGTTCCCAGAAGAAGGGAAAATAGATGCCAACAGGAGTAAAACCAAAGTCGCCTTCAGTGGGAGTAAGGGACAGCTCTGCCCTGCAGGTCATGAGTAATCCGAGCTCTCAAGTGAGAGGTCAGAAGCTGGCCACCCACAGAGGGGTGGCTCCATGGGAAGAGGGGTCTTCTGGGACAGGAAATGATGAATCCGGTAGAGGCAGTGTTTCCTAACATCTCACGCACTTGGTTTTCCTGCACCCGGACTGGATGTCCACTCTTTGCGTCCTCTGCAGCTGTCCCTGGAGAGCGTTCCGGGATGAGATTGGAAGCTTTGCTGCAGGCCACCCGTGGTCTGATTCCTGTTCGGCCACCATGAACGGTGACTGAGATGGAAGATCTTGCTTTTCCTTTTGAACTCTGCGGGCGTCTGTCTAGCCTGGCTCTGTCTGGGTAGTGTGTGGTGTTTTCTGGGCAGAAACCCAAAACTTACCCCTGTTCCTGCTTTGTGGAACTGTTTGTCAGCATCATGGGGGATCGCTGTGGAAGCTTTGTACCTCCTTTTTGTCCCAAGAGGGAGACAGGTTGGTTTGGGAAATGAAAGGGTCAGCTAATGCCATCCTGGGTCACATCAAAGCCAGCCAAAGCCAGGTGAGCTAGCGCATCACAGCTTCCCAGGTGTGGAAGTTCAGGTTGTCAGAGGCCTTGGCCCAAGTCCCAGCCCGGCTTTGACTTGCTGCGTGGTCTTGGGCCAGTCTCCCTTCGTTTCCGTGCCTCAGTTTCCTCATTTGTCCACACTGGAACATGAACACTTTCCAGGGGTAAAAGTGTACACGTGAGTGATGTCATCAAGTTGGGCCCGATTTCCTTCTGTCCCTAGAGACATCGAAACACCCTGTGAGATTTGGGGCCTCACAACATGTGGCCCTCATTTTAGGACTAACACCTCTCTCTGCTGGGAGAATCAGCTGTGAGATTTATAGACTGCCTGCCCCCGCTCAAGTATGCTGCCTCTCCCTCGGTCCTCCCCTGGGTCCTCCCTCCAGTCACCCCCTATCCCTCCCCACTCAGTCCTCCCCTCCTTTCCCCCCATCAATCTCCCCTCGCCAGTCCTCCCCCCCATCCTCCCCCTACATCGTCTCCCCGCCAGCCCTCCGCCTCGCCCTCCCTGCCTTCTGAGGCGAAGCTCGGCCGCTGCCACCACCTCCCAGCGCTGGCCGCTGAGCCAATTAGCCTCACTTCTCACTGGCTGCGCGTCGGCACAGTAATGATTTTCAGATTTACAAGCATTAAATATTTTAATTTAATGCCTTGGCTCTCTTGTAATTCATGCACTTAATTATATGATAATTACTCAAATGAAAGAGATACAGCTGCTGCCGTATCAATTCTAAGGGAAGACTGGGTTTTGAGTTGGACTGAGTTTGGGAGGTGGGCCCTCCCCCTCCAGCCCTTCTTTTCTCTGGGCCACATAGTCTACAACAGCCCGTCCTCCACCAGCCAGTGCTGGGGCCGGGTAATCTGCTCCCATCTGCTCCAGGCACAGGGTGTGGGGACTGCCCTGGCTGGTGACCCGCCCTCCTGTGGGTGCTGCTCTGGGAACAGAAGTCTAATGGCTGATGAGCAGAGAGGGAGGAGTCTTGGGCTGTCCTCGGGTGGTAGAGAGGAAGGTCCCTTTCTCTGCCCGCCCTGGGGAGCAGGGGCTGTGAATGCCGTCTGGGCTCCGTGCCTGGTGGAAAAGCCGGGGAGCCTTTCTCCTCCTTAGCGATGATGTCTGGGGGTGAGTGGTGGGAAAGTGACTGCTTCCACTGAGCATCTCCACCGCAAATGGGACAGGGGCCTGGGCCTCCTCCCACTGACCACCAAGGGGTTTGCAAAGACAGAGCTGGAGATGGGGGAAGGTGCTCTCTAGTGGGAGCACCTTCCTTGTTTCTTGTCACCCTTGCTGTCCCCTGCCTCCCCTCCCCTCCTCTTTCCTTCTATCCTTTCCCCTTTCCTTTTTATTTCCCTATTTTTCTCCCCCCTCTTCTCTTTCCCTATTGACATCTAAAATTGTATTTAATGCCTGAAGGGTACTGGCTGGTCTGTAAGAACGGGAACTATTCATATTTGGCAAGTGTTTCAGCTCCTCCCTCCCCACCATGTTTGTGGAGCCCTGTTGGGTCTGTTGCTGCTGAGTGGATTGAGCAGAGGCCCTTTACAGTTGATGGCACCGGCAGATTGAGAATCAGGTGGCGTTGCCTTGGGCCAGGACTCTTTGGGTCTGGGGATGACGGCCCTTGGGAGGCTCTCTGCAAAACTGAACCTGCTTCCTTGGGAAGGAAAGCTCCTCCTCTCACCAAGCATCAAAGCCAAGTGCCAGGGGCTTCCCTGGTGGTGCAGTGGTTGAGAGTCTGCCTGCCGCTGCAGGGGACACGGGCTCGTGCCCCGGTCCGGGAAGATCCCACATGCCGCGGAGCGGCTGGGCCCGTGAGCCATGGCCGCTGAGCCTGCGCGTCCGGAGCCTGTGCTCCGCAAAGGGAGAGGCCACAACAGTGAGAGGCCCGTGTACTGCAAAAAAAAAAAAAAAAAAAAAAAAAGCCAAGTGCCAGGTAGAGGAGTCCTGGGGCGAGGCCCTGGTGACAGGGGTCCGTGGTGCTCTGGCCAAAGCTTGTGAAGAAGTTGAGTCAGGAGGGTATAATTTCCAAGCCAGTGAGTTCAAGCTTCTGAAAGTGTCCTGGTTTTTAGGGTGAGGAAGCTCCCGTGGCGGAGAAGACCTCGGCCTCTCTGGACCCGCACATTTCCTAGGCATAGGAGAGCTGGGTGGTGCATTTCTGCTGAAGTGCACGTTTGCACTGAAAAGGGTTACAAACGGTTCGCCCCGTATGCAGACAATTTTCAGCTAGCTTACAGCAGCTGTGGCGCCGTGCTGATAGATTAAAAGCAGCAACCAGCCCCAGAATGAAGTGTATTAGAACTCCTGCTGGGTCGAGCTGGGGAGAGGCCCACACAGCTGTCATCTAGGCCAAGTTTCCAACTGAAACCTCAAGAACAGGCTGGAACTCGGAGAAAAGTTAGCTTTCTAAATGAGGTGGCCGGCTGTTAATCAAGAGAACGGGGAGGGGGACCGGCGGAATGCTGGGGATTTAGAACAAAAGAGGAGGAGGCGAAGACTGGGGGTGTCCTGCCCAGACCAGAAACTGTGCAGAACCGTAGCTCCTGGGGCCAGGGACAAAGAGGCTGCTGCAGCTGTGGGCCCCGGGGCAGGGCACAGCATCCCAGCCCCTCTCTGTGTTTTGCTCCAGACGGCTGGCTTGCGGAGTGGGTGAATAAGGACACTGAGGTGTTTCCACATGATGTCCAAAAGGCCCCAAGACCTTAGTGCCACTGCACCATGCCCAGGGCTCCCTGGCTAGAATGGCTAGGGTAGCTCTCAGGGTTGGGGGGCTGCCTTGGTCTGTCTTTGCCCAGGAAACATTTGCTGTCAGGGTCACCTGCGGCCAGTTTCCCCCTTGCCGTAGCACGGAGGCCTGGCTTTGGACTTCAGTTTTGAGGTCTTTAAGAGATGTCTTCTCTTGTGATGAGAAAGGCTCTTGACAGGAGTCTGGCTCTGGCCCCTGAGTCTAACTTGAGGCTGGAGGGGGGGGTGGGTCACTTGGGGGCCCATCTAGACCACCCAATTATTAGAAAATTCAGAATGCCAAGGTTAGAAATCTGTGTATCATCTCCTCTTCCCCCCTCCTCCCCCGCCCCCTTCTTCTTCTCCTCCTCCCCCCCCCCTTTGATATGTTCCTATTTTTGAGAAGAGCAAAATGCTTCCCACTGCAAGGGCCAGGTGAGTCTGCACTGCAAAAAAAAGGAATATATCCAACTACAGCATATGCCCATAATTCAGTTGCAGTTGTCTATATAGTACATCACAGTGAATTCATCCTTTCGACAAACATTTACAGCATCTTCATTTGGGCAGGCCATCGGCCAAGTGTGTGTGTGTGTGTGTGTGTGTGTGTGTGTGTGTGTGTGTGTGTGTCAGGAAGGTGGGGGCTTGCGTAAGTATCAGATGTGCTTAATTATTGGGGAATCGCAAACCCTGGTAAAGAGCCTGCTGGTAAATGCCGCTGTGTTACACATTCACTGGGATGGTCCTATGCTGGAAAGAGTTCTGGTTTCTAAAGCTGCCAGGCTTTCCCCCCCTCCCCGCCCATCAGATGGTGGGAAATGAGTTCGGCTTGTCGGGGGGCATGATTTGAGTCTCCCGAGCAGACGTGGAGATGGTGGCTTCTTTCCTGATGTGCAATCAGGTTTCAGGTGTTTGCTTGGATTCCCGAGCTGGCCCTGCTGCTGGGATGGGCTGGTCTAGTGGCAGGCTGAGCGAGGCGGGGGTGTGGGCAGCTGCCATTGGCTTGGTCCTCTGTGGTCCACGGGTGTGGGTGAGAGTGGTGCAGACAGGTATGTGGGCCTAGGATCCAGCTCTGGGAGGCAGACCACCACGGTTTGAGTCCCAGCTCTGCCTCTTGGTGCCTCCATGACCTTGAACAGACTACTTAACCTCCCTTGTCCCGTGTCCTTGTCTATAACATGAGGATAATGAACGTCTCTCTCATAGGGCTGTAGTGGAGATTAAATGAGAAAGCATGTAAAATGCTTACAACGACATGTGGTTGTAAGTACCCAATGAATTGTAAGTACCCAATGAATGTGAGCAATTTGGTCAAATTCCTCTTTAATCTAGAGTAATTTGACAAGAATCCTAGAACCTCAAATCATCTAATTTTATCCTAGAATCCACTCACGAGTCTCTTCCACAGGTGCTCAGCTTTCCTTGAATGCCTCCCATGGTGGGGAGCTCACCCCCGTCCGCCATGACAATCACAGACAGCTTCTTTCCAAACTGTACATTTTGGCAGTTCTTACCCCATACAAAGACTTTCCTGACTTCCTCTTCAGTGTAGAGACCCAAGAAGGGTCAACAGCTGCCACCCATTGGGTGTTTACCAGGTGCCAAGCACTGTACATGCATTATCTCATCCATCCTCCTGAGTCCTAAGAGGAAGGTATTATTTTGCCTCTGTTTTACTGATGAGGAAACAGAGGGTCAGCGAGTTGACTTGTTTAAGGGTTACACAGATCTAGTGGGCTGACTGGGACTGAGATCAGGTCTGTCTGATGTCAAAACCCTGTTCTTAACTATCCAAGCAAGCTTAAAACCAACCAAGAATCCTTTGGTCTTTTCCCTCCTTCTTCCCTCTCCATCTCAGTCAGCCCACTTTCCCCCAACGGCTTCTTCCCATCCACGTTTTAGTTGCATGATTTGGGGAGAGTGCGTTGAGCTGTTACGTTTAGTGACGTGTCATGTATCCGGTTCCTCACGGCACCATTAAGCTGGCGGGGTAACTTCTGTCTGCAGGAGACAGAAACCATTCGCCAATGTTGTATGGTCTCTTAAATTAATAAAAGTAATAATCGGGTAAACTGGTTATTGTAATTTATCCACATAAAGCCGAGCCATGTGCCTGAATTGTCACTCGGGCCTCAAACCAGTAGAAAATAGCCAGCAATGACCAGAGGCTCAGGGAGCAGGGCAGCTGCAATCCTGTGGTCTTCAGATTAGGAGAAATGATGAATGCATCCAGAACACATCCATTTCAGCAAGTGCTGCACGGATTATAAAATTTATTACCAATAAAATTATTCATTTGTGCCCTATACCACACTTAATGCACCTGAAGTGAGAAATTAGAAGTGTGTCTAATTCTGGGGATGGAAGAAAATACAAGTGCAGCAAATTTGCAGTCACAGGAGAAAGTTAACGCCCGGCAGAAAAGGAATCAATTTAGCTCTTGCTATTATATTTGAGGAGAACGGGTTGGTTTTTCTTTTTCTTTTTTTTTTTTTTATTATAAAAGCATACAGAGTCTCTTGGATCCCTGGTTCTAGTATTACATTCAAAGAATATTTAAAGAGAAGTTATGAATTAGGGGGAAGAGACAAATGTGAATAATGTGTGCATGTAACCTCTCTCCATATATATGTATGTATATCTATCTGTAAAATCTATGTATACCTGTGTATATCTATATACATCTATATATCTATTTATCTCTCCATCCATCTATCCATCCATACACACAGTAGTGTGGTAGGCTAGTAAATATTTAACAATGAGCTGTCTGGGAGAAAAAAAAAAAAAGGAAATTCTGTTGGCCAATTTCTGTGGTGTAAATACTCCCACTACGGCTGATTTCAGACTCCCAATCTGACTTGACTGAACGTTGGGTTGGGAAGAGAAGCACACGGTCAGCTCTTGGGAGCTCGTACAAGCTGGCTCCAGCACACCAGTGGTTTATATACACACATACATATGTTTATGGTTTAAAGGGAAAAAAGAGAGGTAAATCACATGCATCAGTTTGGGCCCTGAGTATCACCTGTGTGTTTTTCCCAACCATCAGCCTCCCTGGGTGAACTTGCAATATATTTCATGCAAGTAGAGAGCAGGTCTCCTCCCCTGGAAACATGGAGACTTTATTTTCATTAGGTTCCAAATGCAAGAGGAGAAAAGACAGAAAGAAAAGAAGAGACGGAGGGGGGCAGATTCCAGGCTTGGCCTCCCCTTGCGTCAGCACTACTGGTTGCCTTCAGTGTGCTCGGTGGACTCACCTCAGTTTTTATCCAGCCATTGTTCTTTTTTACACTGCCTTTGCACACTGTGGCGTGTCTGGGGAATTTCATTAGTTGGAATATACGTGCAAAGAGTTCTGTTCCACTTTCATAAGGTCCCTGGATGGCTTGGACGAGGCCTCCAGGCCCCATGGTAGAGCCGGTACCACATTCATATTCCTTCCCATCACCATACACACGGTAGCGCGGAGCCCAGACCAATCGAAAACTTGACAGTAAGCCTTTTGATTTTGCGGGGAAACCTTCATCACGCTGCGAGAGGGAAGGGAATATAGCCCAAACTGGACTTCATACTGTGGCAAGCTTGAAATCCCAGCCCCACTGCAGAGCCGGCTGATTGGAATAGTTGGAAACTGTATCCAGGAATTCGGCTGCAAGAACTTGGCTCACAGCAACTTCTGCCGTTTTGAAAGAAAACTTGTCAACTGGGGGAGCCACTTGGGGCCTGGGTTTAATCTGTCCAGGCAGTAAAGATTCACGGGAATGATTGGCCAAATTTCCCTCCCTGTTTAGAGCTCCTGCCTATGTGGGGACTCTGGCGGAGGGGAGAAGCAGGCTTGACGGCTCTGTGTCATCACTGTCACAGCCATGGCTGTTGTTACCGGCTTCGACGCTATTGCTATTTTGCTAATCGCCAACCTGCTACCTGTGAGATAGCAGAGCCGGAGGTTCAGACAGAGCCACCCAGAGCACATGTTCTGCTTGGTACCCCCGACCCAGGCTGCTGTGATGGGGCGGTGTTTTTTGTACGCCTTTCTCCCTGGTAGCATCACCATGACATTTAGAGGGGCTGAGGGTCAGAGAGAGACTTACATTGAAATCATGGTCGTTTACTTGGTAAATCACAATCAGTGACGCTGTCTCTACTTGGGGGGGAGGTCCATGGGTTGGCTTACCGGGGATGGTGCCTTGATTTCACTCTTCTTTGTCTGAAGATGTTAGTGAATGAGGGACCCTACTGTGAAATACCCATGAAATTCAAGGATCTTTGGTGCCATTACCCAGGAATGTCCTGCTGGTCCTGATGCAGGAGACCTTGGTTCACGTGCACAAATGCTGGGGCTTGACAAACGTCAGTGGAGCCAGGAGTCACGGTGTGCCATCTGCAGGAAAACGTATCACTGTCAACCTCTTTTTCCTCGACAAGGATGTGAAGTCCTGGTCTTTTAAGGGGGGGAAGAGGAGGCTCTTGGGGGAGAGGTAAGTCGGTGATGGTGAGATGTGATTGAGTTAGAGAAATGTCTACAGACAGAACCTGATGAGTAGGTTGACTGGGACCTCCTGGGAAGATTAGAGGGAGTCTCTAGCCATCCAACCCTGGGCTGACGCCCGCGCTCCCCTTACCTCATCACCAAGGAAGTCTTTCTTTTCTTTTTTTACTTTTTATTTCCCCTGCTCTGCTCCCATCCCCTGACCCCCCAACTCAGAGACTCCCTCTCTGTCTGGCCTAGCCTTTTCAGGTGACCTGACACCGAGTGTGGCCATGTGTGCTGAGAAGAGAAGTACAAAGTAGGAAGTGAGAGTACCCCGGGTAGAGCCCTTTTGTGTGGCAAGGCCACAGATCTGATCACAGACCTCTCTGGGCTGGGCCTCAGTTTCCTGATCTGTGAGACAGAAAGCACCCCACCCCAGACACACACCTGCCTCTCAGAGTGGCGCTGAGGGGCACAGGGGATGATGGACAGTGGAAGAGGCACTTAGACCTCCAGAGTTACCCATCCTGGGGGCAGCCTGGGCTGGGAGCGGGTTCCCGAGGAGCTCAGGACTTGGGCCCACCTTGGACAGTCCCCGAGACCCGCTTTCCAAGTGGTCACGACAGCCATGGCCAAGCCTTGCTGAGTGGGTCCCCCTTCCTCACTCCCAGGTACACCTCGGTGCTTCCCGATGCCAAGACTATTCAGGGATGTGTGGGAACCTAGTAATTTCTCAGCTGGAGAGCGTTGTAAAAATAAATGTCTTCTGGAGGTTGAAAGGTTGTCAAATACACACTGAGCCTAATTGGGTCCTCAAAATGTGCAGTTCCCGCTGATTTTCATGAAAGATGTGGATGTGGGATGGTGTGTGTGCGTGTGTGTGTGTGAATTCACAGGTAAATTTGGGCAGATGATAACTTTTGAGATGTGTAGATATGCACGTGTGCCTGAATCTGATTGGTCCACCGTTGAGCAAAGGGATGCTGTCCCCTCCACCTTGGGAAGGGTCCACTGGGCCACATCTGGGCCCACTCCTCTCATCCTGGATCAGCCAAGTTGGGAAGGGACTCAGAGCCAGACCAGCCCGGAGCCACGACCATGAACCTGTAGAGGTGCCGTGAGACTTTCTCCCCCTGCAGGGTGAACATCACAACACTAGTTAATACTTCTTGGGTGCCCAAATGCCAAGCACAGTTTAAATGCTGTACATATGTTAACTCATTTACATCGCCGCTTAGCACAGCACAGAGGCCGGGAGGATCAAATGCAGGGTAGCCGTGGGCTTTGTCCCGGTGAGGTCCATCCCTGAGCCCAAGTTCTGAGCATCTGCCCGACAGAGTTGACTTCGGGGCTTGGAATTGATTTCAAGAACAGTCCTTGCTTCCATCTTACTGCAGGCCAACTGATGTCAGAGACCGTCACACTGCAAAGTGACCCCGTGTGACTCTGGTGCCGGCTGATTCATTCCCTTTCTCTATGACCAGACACACATCCTATTCCCTCTCTGGGCTGTCTCCCCATTTGAGGATTGACCCCTCTGGAGCCATCCCTCTACTGCTTTGGGGCCCCCAGGTTCCCAGGCCCGGGGACCCTTTGCTCAAATTTAGCGTCCAGCACTTGACTTAGTTTGCTGCAGGGTAGCTGCAACCTGTCTGGGTGGAAATGAAGAGCCGATGCTGAGGGAAGCTTCAGGAGGGAAGCTCTTCCCTGCTGGCCCTTCCCCGGAACCCCTGCTTGTGGCCTCCCTTCATCTGGTGGGTTAGGAGGAGCCCTCTGACACCCGAGTGCCCTTCCTGGGGCATTAGCCCCCTCCTCTTGGTGAATCCAGTGCCTTTGGAAGGACTGGGTGCCCACTTAAGCACCACATCGCCTTATAGCTCCCTGGGCCCTGTAAGAGAGGGTCCTCCCACTGCCCTTAGGTTGACGGACACCCCATTCCCTCATGTGGTCTAACCTCTGGCCATGCCGCCCTCCGACACCCAAGCTCCTGTCTACCCACTGCCAGGCGATGGGGTCAGGGCGCTGCGTGCCCAGCCCTGGGGTTCCGCCCAGCCTGCAGCCCTCTCCACCGTCGCCCGATTGTTTGTTCAGCTAAGACAGCCGGCCCGGGGAGTAGGAGCGGGGCTGGGCTGCAGCGTCTGGCCCGGTTCCTCCTGCCAGGGGCTCATTTGTATGCAGAAGGGATTAGGCGGAATTTACCGTGGCCTCGCCCTGGGGAGCTGCTCGCGCCCTAGGAAGACTCTTGGAAGGCGGTGTGCAGTTGGTAAGATTAGAACAGGCCCTTCTGCCGCCGCGCACGCCCTGGTCACTCTCCAGGCCGCCAACATCGAAATCATTTTCATTTATAACCTTTTTGATCATCCAGCCTCAAAGAGGGCCCGCCTTGTGGGACAGCGGGCACCAAAATGGCCCAATTATTTGGAAGAGGAGGGAGCTGCTGAAAACAGTCAGATGTGAGAGACAGGGCACTTGATCTGGGCTCATGGCTTTTTTTCCTGCCTTCTCCCACCTATATTTTTACAGCTGTTGACATATATTGAGTTACATGTGCCTGGCCTCTATCCCCGCGGTACTGTTTCAAAGATCTGTTCACCATGAAGTGTGTGGTTCTCAAGTAAATGACTGACTTCAAGAAAGCACAGTAGTTTAAACGTTACTATAAATACGGGAGCTAAGACATTTTAATTATAATTTTTGAGTTATACGGTGGTGAGTACACCAGGCATTTACAAAAGAATCTGTGTGGAGCTCCAAGACTGTGCTCTCTTGTGGATAAAGAAGTAACTGCAGGTGGTTAATTCTGCAGCCTGGTGGCCGGTCTCTTGTTTACTGATGGCCAGGAGGGGAGGAGGGTGGCTGGAGTCCTTGGAAGTCTCAGTTCGGGACGTTGGAGTCAACCGCACACATTTATGGCGCCCCTCTGCTTGCAGAGGGCTGAGCTGGGGCCTCCGAGTTGATGGGGCAAAGACTCCCCCCTCACGTTTATAATCCCGTGGGAGAGGACAGCTAGCACATCAACTAGCACTCTCTTGGGGAAGGGGAGGGCTTTGGAGAAGAGGTAATAACACTTCTGCTCTGTCTTGAAGGGTGAGGAGAGCCACAGGGAGTATTTGGAAATGAGCAAAAACCCAAGTCAGGCTTCGGTGTGAAAATAAATATTCTGAGCAAGGTGGACTGACCGCCCCGCCCCTGTGCATGGCTCGCCTTCTCCCTAATGTCATTTAAGTCCTCCACCCCCAACAATTGGAAAGCCCCCAGGGGCAGGGAGGTGTCAATGGCCTGGTGGGCTTGGAAGCTCAGCCCTTGGGTGCATTGGGTGAAGATAATTCCTAGGTGAGATGAGAGGGAAGCCAGCCTGTGGCTCTCATGTTCTTGTAGTTTTGATGGGAACAGTCTTTTGGGTCACCTCCTTGTTTATGCTCTAGTGACAAGACATTAGATTAAATGAAGGAAGCAGACCTGGGCTGGTGCATGACTGTTGCCCATCTCATCCACCCCCATTCCATCCATCCATTCATCCATCCACCTGTTTCTCCACCATCCATCCATCTATCCATCCATCCACCCATTGTCTATCTACCCATCTATTTACCTATACACTTAACCATCCATCTACCTACTCATTCATCCATCCATCTACCATCCACTCACGTGTCTGTCTGTCTGTCTACCATCCATGTTAACCATTCATCTGTCCATCCACCATCTATCCATCCACAGATCCATTTATAATCCCTGAGACATTATAGTGTAGGAGTTAAAAGCAGGGGTTCTCTTGAATTCAAATCCTACCTCCATCACTTATTAACGTTATGTCCTCGGGCAAGCTACTCAACCTGTGAGTTAATCCTCTTCATCTGTAAAATGGGGGAAAATAGCAAACACCAGTAAAAGCACGTTGCTAAAATTAACTGAGATAGTACATGCAAAATGCTTAGCATGGGACCTGGAAAATAGTAAGGACGCAGTGAGTGTTGGTTTTGCGTACTGCGTGACACCTGTGTGCCAGACTCTGTCCCACAGCCTGAGCTGAACTCCTCAGAGCTTCAGGCATAGGCTGGAGAGGTTCCTCCTGGGAACAAGGGGCTTCTGCCTCATAGCAAGGTCTGGAATTCAAGCATAGGAGGAGCCTATGATGTGGGCATTAAGGACTATTAGGAAATGGCCAGTGTATTTTGTTTTTAATCGCTGTTTTGAGGGGGAAGTTCCCGTCTCACGTATCTGCCCCTGCCCTGTTTTTAATGTAGGCGTGTTTGCCTCATGTCCATGAGGCCTCTTACAATTTTTTAAACAATTAATTATAAAATAAACATACAAAACACCAAAGAAAATGAAACTCCTTGTTGAAGTATCCAAGATCCCAATTATTGTCTTGCCAAAGCCCTTAACACTTGAAGACGCTGTTTGGACTGTATGGACTCATTGCTCCTTACATTCTAATCCACCTATTCTTTGACTGCTTTCTTGCATATTTCTTCAACGTACACGTGTTGAGTGCCAGCTGTATACCAGGCACTGTGCCAGGTGGTTTTGTCAAGATCACGTGTAACTTCTTGTAAGATTTATTTCTGAGGGAAGTGGATCAGAATCTTGACTATGGGTTTCTGTGAGACGTAGAGTTGAGGGTGATCTTTATCTGTTTTTGTACTTTGCAAATGTCCTATAATAACCACACAATGCTTTTGTATCATCAGAAAAGCCAACTAAAAACCATCCAGCAAAATCAGAGCCTCTGCCCTCGCATGGCCAAGGTGATGCTGCGAGATTGTACTAGCTTAACTAATCCCTGAAAACAAGGGGAAAATCCCAAGTCGGTATCTTTTTTTTTAAATTAATTAATTAATTAATTAATGGCTGTGTTGGGTCTTGGTTGCTGCACACGGGCTTTCTCTAGTTGTGGTGAGCAGGGGCTACTCTTCGTTGCAGTGTGTGGGCTTCTCATTGCGGTGGCTTCTGTTGCTGCAGAGCACGGGCTCTAGGCGTGTGGGCTTCAGTAGTTGTGGCGCATGGGCTCAGTAGTTGTGGCTTGCGGGCTCTAGAGCGCAGGCTCAGCAGTTGTGGCGTGTGGGCATAGTTGCTCCACGGCATGTGGGATCTTCCCGGACCAGGGCTCGAACCCCTGTCCCCTGCATTGGCAGGCAGATTCTTTTTTTTGTTTTTTGTTTTTTTTTTTTGCGGTACACGGGCCTCTCACTGTTGTGGCCTCTCCCGTTGCGGAGCACAGGCTCCGGACGCGCAGGCTCGGCGGCCGTGGCTCACGGGCCCAGCTGCTCCGCGGCATGTGGGATCTTCCCAGACCGGGGCACGAACCCGTGTCCCCTGCATCAGCAGGCGGACTCTCAACCACTGCGCCACCAGGGAAGCCCGGCAGGCAGATTCTTAACCACTGCGCCACCAGGAAAGTCCCCCAAGTCGGTATCTTTTGAATGGCTGGCTCTCAGGACACCAGCAGTACCTTGTTGATTCTTGGCACTTAGAGCACCCCACTGTAATTCAGATGGTTGAGACAGGGCAAGGTAGGAGAGGGTGTTCAGCCAACTGTTCGGGAGGTAACTGGAATTTGGGGAGCTCTGTGACAGAGCTCTTAGGAGACGTTGTTCAGGCATGGCCATCAAAGGAGGCTGTGGAGGCTGGAGGTGCCTGGCTCCCACCCCCCATATATGGCAGGTGTGTAGAAGCGGGTGTTTACTTTCTGCTCACGGCACTCCCCATCCTGCTGTGCTGTGCTGTATCACCCTGGGAGTCTAGGATTGGGGGAAGAAGGAAGCACTTGGGCAGGTATTCGGACTCCTTGTTCATTTACTGAGAATGCAGAGTCAGCAGCTGTGGTGTTGCCTGCCCTCTCGCGGCCTCAGTTTTGGGGTCTGCAGAGTTGAGAGCCAGATGGGATCGCCTTCGGTGTTCTCACAGTTGCATGTGTCATATTCTAAGTCCTTACAGAGACAGTGATAGGAGAGAGAAGAGGTCGTTGTTTTGGGGGAGAACAGGAAGCCCAGAACAGGAATGGGCACTGGAGGTAGAGGTCAGTCACTGCAGAGGTTTGGGGTCCTCCTTGCCTCCAAGGCAGGACGGAGGCATCCTTCTTTCCTGTCTCTGATTTGGTTCGTGCCCTTGGCGCAGTCCCATCAATTTTGGGGGCTTCAGAGTCCTGTCAAACGGGGAATCTTTCTCTCACTTCATCTACTCAGTATCATTCAAGAAAAAAGTTACGGAAACATTTTGTAATCTGGGGAGCCCTGTACCAGTGAACGACAGTATTGCATGAAGTCTTAAAACTCTCAGCTAATCTACTAAGAGCGATTGTGATTAAGAAATACATCTAAGGGCTTCCCTGGTGGCGCAGTGGTTGAGAGTCCGCCTGCTGATGCAGGGGACACGGGTTCGTGCCCCGGTCCGGGAGGATCCCACATGCCGCGGAGCGGCTGGGCCCGTGAGCCATGGCCGCTGAGCCTGCGCGTCCGGAGCCTGTGCTCCGCAACGGGAGAGGCCACAACAGTGAGAGACCTGCGTACCACAAAAAAAAAAAAAAAAAAAAAAGAAATACGTCTAAGATGGGAATGCTGTAATACCTGATATTTGTTTATATTTTTAATAATGATCATAATATTGAAACTGTATCAAGACTCAGTATTGTGGCAGATGCTGTGAGGTCCCACCTCCAACCCTTAAACATCCCCATGGGGCAAGGTAAGTGTTGTTACCGTCATCCTCCAGGATGCAGCCAGGATTTTAACCCAGCTTCTTCTGCCTTCCGAGCCAGTGCCCTTTCTGTTGGGTCTTAATGCTTCCTAAAGCACGTTTGATTTTTTTAAATTAATTTTTGGTCTCATAGCAATACCACGAGAAAGATGGGACCGCTACTTTATGCCCATTTTACAGCTAGGAATAGACCTGGTACCCCAGGCTAGACCTCCTCTCTGTTCTTGTCCTCTCCATATATGCTGGTTTCCAGGACTGAGTGGGTCCAGGAGTGGTCGCCGAAGTGGGTTTCTCCTGCATCCCTGTCCCCTCTGGGAGGGGTCACAGAGAGCTCTTGGGGGCACCGCTGGTTTCTGTTTGCCTGGTGGCATCTTGGCCCCGCGTGAGAGCCTAGCAGGTACCTTCCACCGCCTGGGACGCTGCTTGCGGCTTTTGCTTCTTGCCTTCTGCCCTTCCAGAATGACACACTTGCACTTGTCCCTTTGGTTTAGCCAGAAACCTAAAGTGTGTCTTCTCAGATGCAGACTGACGTGCTTCTTTTATAAATTCTTGGGCATTACTATTGATTTTTGGCTGAGGATTTCGAAATCCTGTCTCCAGGACTCAGGAGATTTCCCTGCTGCAGTAATAATGCATTGTCATTCTTAATATCTCCTGTCTCTGACACAATATTCATATCAGGCTGCTGAGGAGTGGCGTCAGCACAGCCTCAGGGATGGCGCCGGGCTCGGTGGTGCTGACTGCGAGGGCCGCACCGGCACCTCCCCGTCCCCCAGCTTTGCTCCCCACCAGGAAACCACACCCGGCTTGCCCCGTTTGAAGGTGGTGCCTGACATGGTATCACGGGGGCACCGAGGGAACCAGTGGTTGATTTCTACCCCCTTCATTGCTCAGGTTTCTCTGAGGCCCAGAGAAGGGCAGGACCTGCCCAAGGTCACACAGTGAGTCAGTCGGGGAAGGGAGGGCTGAAACCCTGGTCCCCTTTGCTCTCTTTTCACCTGGCAGTTCAAGTGTCACCAGGCACTAACAAAAGCAAGTGACACGGCCTGTGTGTGAGACAGTGGGGGCTGCCATGTCCCAGCAGAGAACCCGGCCTCCCATTGCTGTCTGGGGGGATCGCATCGTGGGGATCCCAGATGTCCTGAGTTTTCAAGAGAGACCAAAACTCCAGACTTTAATATAAAATTTCTGGTGTGTGTGTGTTTTTTAAACGTTGGCAGCTAATTACATAATAACTCCCAGATGATGCGACCCCTGAACGAGAACCACAGCTGTGGGCTGAGGGTGTACTGGCCACACATTGTGTCAAGTGGCCAGAGCTGGAGGCCACTTCGTCCATCCACCTGCCCCAACAACCTTCCTTCCAGGTGCCCCAGAGTTGGGGGTCCGCTCTCCTCTTCCCTCCCTGTGAGCTCACTCGAGCTCTCTGTGCTCCCGAGGGCCTCCTCGCCCTTCCAGTGGAGAAAGTGTCGGCTTTTCCTAACCAATTCCACTGTCTGGATTCCAGCTTAGATGCACCCTGTGTGTTTTGAAGTGTGCACAGGTCTGACCCCAGCCCTCAGGCCTGGCTGTCCTTTGTCCTCGTGCTGCTAAGAATACAGAGCTACTAGCCTGGCCTCCAGGACCTTCCAGGCGAGTCACTGAATAGGTTCCCACCGAGGGACTGTTCTTCTAGTTCTTGGAATTGATGCTGCTTAGACCATAAAAATAAAAAGACCGTGTCCTCAATACTTAGAGTGTGTCTTGTGAATAAGCTGATGTGCGGGGGAACGGGTGGAGTTGTGCTCTGAGAGGCTGGCAGGACCCAATGCCCCACACCTGGCCAGAGGGACTGATGTCATGGGATTGAAGGAAGGGAGGGGCTTTGGGAACGTTCCGGTAGGAAAGCTGATGGCTAGACATTGGAACTGGGGTTGCTGAAAGTCTGTGAAAATCGGAGCAGCCAGAAGTGGTGTTTTCTTGGTTGCAGAATCATTCTGTCAAAATGATAGGGAGTTGTAAGCAGGAGGGAGGGCGGAACCGTGCCCCTGGCCTGTTGTCTCAGCCTGAGGGCCTTCCTTCGGGGACCCACCTGGAAATGGGATGTAACGACGTCCGGGGAGAGTCAGGCCTCGGACAGGTGGTGCTGCTTCTGCCTGTGGTCCTGCAAGGATCGCCTTGCTCCCTCCTGCCTCTGTGTCTGTGGCAGTACAGCCAGCTCGCCTCACCCCGCCATGGAGGCTTCCGGTAGGAGGCAGCAGAATGAGCGCTAGCCCTCGTGGAGGACACTGTGTCTCTCTGCCCTGCCGGCTGCGGGGGCAGTGGGTCGTCACCCTCAAAGATAGACTCTTTGGGCCAGCCCCTCCCCCAGATTGTTGACTGAATGAATTGGGAGCCCCTCTTGGGGGCCCTGTCCTCTCGCTGCCTCCTTGTTTCCCCCTCTGCTTCATCTCGTGTGTACACAGCGGCCTCTCTGTCCCCAACTAAGGGCAGGGACCTGACAGGCCCGGGGCCCGCTTATCCCCGTTGTGGCCAGAAGTGGGCGCTGGGGAGCCCCGGAAGGGCTTAGGGATGACGTGGACTGGAGGGCTTGGTGGAGAGAGAGCTGGAGGAGGCCTGGGCTTCGCTTCTGGCCGGGCCACAAAGCTGTGTGGCCCTGGCAAAATGGGTTTCCCTCTCTGAGCCTCAGCTTTGCTTAAGTAAAACGAGGGAGTTGAAATAGCCAGTGCTTTTCAAGTTGTAAGCTGCAACCCGTTAGCAAATCACGGAATCAACTTGGATGGTCACAGCCAACAAAATAAAAGAGGAACTAGACAGAGCAGAGCCCAGCAGTGGAATAGAATGGAAAGGAAGGGAAGTAAACGAAAGGAAGAAGGAAAAGCAAAAGCAGAAGGAAAGAAACTGCTAGAGTACATCACACTTAGTGAGCTTAAGTGTAATTTCGTTAATTTGGCGGTGGCGGCGGGGTTACGTATGTGTGTTAGTGTGTGACTAGGTCATGGTGTATATAGTTCGTGCTGAGGGTTGCAGTTTAAAAATTTGAAACACAGGTCCGATGGCCTACAAACATTCTTCTGAACCTTACGGTTTATAAGTGTAGTTCACTAGCTGAGCTGATCTGGGGCAAGTTATAGAAAATCTCTCCATGATTCAGTGGCCTTATCTGTAAAATGGGAATAATTCAGTCCCCAGCGCAGCGGTTTTGAGGATTAGCTGAGGGGGTCATGTGAAGTGTGTAGCGCACAAACACACAATACATGCTCCGTGACAGCTGTTGGTGCTGCAGCCACCCTTACGTTCTTAGACACAGAAGATGAGGTGTGGGACCCTCCGCCTCTGCCTGCCAGCCTCTGGAGGGGAGGAGAGCCGTCGTGATCTGCAGTGCCTCATTCTCCAGCAGGGCCCAAGGACAGTCCCGGGGAGCCGCAGCTGATGTGGGCTTGATGGGGAGTCCCCGCCCCGGGGAAGAGCCTCCAGCCTGCCCAGGGGAGCGCTCTGCCATCCGGGTGGAGGCTGGAGTGAGCCACGGGCAGGGACATCCCTGCTGCCGTGTGCCACTCCCTGGGCAGCATGGGAACCACTCGTCTGTGGCGCTCGGAAGCCTGGTGGGCGGTCTCTGCGCAGATCTGTGACCTGTGGCCGCAGCATTCCCATCTCGTCTGCTGGTTCTAGCCTTTGTGCCCGCGGCTCCATTTGGAGCCACGTGAAGTGGGCACGCCATTCTCGATGCCGATGACTGATTTTTTCAGCCACCACCTCTACCCCACCTTTTCTTAATGCAAGATGGGTCTGGGCAGAAGTGTTAAAATTCCAAAAAAAAAGGAAAAGAAAAAGAAGTGAAAAAGTTGTCAAGAAAGCTGCCTGGTGAGTCTGGTGCTGCCGTAAATAGGACTCAGAGGCGAAAGCTCAGCCTCCCGCAAGGGCAGGGAAAGGAACGATGACACCAGCGACTTTTTCTGGCCAAGGGACAGGAGCGTGGGTCTGGGTGTGGGCGCCTGAGGAGCAGAGGGAGGACCCTTCGGTCTTAGGGAACCTTGCCTGATTTGGGCCCAGTTGGTCTGCGTGTGGAGCAAGGTCATTGGTCCGACGTCAGGGGCAGGCTTTGTGCTTCTCCCTGCTCTGCCTCGCCATCTTCTCCCCTTCTCTTCCTCCCGAGGTGCAGATGGCCACATTTGCAGGTTAACTGGAACAGCTGGAGATGCATTATTAGTTTCCCGCTGCTCCTTCATATTTGCTTGGGCCTTTTTTTTTTTTTTTTTTTAACGGCAACATAATTTACAACTAGTACACTGGTGTCAGAGCTGGCGTGTTCTAAACCTGCGTCAGATTTATGTAATGCCGTTGCTTATCAGTGAGTGAAGTCATAATTACTGCTTTGTACCATTAAATAGCATAAACATATAAACTGTTATACAAATTGCTGCAAAGGTTTCCCCCGGGGAGGCTCTAGACCAAATTTTAATGTCGTGCGTTTGTCTGAGATGGCGGTTTCTATGGTATATAATAATGTTGATGAATTTTACTGTAGCGAGTAACATTTTAAAGCACTAAATTTGGTGCTAAAAAAATTCCAAAGACTCCTCAGACCGAACTGGGAGGTGCTCTGAGAGCCAGCTGGTGAGGTCGGGAGAGGTGGGGTTTTTCTTTAGGAGTGCATCGAGGGACGTGTGTCACCTCCCAGGGCTCCTCTCCACACGAGGTCACCCCCCTCCTCTCTCAACTCCCGAAGGAAGGCAGCAGATACATTTTCCGTGGCAGTGATGATAATTAATTTCAAAAAATTCAAATCGATTCATTTCTCCCTTAAATTTGAAGTGTGCAAGGGAAAGTGGAAGGAGGACCTGGAAAACACACAATCGGTGGGGAGGGTCCTCGTTGTAACCTCCTTCTCAATTATGTAAATTCTGTGTGGGGTGAAAAAAAATCCCCATCCTAATTAGAGATGCAACACCTGCCTCCGACGACGTTCAGATGCCAGGCGTGCGGTCGCATCACCTCTGAAAGCCGTTATCATCAAGGGTGACTTTTGCAGAAAGCCCCAGGACGGCACCTGGCATTTACCTGGGGTGCTCTTTGGAGAGCCGGTGGCAGGGAGGAGAGCATCCCCCTCTGTCTTCAGGAGAGGGCGTGGGGACTGGAGATTCCCGATCCGGGCCCACCGGCCACTCGGGGGCTGACCCAGGGAGACAGCGAGCATGGCGCACATTTCTTGCTCCTCCAAACCCTGGGCCTGGGCAAGTTGGAATGTTGTCTGAGAGCCTTTGTCACCACTGTGACTTTCCGGGTTGCATTTTCTTTCTTCCCTTCCTGACTCCCGTCTTGAGATTAGAGTTCTCTGCTGAGAATCATTGATCTGCTTGTGCACGTGGCAGTCATTAGTTGTCCTTTGGAATGCGCTAGGGTTACACAGCCTGGCCCCTTTGTCTTGGTCATTAGTTGTCCTTTGGAATGCGCTAGGGTTACACAGCCTGGCCCCTTTGTCTTGGTTGGGGGACTAGTGGCTAATTCTGGCCAGAGAGCTGTGAGTGGAGGTGGCTGGCATCACTCCCAGGCCAGAGCTTTGCCCCGCCTGGGTGAGACCCTCCAGAGTTCCCTCTTTCCCTGGGGTTCGGGGACTGTCAGTGTCAGAAGTGAAGGTGATTCCTGTCTTGCAGTGTCCGAAGGGATTTCCATGAGCAGATCCCCCTGCAGTGGACGTGAAGGGCAAACGAGGACTAAACCTTTGTTGTTTGCAGCCCCTGTGACTTGCACTGCACATTTCTTATCCTGTCCTGACTGATACAGGTCTCCATTGGGTCTCCCAAACTTTATGATTTTCTTCAGGGTGATGGGAGTGCTGGAAAGCTGGCTGATTGTTTTCCTGGAAAGAATATCAGGTAGATACAGATGTGTGCCCACTATTGGCTGTGAGGAAACTAAGGCTCAGAGAACCTAGCTGGCTTTCCTAAGGTCACACAGCTTGTAGGCATCGGACATTCGTGCCTCCCAGTTATAGATATGCTCCTTCCTCCCTCTGGCTTTGCTTTTGAAAAATGAATTCTCTTTAACAGGGGTCACACACTTGATTGCCTTTGAGGAGCAGGCCGATAAGGGTGGGGCTGTGGAGTATAAAACAATAGGGATTGGTGGGGAGTGCAGGGAATGTTCTAAAAGCATTAAAATTCAGCTTTTTGCCGTTAGCCTATCAGCTTTGACATTTAATTCTGTGCCTCTTAATGACGTCTCGAGCTTCCAAGGTCACGTGCAGGCTCAGCGGCCATGGCTCACGGGCCCAGCCGCTCCGCGGCACGTGGGATCTTCCCGGACCGGGGCACGAACCTGCGTCCCCTACATCGGCAGGCGGACTCTCAACCACTGCGCCACCAGGGAAGCCCTTGCCCTCAAGTTTGAATCTTGAACTTTTTAATGAAATTCTCACATGCTTATTCCTTTATATCCTCCAACTATCTGATAAAGTCCTCTACAATCAGGATATGGCGACTGGCCCTAGCATCCCAGTACCCTAGACCCTGAGGGACCTTGTGAGTCCTCTAATCCCAACTTCTCCTTTCACAAAGGCGGACTCTGAGCTCAGAGAGGGAAAGCGACTCATGCAAGGACACACTGCTGGTAGTTTCTTCATTGAAAAGTCACTCTTTGGAAGTGGAGGGAGTCACTGTTTGAGTGGGTGTGGGGAGTTGGTTTGAAACAATGGAGAATAACCAGTAGGGAAGCAAACGTGACCTCCTTAAAAAATGTTAACCTTTTTTTTCTTAGAAGACATTTACTGTGGACCTACTATGTGCTGAGCAGATGCTTGATCATTTAAAATCATCTTCGTGAAAAGACATGCTGCACTGGTGGGTTTAATCATGTAAAACTCCTTGCACACGGTTAGTTCTTATTCATGCTTATATTCCCAACACCCGGCCCTATGCCTTGACCATAACAGAAATTAAGTACTGAATTTAATTGGTGATCATTAATAATGGTCAGGGTGTTAGTGCAGCCCCGGGGGTTAAGAGCACCGCTCTGGGGCTGGAATGCCTGGGCACTGTCGCTTCCTGTTACCTCCTCGTAGAGGTTTTATGTGCTCCTCCCAGATGGAACGTGTTTAGCATAATGTCTGGCACATAGTCAGCGCTTAGTAAATGTTACCAATTATTAGGCCTCCTGTCCCATCTCAGAGCTGTCGTGGCTGAGGCTCGGCAGTGAGCCCAGTCACGGCCAGAGTCTGTGCAGGTTTGCTTGGCTGCGGGACTGCAACTCGGCACAAGAAAATCCATTCTGCCCACTCCCCATGTGCCGTGGAAAATAATTTTGCACTCCAAACTGCAAAATCGCCATTTAAAGCAGCCATGTCTGCTCACAGGCAGCTTTGGAGGATCGTTTCAGCCTGAGCTGCTGCTCCAGCTGTGGCTGCTCTTCTCAAGGGGCCAGAGGCAGTGAGTGGGTGGAGTTGGGGGTCCCCCTGGCCGGCGCGTGGTGGGCAGAGCTGGGAACGATGCCTTTGTAGTTCATGGGCTCTCAGATGGGTCAGTGGGACCAGGTTGTTCTGTGGGGGCCAGGGCCCAGGCTTGTACACCGTGTGCCCCAAGGTGCTGACCTTGCCCTTAACCAGAGGCCCCTCTTCTTCTGAATGGTCTCCACTCACCTGCCCAACGCATTGGGCAGGGGAAAGTGCATGGACACAGAGTTGAGCCTCTGGGGTCCACTTCCTTTGTCACTTATTACCTTTTGTGACCCAGTGCTCAGAAAATTAGTGTTCCCATCTGTAAAATGGAACTAAGAATGGTGCCTCTGTCCAGCTTACTCCCAGGGCTGTGAAAGAGGCCTGGGTATGCAGGTGCTCTGTAGAGGCCAAGGGGAAGGGTCATTTTTGGCTCCTTGATCAGCCACCGAGAAATAGGGCAGAGAGTGAGAGCTGTGCTCCAACTGGGTCAGCCTCTCGGTAAGCCCTGTGATCTTAGACGAGTTGCTTAACTTCATTCAGTATCAGTTTCCTCATCTTTAAAATGGGAATAAAAATAGGCCCAGCCTCATAGCATCACTGTGACGATTAGTGACTAAACTGTTTGTGAAGCTGCCTTAGTGTCAGGTTTGATACATTATTCACACCAGATTTTTTAAAAAAACGGCTTACTTGCAGGAGGCAGTGAGCCGGGGAGGTCAGGGCCCCTGTCGTCCTGTTCACCTGTGTGTCCCCAGCGTCTAGCACTGTGCTCGCACTGGGGTGCTCAGTCAGTTTCTGCAGAGTGAAAAGGGATCTGATAACCTGGGAATTGCTTCTTGGATGCCTGGTTTCCCTCAGACTGTGAGCCCAGCAGAGGCAGAGGCCCCGCTCCCAGGATCACGGCTGCCAGCGGCACCTGGCCTGGTGAGCATTTGTCCGCTGGAGCAAGCCCGCTGCAGAGCCTCTCCCCCTCCCCCGGAACGCCCTCCCTGCTTTTGTATCTCAGAACGTGTTCCTCCAAGGCCCCCTCTTCCAGGAAGTCATTCATTCATTCATTCACTCACCCACTCATTCAGCAGGAATCTCTTGAGTACCCACTATACCAGGCACCTGCTAAAGTGACCTCACTTCTCAGAGAAGGAATTTCTTCCCTCTTGGTGTTGCCCCAGCTCGCATCCCAAATATTTTATCCGTCCCTCTTAAGAGGCTGACCTTTCCTGCCTGGTGTTATGCACACACCTGGCTGATCTCCCTTCCTAACTAGACAAGACGTTAAAAAAACACTTTACTGAAATAGAATGTCCATCCAGGAAAATGCACAAATTGCAAATGTACAGCCTGAGGACTTTCCAGAAACGGAACACAACCAGACCAAGGAGGAGAACCTGAACGGCCCTCCAGTAGCTCCCGTGTGCCCCCTTAGCAAGCACTGCCCTCACCTCCGGACCCTTAGATGGTTTTGTCACTGGAGGCAATTCAAAGGCGGGATGTGTGTCCCTGTGTCTCCTGGCCTGCCCAGCACAATACCTGGCATTGCTGAATAAACAAATGGACGGACAGACCCAATAATGCAGGGATGAGAATAATGGTGCTGTGAATATAATAATGGCTGACTGTTGTTGCATTCTACCAGCCTGTTCTAATCAGTGTTTTACGGGCTGCCTCGTCTGGTCCTACTGAGATTCCCAGAGGTCAGTGACTTGCCCAAGGTCAGCCAGCCGGTGAGTGGCAGTCACTCTGACCTGGGTCTGTTCGGCCTGAATCTGGAGCTGGCACTCTGAACCTCACTTCCTGCTGGCTTACAGCCCTGGGCAGTCCTTTCTCTGCTGGGCCAGCTGGACACAGGCTCAGCGGGCGACAGAGCTGAGCTGTCCTTGGCGAGCGAGATGCCGGTTCCTCGCCACCCCTGTCCACCCACCGGGCGCCCCATTCCTCCCGAGCTGCACCGAGCCTTCCGTGTGCCTCTCCAAAGGACAGGGCATATTTCTTCCCAACCCTCTTAAGATCCAGCCCACACTGGAGGGCTTCATCATTATGCAAATTAGCTGGATTGGATCTGCTCCCGCAGAGGACTCCAGGGGTGGCAGAAGGACGGAGCTGCCTCCAGAGCGTTGGATTGAACCCCAGATTAGGCCAGTCGATGGGGGTGGGCGGGGGGGTGGGTGGGCATGGAGACGGGGCTGGTGCCAATGATTTGCCACCCTGGGGAGGCTGGCGGGAGTGGGGGGCTGGGCACACGCCGTGGGGAGCGGGGTGTAGGCTGGGCGAGACCTACCTTCCAGCATTGTTGCCAAAGATGGGACTGAAGAAAGACATTCTTTTCGGATTGACTCTTTGTGTATTGAGCCCTTTTATGATTCACCAGTAAGTAAATATCAGCTGAGGGGTGATTTGTTTCTAACAAGCTTATAAAATACGGGCGTCATTTGTGGGCTTATTGGAGTGCTGATTATAAACGCTCCCCCATGCCCACTCCTCTATGTCAAATTAGCATTCAAAATACAAATATTGGATCTTTGGATCACTTTCTACTGTCTCTTTGGAAGCTGGCGCCATGGGAAGGGGCAGCGATAGGACCGTAGCCTCAGACGAGGAGCATTTAGAACTCACTTAAAGGCTTGAGGGTTGAGGGGGGGGCCCCCGCTGGGCCCTCCAGAGGCTGGGGGCCACGAGGCCCTGTAAGCCCAGCTGCCCCTCTCACCCTTCGCCTTGCCAAGTTTCCTCTGACCCAGCTCCTCCCGGCCCCCAGAGCCTGTCATCTTCAATCTCACGGAGGGTGCAGATCTGGGCAGGCTGCCTCTGGCCTGACGAGCCTTTGGAGCTGCCGCCTCTCCCCGTGGGCCAGGGCCAGGCCCAGGCTAGACCCAGGCCGAGGCAGCCACAGCCAAGCATTTCTGAGCATCTGCGGGGGCCTCCTCACGAAGGGTCATAAGGCCCCCTGGCATCTCTGTCCCACTTGGAGCCTCACTTCCCATCTCCCCACACCTCCCGGCCTCTGGTTTTGTGGTCACGAATTGTATCAGACAAATCGCCCTTGCCTCTGAGACATGAGCCTGCGACAGATCCCACCAGCTCACGTGCGGGTGGTCACTCACACCTTTCAAAGCACCTTCACAGCCACGTGAAGGAGCTGGTGCTTGTGAGAGCCTGGAGGTGCCCTCCAAGCTCTACCAATGCCTCTGTAACTTCATTCCCATTTTACAGATGGGGAGACTGGGGCACAGATAGTTGACTTGCCAGGACACAGTGGCAGAACCCAGACTTGGAAAATGGCCTGCCCATCCCACTTGATAGATGATGGAACCAAACCTAGGTGAGAGGACTGATTTGCCCCCATGAAGGCGGGAACCGGATGGGGGTCAGCAGGCAGTGAGAAGCTGCCTGAGTGAGGCGTGGGGCCGCCGCCCAGAGTCTCTGATGGAAAAAAACACAGAGCAAGGGCCTGAGTGGGGCCATGGAAATCTCTGGTTCCAGCCCCCTCTGTTCATAAATGGGGACACCGGGGCCAGAGAGGGGACACTGCCTTGCTGTCATTGTCTTAATCGTTAATCAGCGGATTAAATTTTTTTTTATTAAAAAAGCTTTTATTCTACTTATTACAAGAGCTGTCCGTGCTCTTTGCAGGAAAACTAGAAAATACAGTTGGCCCTCTCTATCCGTGGGTTCCATGAAATCAATCAACTGGAGATGGGAGATAACTCAGGAAAAAAAATCCGGAAGGCTCCAAAAAGCAAAACTTCGAATGTGTCAGGCACCAGCAACTATTCAGTAGCGTTTACATTGTATTTACAACTATTGACAAAGCATTTACATTGTACTAGGTATTATACATAACCTAGAGATGACTTACAGTTTATGGGAGGATGTACACTGGGTGTATGCAAACATCAGATCATTTTAGGTAAGGGACTTGGGCATCCGAGGAGCACCTGCGGGGTTCCTGGAAACAATCCCCTATGGATTCCGAGGGATGCCTGTACAGCCAAGCGAGAATAAGGAAAATGTATCCTGCCATCCAGAGATGACCCTCTGTCGCCTTTGCCTGTGCCCTTTCAGCAATTTTTTCAATAAGCACACACTAATATAGTTATACCCCCCCTTCTCTTTTATTTCCAAAATAAGATTGTGTTGACTACCTGGTTTTCCTTATTTCCACTTAATTGGGTGTGAGGCGGGAGGCTGTGAGGACACACTGTCCCCTTAGAGAAGGTGTCTCTCTCTGATACACGGGGACTAACTTTGGTTTGTCTCTCGAGAACCGCCTTCTGCTGAGTGAGCACTGATTAATTGCCCACTGTGTGCGGGCTCTTACCAGGCACTGGGTACCTGGAGAGAGGCGGGAACTGGTGTGAGTGCACCGAGGAGGTGGGGACGGGTCTCGGGTGCAAAGAGCAGGGGTCCCGTATGAGTCTGGAGGTAGGGGGGTAGGTGGCAGGACTCGCTCCTGTCGAGGTGGGAACCTGAGCTGTGCTCTGAAGACATCTTGTTGTTGGCAGGGAGGGGCGGAGGGCATTCAGGGGAGGGCCTCGCCCGCGGGGAGGCAGGGGAGGTGAGCTCTTTGGTGACCTGGGCAGAAGGCCACCTGGGCCCCGTTTGCATGCTGGATCCCAGTCCCGCCGACACGTATGCAGCCCTCAGAAGGCCTATGGGATTCCTGCTTTTCTCAGCTCTGCCATGCAGACGGAAGCAAGGATAGGGCCAGGCACTGTGCTGTCTGGAGGAGTCTTGTTGGAGACGCGCTCTTGAATTTGGAACCAGAATTCAAGGTACTTTGCTAGAATCTGGCCTGCGGTTTCTGGATTGTCGTTAAGGTTGGGCCTCTGTACATTCAGGGTGTGATTAAAGCATGAAGTGAAGGCTTTGGATTTCTTCCCCTCCCCCCGCCCCCAGATTCTGAGGTTAGCATTGTGGGTGAAATTGGGGCTACGGCCTTTGCTGTAGTGGGAAGTACTGTTCTGAGAACTGCTTTAATTTGTGGGAACTGGAAATGGGTTCTGGAGGGGTGTGTGTGTGTGTCCATCTCCCGGTCATGTCCAGTGGGGATGGAGGCGTCATCTTACTAGAACAAGCCTTTCAATGACAGGGGGACCCTGTGTCCTCGCACCGAGCCTCTGCCCTCCAGTGGAAATGCACTTGCATCCTGGGTGCTGGGTCAGCAAGGCTGTGATGTGGCCAGTGAGGAAGGTCCAGGGCCCTGGTATGGGCTGGGCTGGGCTGCTGGGCACCCGACTCCTCTCAGCTGCTCCCCCTACAGAGGCTGCCAACCATCCGTCTCCCCTAGAGCTCCACCCTCCACCCCAGGGGTCCCTAAGGGCCCAATTTGGGGTATTTTCAGGGTTTCTGGGTGACTGCATTGTCACACACGCCAGGTCCCTTCATCTGGCCTCCCAAGCTCCTCACCCCCGAGCAGCTTGGGGGTCACGGATAGTGTCTCATTGACCTGTTACCCCAGGGCCTCACCCAGCACCTGACACAGTCAACAACAGTGATGGTGGTGATAATAATAACAGCACTGGTGCTTTGAGGCCCATTCACCCTGACAGCAGCCCGATGAGGTTGGTACTGTGCCGGTTCTCATTTCCCATTTGGGGCGACTGTGGCTCAGGGAGATGTGATCACTCATCCAACACCCAACAGCTAGTAGGAGGCAGCAGGGGCGTTTGAACCCTGGCTCTGAACCTACACTTCTCTCCACGTGCTGTGCTGGCTGAGTGCACCAAGTGAGCAAGTGAGGGGCTGTGTCCAGCCCCGAGAACAGCACGTTTCTTGGGGTGAGGGTAGGGTCGTAGGGCAGACTGGGTCCTGCGCTGTCACCATCCGGATGCTATCGGGACTCGATCCTAGGCACGTAGAGGGTGTCTGTGGACACAGAGCCGTGTGTCTGAGCTCCTACGTCTGGGACAGCATTGAGTACGGGAACCCCCAGGCTGCATGCTCCAGGGAAGAGTCCAGAGCCATGAGGGTGGGGGTACGAATCTACTGACCAACCAAAGTATTAGCATTAATTGAGCACCTCGTGTTTGTCTGGCCCAATTAGAAACACCAGACAAGCAAAAAAAAAAAAAATGCTGTTTTTGTCTTCAGAGAATTTATTAGCCAGGACTGTTTGGGTTGCAGGTGACAGCAAGTCAAGTTAGCTTAAGCAAAGGGACGAATTTTTGGAAAGACCCACCCCCACACCTTTTTTTAAAAAATAAATTTATTTATTTATGTATTTATGGCTGCATTGGGTCTTCGTTGCTGTGTGCGGGTTCTCATTGCGGTGGCTTCTGTTGTTGCGGAGCACGGGCTCTAGGCACGCGGGCTTCAGTAGCTGTGGCTCGAAGGCTCTAGGGCACAGGCTCAGTAGTTGTGGCGCACGGGCTTAGTTGCTCCACGGCATGTGGGATCTTCCCGGACCAGGGCTTGAACCCGTGTCCCCTGCATTGGCAGGCGGATTCCTAACCACTGCGCCAGCGGGGAAGCCCGAAAGACCCCTTTTTATTTCACAAAACTATGAATAGCTTTTGGTGCAAGTGGAACCGGAGACTCGAATGCCCGTGTAGGACTTTCTCTTGGAACATCGTGGTTGGAAGGACAGAGGCAAAGCACGGAGAACTGTTTGTGTCGAGGTGCGGAGTCAGGAATGAGCAAGGTCCTGAGAGCGAGGAGACCAGTGTGGCAGGGGGTGTGGGTGTGGCTGGAAATAGGGTGCTGGTTAGTGGGGCCTGGGCTGTTGAGATTTCACTAGGAGAAAGGGAGCCACTGAAGGTTCTTGAGGAGGAGAGTGAAATGACGGCCGTCGAGCCTGGGGAGGATTATCCAGTCATTGTGCTTGGGATGGACTGAGCGGGGAGAGACTGGGGCAGACATGGTGTGCCGGGCCAGGAGGGCGGAGAGCAAAGGGTGAATGGCCAGGCGTTGATGTGCTTTTTTCCCGAGAGCGTCTATGAAGCTGTCTTTTCCAAGAAGCAAAAAGGCGAGATGCCAGCCAGAGCTATACAGAGGGACATTTTCCTGCCGCGGCGCGTGGGCCTCGAGCTGCCTGCCTCTCATCACAGCTAATGGCAGCTGTTCCGCTTGCTGGGCCAGCGTGGAGGGTGGAGGGCTGCATGGGGGTGGCCTCCACCCCCGCCCCCCAACCTCTCAGCAGTTCCCCTGCTTCCTCCTCCTGCACAGGCTGCCCATGTCCCCTGTTCTTCCGGGGGTAGGGGCTGTCAGGTGCTGTCAGTACACTGCCCCCGTGGGCTAGGGGTGGTGGGTGGGATGGGAGCAGACCTCAGGCTTGGGTGAAGGCGCGACCAGGTGTGAACAGAGCTGGCTGTGGGCAGAGGCAGACTGGCTGGCCTCTGGGAGCTGGGCTATGGCACCTAAGCTGCCTAGAGATGGCAGAGCCCCACCTGGTGTCTGGGTGCTGGCCCCAAAGCATCCCGGATAACTGTGTGGGAGAGCTCGGCTCTGGGAGGTGAAGAAACCCACGTTAATGTCAGAAGTGAGCCTGGGGGATCCGGCAGGCCTCCATCTGGGTCTGTTGGAGAAAGAAAGAAAGGCGGGAGCGCTGTGCTTGCTGTCAGCAAGGTGTTAGTTTGGTGCTGATGGTCGAGGAGGGGGCGCGGGGAGAGTGGACCAGAGGAAAATTCCGTCTAAGGAAACGCCTTAGAGGGCCGGGCCGCAACGCCGAGCTTTGCCAGCTCCTGGGGCCCCTCAGCCGAACTGAAGACAGGACTGCTCCCCCGGGACAGCTCAGTGTGGGTATTATGATGGGGCTCATGTGACGATGTGAAGGATGTATTGTTGATTTGAATGTATTCATTTATTCCATGTGGCCTTTGAGTGCCCAGTTTTCATTTTACTCGGGTCACAGAAAAAACCTGGTGCTTTGAGATGTAACGTGCGAAGCAGAACCGGGGAACCGCACACCACTCAGTTAAGCCTTACAATTTCGAGCAGACACTTCCTCCACGAGCAGTGGGGCTGAGCCAGTGTACGGGTGGGGATTCCCTGCATCGGTCATTCTCTCTCTTGGCCTTAACCTCCCATAGGTGTCCTCTGTCTGCTGACATTCTGCTGTTTCTCGGGGTGATGCAGGGAGCGGAAGACGCGGGTTGCTCAGTGGTGGGGTGCCAGGTGGGCCCCTGGCGAGCTAGTGACCCACCTCACAACCTATGGGTCAGAGTTACCCATTTATCCGGGTTGTGCCCTTCAGAGAAACCTCGTGTCTCTCGAAGTTTCCTGCATCCACTGTGCTCTTATCTGCCCCGGGGAAAGCAACCATATAATTATCAGGGTAGAGGTTTAAGTTGAAGGTCAGAGAAGTTCACATCTGAGCATTTCCCACGCAGAGCAGTTGTAGTAAACACTAACAGGCAAAAGGGACGAGGCGTTCTTTACAACATCTGGGAAACGCACATACCACAACTCAGTAAGTGTCCAGCGCCGGCTGTGTGCCACACACTGTTGTCGGTTCTGGGATTATGGTGTTGAACAAGACGGGGGAGAGCCCCTGCCCTTGCCTCGCTTGCAATGTGCACAGCGCTGGCCAATAGAACTTTCTGCCAGGATGAAAACCTTCTACGGCATCCCACTCGGTAGCCGCTAACCGCATTGCTGTTACACACTTGAAGTGCAGAACTGAAGTTTTAATTTTATTTAATTAATTTAGATTTAAATAGCCCCTTGAGTAATGACCATATGGGACAGTTCACACCCAGCAGATGCATACTTTTGAAAACTTTGCAGTAGCAATCAGTTTTTATTTTCTAGTCTTGTCACTTTTTTCACGGTGAATTGCAGTCTCCAGGCTGAGCACTAGGTCTTCTTGCTTTAAGTATTAGGAGCTGCAGGGACAATTCTGTGTCCACCTGGACGGAAAACTTAAAAAAAAAAAGTGGTGCTACCAGCCTCCTGCATGGGTGCCCTGTGTTTGTGTGCATGTGGGTAGCTGTCTGGTTTTTTGATGCATTGCTGTGTCCATTTAAAAAAAATGATCTTGGTAGGGGAATAAACGATGTCAGCCGCAGAGACAACCCTTGTAGTTGAAGCAGGGGTAATTCATGTGTCCCTGGCAGGGTCGGTGACCATAAGAGTTTTGCAGCCTGCCTGTCCCGTTAATTGTATGTTATTAGAGGCCATTAATCTGAGGATTATTAGCCTGATGGATTTTTAAGCAGTTGCCTTGTTGTGGAAAACTTGAATCTGATGATGAGGGATATACGTCAGTAGGTGTTTGGCGTGTTCAGAAGTGGGTCCCCAGGGGATGTAGCAGAATCTTTATTTTCTGAGCGTCTTTGTCTTTTGCAGTTGGGGGGGCCGGCGTGTGAGGAGGGCCATGGAATGTCTTCATCAGTAGGGTGTTTCAAGCCCCCAGAGTGTCAAGTTCTAGAAGTTTGAATTCTTTAGCGCTCCAAGAGTTCTCTCTCCCTCGAGTTCTCATTGAAGGCCCACCGATCTTTCTGTAGTTGATTTGATCATTCACTCATTTATTTCGCTCTCTTTCCTTAAAGTAGGTGAGATCGGCACCCCCCATCTCTTGGAGGACCTGTCCAGGGCCTGGTTGGTGACTTTTCTTTTGCCAAAGAAGTCTGTAAGCAGAGCTGTCTGCAAAGATCGTGTGTTTTCTCATTAACCTTCCAGGGCTGGGTTCCCTGGCAGCACGGAAGCAGATCCTAGCGCCAGAAGAAGCCTCCCTCCGTCGAGGACCCGGTCCAGCGGGGCCAGCCTCTGTTTGAGATTCTTAGAGCACTGGGGCCCTTAGGGAGCTCTGTGCATGGGCCCAGCTATGAAGAAGGGCTGACCATTCCCAGGGGGTGGGGGAACACATGAACCTGAGTCATGTCCTCGTCTCAGGCTCTGCTTTGACCTCCATAGAAATCCCAGTGAGTTTTAAGAGAAAGGAACTCGGAGAAGAACTGGGAAGAAATATGAAACTCTGGCCGCAGGAGCATCTGAGGGGAGATGGAATAAACTCCTGTGGTCAGAAGCAGGGAGCTGTAGCGAGGCACAGCTGAGCAAAAGGGTTTGAAATCTGGACACAGCTTTTGCCCTCGCAAATATGAGGAGGGGTGTGGAGGCGGAAGAGGATAGAGACAAGGAAAATTGACCCAGAGGCATTTTGTGGGTGGATGTAACATAGATTGCATACCCGCAATGTGCCGGGTGCTAAGGGCTCTTGAAATGTTTACTGAAGGTGGATTCAACTGCCCTGGTGACTCCCGCCGAGGGCTTGTGTTACAAGACCCTGGGTGTGGAGTTTCAGGGTCGAATCGTGTGGGAAAGAACCAAAGCGGCGATAGTAGCACTGGCGGTGGTGCTGTAATCCTCCTTTTCACTCACACTTCATAGCAGCCCTGTGAGGGAGGCGACTTTCTCCCCATTTCACAGATGAGGGGACTGAGGCCTGGAGGGAAAGTACTCAGCCCAGTCACCCTGCAGGTCTGAGGGGAGCCAGGAATATCTTCCGAGCTGCCTAGTTCACGGGCGTGTTTTTCCCCCCACTCCCAAAAGAAGATATCTTGATGAAACAAGGGTGGGAGAGAGGCAGGCAGTTGAACTGTCCTGTTTGCTGTGATGGGAAATCTCAAGGGAAATTTACCCGGAATCACGCTCAGGCTTAACTGACCCCTAGCTAAAATCCATCTGACATGGCTCTTGGGAGCAGTCGGTCAATGGAACCATCTGGAGTCTTCTGATTTGAGTTTCGGAGGAGAGGGTAAGCGAGCACTTGTAACTTAGGATAGCAGCGTGCTGGAGACGGGCCCTGGCCAGATGGCCGTCTTGCCACGGGAACCCTGGAGTGGGTGCACGGGCGGCTGATCCGGCCAGGCCCTCGGGGGTGTGTGTGCAGGAAGAAGGGCCTGTAGTTGTCCCCTCAGCCTGTTTCCCCAAACCCCACGTCAACAATTCCCCCAGGTGCAGAGAGCGATGCACATCTACTCGACATCCCTGTCCCGCCTCAAGGCTGGGAACACGCCTCTTCCGACCCTGGAATAAAGCCAGGCAGCCTAGTGATCTAGCCAGGCTGAAACAACGCCTGAGTATCAGATGAGAGTAGAAATCTCAGAGTCCCACTCCTTTGGTGGACTTTTACCGGATGGCAAGAGGGCCCAGCGCTTCCGGCTAGAATGACGTGAGACGTTGGGGAGGGTAACCCTTTCCACCTGCCTATGCCCGCCAGCATGGGGTTAGAGCTACATTCTGCCGAGATGGGGAATTCAGCCTCCCCTTTTCCTGCCAACTGGTAGCCTCCGCGTGGACATGCCGTGTCAGTTTATTGGGGCGTTGGCATCCTTGTCCAAGGCGGATGTTGGTGGGTACCTGGATAAATAGGTATAAATAGTTTTCTTTCTGATATGTGACCGGATTATTTTCCAGTTGATTTCAAGCCTTGGCCCCAAGTGGCCCACAGATCAAAAAAAGATAAGGGTCAGTTACAAGGTTGAGCTCATTCTCCGTCGCCATGGCAACTGACCTCAGGCAACCCTCAGAGGACTACACCCAGCTCCCCAGGTGATATTTCTACTGTCCACGCCATCAATCCCAAGCCTTTCAAAACTCAGGCTGCCTAATTGTCAGGGCTCTGTTTTGAAGAGGCCCCAGGTCCCCTGTGGGGCCCCAGTTCAGGCTGCCAGAGCTCATTTATAAGCCTTTCTGAAGCATGGGGGACCATGAGATGGGTCCCTCCTGGCCAGAGAGGTCTGGGAAGGTGCCTCTGAGGGGAGGAGGGAGGGCACAGCCCACCCTCCAGGATCAATTAAGAAAATGGGGGCCCAAAATGGGGGCAGCGGTGGTGGGGCGTGCCTTCAAGCAATGGTTGGGTATTCTTGAGTGATGGGAGGCCCTGGGCAGCCCCAAGCACCCTGGCACTGGGGGTCTGGGGCCGTGGGGATGCTGAGGTGGCCTGGGGGAGTGTTAGCTGCCCACTGCAGAGTCTGCCCTCCAAAGACACCCTCACCATTTTCATCCCGGTCATGGTAACAGGAAAGTGTTTCCCATTGTCGAGGATTTCTCAGCCTTCTGTAAAGTGTGGACCAAAAGCAGCTGTGGAAAAGTGTACTCCTTTTTAGACATCCGAGACATACGATCCTGGTGAAGGTACGGCTTCCTCACAACAGGGTTCTAGTGAGATCAGCATCCCCAGCAGCCCTTTTATAGGGCTCAGTGCTCCTTGAACTTGAACGCACACCCAGGTCATTGGGGCACTTTTAAAATGCAGATCCTCATTCTGTGGGTCTGGGTGGGGCCTGAGGTGCTGCATTTCTGACCAGCTCCCAGGTGATGCCAGAGACCACACCTTGCCCAGCAGGGACGTAGATCCTGGAGGGCAGCTGGGGCCTACCGGGTTGGGGATCCCAAGATCAGCCCTTGCCCCCGCTTCCAGGCTCCCTGATTTCCGCCTGGCCTCTGGTGAAGGAGCCCGCCTCAGACCCTGTTTCCTCCTTTGCCCCTCGTCAACCCCAGCCCAAATGTCATCCCTCACCTTTCCTCTTGGCTTGCCTGGGTTCGTTTCCTGTGGTACTTAATGACAGATCAATAGATAAACAACCTGATCTGGCTGCCCAGATATTATTATCTGCCTGCCCTCTTCTCTTCTGCCCAGAGGTCTTTGTTCTTCATAGAGAACAAAGGACGGAGGTCCCCATCGGCCCTTGTCTCTATTACCTGTCTGTTTGCGGTTGGTTATTTACTGGCGTGGCGTCAGAGAGGTCCTCTCCCAGGGTCCTCCTCTTGCCTTCTCATTTGCCTCTTCTTCCTTATCGCCATGTGCCCTGCGTGTGACCGAGCCTGTGCCCCTGGACCTCAGGGGCCTTTACTTGACCTGACCCTTGGGGTGGGCCGTGGGCTCAGCCCCTGGTACTGTGGAATTGAAGTCTGGTGAAGTTCGTTACCCGAGCTGGTGACGGAGGATTTCAGCTCGGCCAGGCAGCCTGTGCACCCCTCTTCAGCTCCCTCCGTTTGCAGAGATGCTGTTGCAGGGACAGCGCTGCAGCCTGGGGCTGGCCCAGGCTGTGTCACTGTGGGCAGTGCCACCTCCCGTCACCTGGGAAAAGTCCCCAGCACTCCTGCCACCTGTAGTTGGCGCTGGTGCTGGTGCTGGCAGGGGGGCCCACCTGGCTCAGACATGGAAACGTGGAGGGTGGGTCTGACTGTCCTCCTTCTTGACAGAGGTTTTTGGGTGATTGAGGAGCAGAGGGTGGCTTGCTAGGTCCCAGGTCTCAAGTCCTGTGGCCTTTTTGGTATTTTCTAAAGCCAGAGAGGGCTGCTTGTGGTGGCCAGCATGCACCCCACCCCTGCCTCACTCTGCCCGCTCCCTGGTAGGGGCTTTGCCCTCTAAGCTTCTTTTCCTCTTCTGTCAGTTGAGGGAGCCCCTTGGTGCCTGCACTCCTGGACCAGGCCATCTTGTGAGGATCCTAACAGCAAGTTCCTGTAGGCAAGAACAGCTTTTATAAGCCCTAGTCCTAAAAGTTTCGGGGGGACCACTGGTGTCCGGTAACTGGCATTTACCAGTATCTCCTCCCCATGTTCCAAGCATTGTATTAAGTGCTTTACACAAATCGTTCATTCCCTATTTACTGTGCACCTACTTTGTGCCAGGCCCTGTTCCAGGCACTGGTGACATAGTAATGAGCAAAATAGCCCTCGTGGAGCTTATATTATTCTTTCTGTGTGTGTGTGTTCTGTGTGTACGTGTGAAAAAGAGAGTCAGTGAGTTAAAATAAACAATCATCTCTGTACTATGCCAGATGGCAGTGAGCGTTCTCAAGGAAATTCAAGGTGGGTAAGGCTCTAGAAAGGACGGGGTGTGTGTGCTGTCTTTGCCGGGGGGTGTCTGGGTAGGCCTCGGTGGTGGCATCATCTGAGCAGACACCTGGATGAAGTGAGGGGAGGGGGATGAAGAGTTGATCTGGAGGAAGGGTGTCTCAGTGAGGGCAGTCGTCCTGTGGCAGAAGAAGCCTGCTTGGCCACCTTACAAACTCCTGTGATGATGCTTCCCATTTTCTAGCAGAAGCAGCTAAAGCTCAGAGAGGTTAATGAACTTATCCAAGTACACACAGCGAGTGGGTGAGGGAATGGGATTCAAACCCAGGTGTTTCTGGTTCTAACTTTTGTGTCCTTAATTGCTGCTTCCTGAGTGGAGGTAGCTAATCATGTCCCCTGTCTCCACAGGTGGCCGTCACTGATTCTCTCCTAGAGGGGTATACGCGTGAACGATACCGCTCTCAGGGGCAGCTTTTCCCAGTGGGGTCCCTGCTTAGAGAAGGGCCAGGCAGGGCCCACGGCTGTGGTGGGAGCGGGTCATGCTCAGTGCATTAGAGTCCAAGAACAATGCCCTGTCCCCTCCCCACTGCAGCCTGCTGCCCCTCCCTCCCAGGCAGCAAATTACGGCCTCGGAGTGTGTGCCCAGGCCTGCCTTTGACATCAGTGGGGCCCACCTGAGCTTCACCTTCAGGATTCTGATAATCAGCTTTCTCTCCTCCTGGCTTCCCCCAAGACCTGTATGGAAATAAGTATGTGTCTGCCAGGGATCAAATGCTTTTGGAGACAAAAGTCGGTACCGGGGACATTACAGGGAGCTATCATCTCGGCACGATGCTCTTCCACAAAGCCCTCTGCTCCCCTTTTGGGCTGACACAGTTTCAGCCTGAAAGGTTCCAGCAGGCTGACTTGGTTTTAAGCAAAAGCACATCCTATTATTTTTTTGAGAAATGAAGTGTAAAATTAACACTTATTATTCCTGAGCAGAGGAAAAAAAGAAAAGAGAGAGAGGGACTCTGGGATTTTCATGCTTGTCGGGTTGTTTGTTTGGCAGTTTGGGTTTTTATTTATTTTTATTTTTAAAACATCATAATAAATCAATAGATTCCCCGTGCCAGCCCTGACTTATGGGGACTGGGAGGCACAGCAAGCAGGTGAAATCTGCATTTCACTTTACAGATGAGCGGAGCTGTATAATTCACTTGAGTTGCGTGGGTCTCTCTTATGGATGCCTGTCATGTGCTATAAAGAAAAAAAAAAAAAAAAAAAAAAAAGAGCAGAAAGAAGAGGAGGCGGCTGTGCATCTTCACTCACCAAATCCTCCGGCCCCACGCCGGGGCGAAGGGGCCTGTGGACTCCCAGACAGCTTTGTCACTCTGCTCCAAGGTGTCGCCGAGCCTGTGTGATCTCATATAACTCAGGAGAGTTACTCTCCGAGGGTGCTGCTGTCTTCAGACCCTGCAACTTGGGATGGAATGAAAGGTTGTCAGCGCCGGTGGGGTGAGAGTGATGGTGACAGTGAGTTTTCTCTATAGCCACGGGCTGGCTGGTACTGGGTCACGGGCACGCAAAGGAGTGTTTGCACACTAACTAGGGCAGCCCCTGCCACCCCTCCCCACTGTTTTTTTGGACCGTTTTGTAGGCAGAGGTACACATAATGGGCCCCCCAGGGAGCCCCTCTAGCCCCCACCGGTGGGGAGAGGGCCTCGTCCTTCAGGAAGATTTGCAAATCAGAAGGTCTGCCTTCAAGTGGGAGAGGTTCCCAGGTCTATGGGAAGCCCTCAGGCTTTATTATTTTTCACCCACTTTTACTTTTTTGCTTGTTTTATTTTCCCTCTCCTGTCTCCCAGGTTTGACTCTTAAACACGTTAGGTGGGGAGTGAGGAAAGGGACCAGATAGTCGTCTATCGGGCTCTTGATCTAATTATCCCGGAACCTCACATGGGCACCGGTTTGGGGCTGTGATTTGCTTAAATGGCAGCTGTTTAGGCCCCGGAACCGGCTTGCAACTCTAGTCCGCCTGACTGTGCACGTATTTATGGACATGGGTGCAGGGTGTAGCTGCGTCTATGAACCGGGGGGACCGGCTGATGAATCGCTCAGCGCTCGGAGGACGGAAGGTGACTGTCAGACATGATTTCTCTGATTTATAAGTTGCAGGAGCATTCTTTGTCCTCTCCCTGTTTGTGTATCAGATGGGCACGTCTCCATTCACAGCCAGGTGGATAAAGGCCCTCACTCAGCAGAGAGCAGTAAATCCTCCTTTGTCATCTCAAGCCCAGGGAACCCGCTCTAGCTGGGCAGAGGGAGAGAGACCGGCCAGGGCATCTCTTCTCCATGAGTATTTCCTGAGCCCCTCCTGTGGGCCCAGGTGGAGCCTCATGCTTTGGGGACCAGAGGAGAGGACATTATCTGTGCCTATAGCCTAGTTGCCAGGATCAGGAAGACTCATGGGATATGGTTAGATGAATCCAGGGTCACTGTGCCCAGCCAGGGGCAGCCGTGCAAGCTGGCATAGTCGGGGAGGCTGCCTGGAGGTGGTGTGCAGGTGGGATGCGTAAGGATAGGGAGGGCTTTGTATCTTGTTCAGAGTACCACCCCCAGCTGGTTGTGTTACCTCAGCAAGTGGTCTAATCCTCTGAACCCATTTTTTCTCTCCTAGAAACGTGGCTTTCCCAGCAAGCAGGGTTAATTCTGAGAGTCAATTTGTTATAAACTTAAACTTCAGTTAACTAAAATAGAAACCTCTGTACAGTCATCATTTTCACATACCCTCTGCCTCATTAATGTGCAGGAGATGTCCACATCCTAACAGGGAGGGCATATGTAAGGGTGGTATCTCTCTCATTCATTCATTCATTCATTCACTCATTCCTTACTCTGTGCCAGGCTCTGCGAAGCACTGTTTGGGCGGGGGAGGGGGTGAGCAGGGCATATGTTGTGGGGGGAGGGTCTTCTGAGGCAGTCCCCCCACACTGGAGGCCATCTCTAATTATGATGAGAGCCTCCCCGAGGGAAGTGGAGGACGTGCGTTGGGGCCCGTGAGGCGAGCGTGCTGAGCCTGCCCTGTGTCCCAAAACTTGTCAATGAATTCCTTTTTCGCCAGTATAAATGGAAGATCAGCTTGAATCTCTGTCGGGTGCATGTGGCCTAGTTGCCGGGGCTCCAGGGGCGTGACAAACACCCGGAAGATTCCAGCCAGTGGGCTATGTGGGGCAGGCCCACCTGCACACGCACGTGTGTGTTTGCGCCTCTGCGGTGGGGTGCCGGGCGGGGGTGGGGGTGGGGGAAGGTTGGGCCAGGGGGATGCCTGCTGTCCCTGCCAGCCCCTGCCAGGGCCTGGGGACCCAGGGACTCGCCAGGAGCCTCAGCCCATCTGTGTTTGTGTTTTGCCACTGGCAGAGCCCCTCTGCTACCTAATTCTTGCCTTTGAGGGCTAATCGGAGCACCTGGCACCCTTGGTGAGGCTGGTTCCCTGGGGGAGCCCGAAGGGGAGCCTGTGTCCTTGGCTGTCCCAGATAATACTCTCCCCGATACTGGCACGCTTGGCAACAAACACCTATTGAGTGCTTGTTGTGTGCCAGGGGCTGGTCAAAACCGCTTTTCATGTATTAAAGGAGTATTAACTCATTTAATTCTCACATCAACTGTAAGAGGAAGGCTATTTGATGGGGGGGGGATTGGCTTTTTAAAATATTTATTTTATTCATTTTCTTTATTTCTCTGGCTTTGTCAGGTCTTGGTTGTGGCATGTGGGATCTTCACTGAGGCGTGCGGGATCTTTTGTTGCAGCACGTGGGCTCTCTAGTTGAGGCGCGTGGGCTCAGTAGTTGCCCCGTGGCATGTGGGATCTTAGTTCCCCGACCAGGGATCCAACCCGCATCCCCTTCATTGGAAGGCAGATTCTTTACCACTGGACCACCAGGGAAGTCCCGGGATTGACGTTGTTTTAAAGCCTGTTCTTCAAAGGCTTTTTAAAAAGCAGTTTTAGGTTGACAGTAAAATCGAGAGGAAGATACAGACTTTCCTTCTATCCCTTGCCCCACACGTGCATAGCCTCCCACATTTTCAACATTACTCACCATGATGGTACATTTTTTTTGCAAAGATGAACCTAAAGTGAAGCATCGTGGTCACCTAAAGTCCATGGGTTTCCTTGGGGCTCACTCTTGGTGTACATTCTGTGGGTTGGGACACACGTATAATGATATATACCTATTAGCGTAATATCATACATAGTGGCATCGTGTCCTAAAATTCGTCTGTGCTCTGCCTATTCATTCCCTACCAGCCCCTGTAACCACTGAGCTTTTTATTGTCTGCATAGTTCTTCCAGAATAGCTGGAATCATACAATATGTAGTGTTTTTCAGATTGGCTTCTTTCACTTAGTAATATGCATTTAAGGTTCCTCAATGTCTTTTTTTTTTTTTTTAATTTATTTATTTTTGCTGTGTTGGGTCTTCGTTTCTGTGCGAGGGCTTTCTCTAGTTGCGGCAAGCGGGGGCCGCTCTTCATCGCGGTGCACGGGCCTTTCACTGTCGCGGCCTCTCTTGTTGCGGAGCACAGGCTCCGGACGCGCAGGCTCAGAGGCCATGGCTCACGGGCCTAGTTGCTCCGCGGCATGTGGGATCCTCCCGGACCGGGGCACGAACCCGCGTCCCCCGCATCGGCAGGCGGACTCTCAACCACTGCGCCACCAGGGAAGCCCCAATGTCTTTTTTTAAAGCACTGAACAATATTCCATTGTCTGGAGATATCACAGTTTATGTGTCCACTCATCTACTGAAGGATATCTTGGTTGCTTCCAAGGTTTGGCAATTTTAAATAAAGCTACTATAAACATCCATGCACAAGCTTTTGTGTGGACATAAGTTCTCAACTCCTTTTGGTAAATACCAAGGAGTGAGATTGCTGGATCGTATGGTAAGAGTATGTTTAGTTTTTTTTGTTGTTGTTTTTTTTTTTGTGGTACGCGGGCCCCTCACTGCTGTGGCCTCTCCCGTTGCGGAGCACAGGCTCTGGACGCGCAGGCTCAGAGGCCACGGCTCACGGGCCCAGCCGCTCCGCGGCACGTGGGATCTTCCCGGACCGGGGCACGAACCCACGTCCCCTGCATCGGCAGGCGGACTCCCAACCACTGCGCCACCAGGGAAGCCTGAGTATGTTTAATTTTATAAGAAGCTGTCAAACAGTCTTGCAAAGTGGCTGTGTTAGTTTGCATTCTCACCAACAGTGAATGGCAGTTCTGTTGCTCCACATCCTTGTCAGCATTTGGTATTGTCTGTGTTCTGGATTTTGGCCATTCTCGTAGGTGTGTAGTGTTAAGGAAGCTATTATTGAGTATTTTAGAAAAGAGGAAACTGAGGCACAGAGAGGTTACATAACTTGCCCAAGATCATGCAGTAAGTAGCAGAGTCAGGTTCCAACCCTGGGTGATGTGACACTCGAGCTGGGGCAATTCTCCGTCACCACTACTGACCAGTGAGCCGCACTGGTCACTGGTATGGCCCCTTTCATTCTCTCACAGCCCTGTGAGGCAGGGACTCAGGTGGCCCTCATCTACTGAAAGTGAACTGTTGCCCAGGCCACATGGCTTGAAGAAGAAGCCAGGATTTGAACTCTGCCCTGCTGGTCCTGGGTCGGGGCACCAGACAGCTCTGCTGGTGGGAAGCTGGCGCTCAGGGCACCCTCTCCTCCCTGGGCACCTCTGAGTGAAGGTTTAGGGTCATAGCAGCTCCCAGGTGGGGAGATGGAGCTGTGTTCTGATCTGGAAGCAGCAAAGGGTGTCTTCCCACTGTCCGTGAGCACTGGGTAGACCGTCTGTTTAAAAATTTTTAAAAGAACACTTTATTGTTTTTTGCAGTATCTTCCAGGGGCTGCCCATCCCTCTTAGAGTAAAATCCCCAAGCCCTCTAGTGGCCGGCAAGGCTCTTTGTGAAGTGCATCCCTGGGTCCCCACTGTCCCATGCTGTGCCTGGCCCCCCAACGGTCAGGCACTGCCCCCTCACTGCCATCCAGATGGCCCCGTGTGGGCCCACCTCGGGGCCTTGCCCTCAACTCTCCCCTCAAGAGCTCCCTGTGTTACCTCGTCACCTCCTGACGCTTATGTGTTGATTGTCTTTATTATCTGTCTCCCCACCACTAGAATGGGGGCAAGTGCATTACCTGCTTAGCTCCCCACAGAATCCCCGCCTGGCACACAGTACATGCTCGATAAATGGTCTATTGGATTTTTTAAAATTTTGGTTGGACTCCCTTCCCCATGCGGACCCCATCCTGGGCCCCTCTCCTCTATGATACAGTCTAGGATTCAAGCTACTTGCCTTGTTGCTAGACCAGCAGGAGAAATCACAGCAAATGACACATTCAAGAGCCAGATACTTGGGGCTGGCGCCCCCTGGGGTCTGTTAGCCTTCCGGGAGCTGGACCATCTAGAGCTGGGATGGGTCTGGGCATCCACAGCCCCTCCCCAGCCCTGGTTCTGGGGGTCAGGGAGAGCTGGCCTGGGGTGTACTGGGGGCATGTGGACTCCTGCAGGAGGACACGGTGTGCAGGGTGGCTGACTGGCCGTGGCTCTCCTTGCAGAGGAAGGCATCAACCATGAGTGTAAGCTGTGCAACCAGATGTTCGACTCCCCGGCCAAGCTCCTCTGTCACCTCATCGAGCACAGCTTCGAGGGCATGGGCGGCACCTTCAAATGTCCCGTGTGCTTCACAGGTAAGTGTGCCCGGCGGGGAGCACGTGGGGAGAGGGAAGGGACCCAGGGGCCCGGCCGCTTCAATCCCTGGCCCTCAGCATGTGGCCCAACGTGGCCCCGGAGCTCACGGGGAAGCCCCGAGGGATCCGCAGCCCTACTGCTCCGCCTGCCTCCACATAGAGCTGACCCCGGCCCTTCCTGTCTTCGCTCTCTGCTGTCTCCTCTTCGGCAGCGTGGGTTCCTAGCCCTCCTCCCACCCCTGCCGTCAACTGCTACCACGCTTTTTCCCACCCAGCCTTGCCCTTCCTTGCAGTTGGCCCTTCACGGTCCCCAGGCTCGTCTCTGAGCTCTGTCCAGCACCAGTGGGGTTCCCGCTTCGCACACCTCCTGTCTCCCCCTCCTCCCTGGCCTGTCCCAGCCCCTGCTTCATCCATGCTCCAGGCTGGAGGGGTCAAGGGCAGCTCTGCCGGCCAAGTCCCCAGACCCCAGACTGGCTGCCGGCCCAGGCGAGTGGCTGTCCCAGCCTGAGGCGAGTCTCAGGGGCTCTGCCGGCCCCCCTCCTGCTGCCCAGATGGCAGCCGGTGTGCGTGGGGGAGGCTGGCCTTCCCCTGCCTCTCCCTGACATCTGTCGTCTGCCACGGCGGGAAGCCCACCCTGGGGAGGGCGCCTGGCAGGAGGGGATCTCTGAAGTGCTCACCTCCCAGACACACAGCTGCTTCAGGGCCACCTCCTGTGTGCGCCCAGGGTCCGGACCACATGGAGGATACAGCCACCGGGAGGCCGGGGCTGTGACCTGCTCTGCGACAGGCCCGAGGAAGGGGCTCCGCAGCGGGGGGAGTCCCCGCAGGCTCACGCTCCTCTGGGGTTCCCAGGAGTCTTGGCACACACTGGTGCCTCTTCCCTCTCAATCCCTCCACCTCAGGAGCCCCCACCCATCTGTTACCATCCCACTCTGTGAGCTGGGTCGGGGGCTGGCACCAAGGGGCCTCAGTTGCCAGGTCTGCCCATCCAGGACACGGGGGCCCCTGTGTGGAGGTCCGAGGATGCTGACAACCTCAGCAAGATGAGTGATTCCTGTTAATTGAGTGCCTTCCCGTACTAGACTCTGTGCTGAGCTTATTTAAATCAAACCTCAGCTCTGCCACCTGCAGAGTGAGACCTGGGACAAGTCACAACGTTCCCAGTGCCTCGGTTTTCTCTTCTATAAAATGGGGATAATAGCAGTGCCCGCCTTACAGGCCTGTGTGTATTCAAGGAGCCCACATTTGGAAGGTATCTGGCAAACGGCGATGATGAGGACGATGACATTCATTGGGCTAATTATGTGCCAGGCCATCTTTTAAGCGTTTTGCAAGTATTAACCCATTTGATCCTCCCAGCCACCTAGTGAACTACATACTTTAGCGATCCTCATTTTTCAGGAAATGAAGCCCAGAGAGGTTAAGCGACTTGTCCAGTGTTGCACAGCCTATAAGTGGCAGAGTTCAGCTTCACTGGCTTGAGCCCTCTCTAGCGTGCGCCAACAGTGTGTCCAGTAGCCCATTGTTTGGCCGCCGTGTCCGTGCCTGGGTGATCCCTACGTGGGAGTGGCGTGGAGCAGCTGCTCTGGTTGGCCGAGCCCGTGTCCCCAGTGCCTGGCCCCCTGATGGCCATGTCCATGTCCATGTCCAGTTTTCGTCCAGGCCAACAAGTTGCAGCAGCACATCTTTGCTGTGCACGGACAGGAGGACAAGATCTACGACTGCTCGCAGTGCCCACAGAAGTTCTTCTTCCAGACCGAGCTGCAGGTGAGTGCCCTTGTCCGCTGCACACACCCCTCCTGGGGCTCTCTGGGGCTCCCATTGGCACTGAGGGTCTTGGGGTGAATCCATGATGGTGGGATCTTGTACTCAGCACCACCCCAGCCGCAAAAGCAACAGGCCCTGGACTTGTGCTTGTGGGTCTGGAGCCAGTGGCTGCCCTCCCGGCTGGCTGGTATGGGGTATGGCCTCCTGGCCTCACTGGCCCAGCGTTCTGGGCTGGAGAGCTGGACCATAGCAGCTGAGCCTGCAGCCAGAGTCGGAACGGTTAACATTTGTGCTGTTTCCGTTGCAAGTCCCTTCCCCTCTCAGGGATTTCATTTCCCCACTGGTATTACATGGTGATGTTCCACTGAACTTTGGATCTATGGCTGGTGGCCCGTGTGGCTTGCATGGCTGAGTCCTGGGGCCGCGTGTGGCCGGAAGCTGGATCTGGGATCTCGGAACCTCCAACATGCCCAGGAAAGCTAGAAAAGTGAGAGCAATGGATACCGGTTGGGCCCCAACTCAGAGGAAGGGATACTTGCCAGTGGTCCTGAGGCTGATGTGGCCCTCAGGTGGGGCACCACAGCCCTACAGCTTCCTCAGCCCCCCATCCAGGGCCTGCAGTAGCTGAGAGGGCCCTTGGGAAAGGAAGCGGCTGTGGTGGGCTTCCCAGGGCTCCTGTAGCCCACTCCCCTCGGCATCCCACGGGCCCCTTCCCACCTGTTACGGGTTTCTGGGGACCCAGATCTGTGTGCAGGTGAAAGCACCTTCTCACGTGCTGGTTTTTGCAAGAAACTCTTTTAACACTGGAGAGGTGACATGCTGTCACAGAAATACCACACACACACACACACACACACACACACACACCCCATCAAACACACACAAAGGAAAGTTCCACACACACAGTCCCTGTGCATACACACAGAGACATCATTTTCAGAGTACCACCACACACACACAGCATAACACCACACCCCCAAAGAAGTAACACTCAGGCATCCACAGAAGTACCACACGTACACACAGACACGCCGGGATATCACGCAGTGGGAATAACACTGTTTTCAGCTGGGATGCGGGTTAGGTTCTGCTGCAGGGACAAACATCCTTTAGCCCTGTCTTCAAGTAACGAGGGCTTATCTGTTGCTTGTGTTATGTATCAGGTGGCTGGGGAGGAACTCTGCTCACGACAGTCAGTGACCTGCGCCGATGGCGGGTTCATCTCCTCTCATGTTCGCGTGGTCTCCGAAGCAGGGAAGGGAGGGGGTGGCGATCGCAGACCGCTCTCAAAGCTTCACTGGGAAGCGACCCACATCTCGCTCCCACATTGTCTTGGCCAGAGCCCTTCAGGTGGCCATGCCCAATGTCACAGGGGCGAGGGAGGGAATCCCCCAATGACTGGAAGGAGAGGAGAGCTGGCGTTCCTCACAGCCCCACCCCCAAGGACTGGCGAACACCGTGGCCCGCCAGGTGTGTCCGCCCAGCCCGTACACCTTGCCTGCACCCCCACGCAGGCGCTGATGCTGCATTCAGCTGCGTGTTTCAAGGCTGCAGCCACAGCAGAGTCGCTGGAGGGCAGCAGTGGTGGCCCTCTTCTGGGACTGAAGGGGTGTAGCCGTGCCTGTTGCAGGGTAGCCCGCTTCACTGCGCTATAGCCCATGCACTCAGCCAGGCCTGGACCCATCCTGTCTGCACGGCTGCTGACGACTATCACCCAGAGGAAGGGAAAACAGGCCCACAGAGGGCACAGGAGGGACTCACCATCCGACAGTCAGGGTCCTGTTCCCATGGGCTGGTCCCGGGGCCTGGGCCAGGCAGACAGAGCGGACAGGCCTGGCCTCTGACCTTGAACTGCACCAGGTGGATGGCTGGAAAGCCCATTTCTTTTCACTCTTCGGGCAGCCCCTCTGAGTTCCTGTAAGTCCTGTACCTCTCACACAACGTTCATTCCATCTCAGTGTGGGACAGAGTTATGGACCCAGGCCCAGAGAGGGGGTTCTGCTACGAAATGACCAGCAGCAAGGTAGTGACTGCACCCAGGGCCCACTGCTGTCTCCCCATCGATCCACAAACTGAGTGCGTACCTCTGTGCTGAGGCCTGTGAGGGAACAGCTAACTGCCCTCTCATTTGACCAAGGGGGACTGGTGCCAGCCCTGATCGGCATCTGTCCAGGAAGCCTTGCTCGTGCACGGGCTATGCACCCTTCACCCTGTCTCCACCTGCCTTACCAGCCTGACCTAGCTACCAAAATGGGCTCCAAGTCTCCAGACAACTGAAGCTTTTTATAGCCCAACATGGCAGGCCCTCTGGTCCCCCCACGTTGTCCTGGATGCCAAGAGAGGGATGACTGCTCTCCTTGTTGGCTTTGAGGTTTTGCCCAGAGAAACTTCCCAGTCCTGCCTTTTTCAAGCTTCGTCGGCATCCCTGTGCCGGAGGCCTAGCTCGTGGTGCACAGGTGGAGGTGGCTATGGTTTCAAGCCAGATCTTGCTTCGGCTGCACCCACCTGGGGCTGCAGACGTCCCAGACACCAGAATGGTGTGTGTAAGCTGATGATTCCCTGGGTCACCCCGTCAACCTTTAACGCAGATCCTCAGATGCCAAGAACCTCACTAAATTGTAGCCTTAACGAGTCACTATTTTCTGCAATTAATGATTTTAATTACAGACCATTTAAATATGGTAGTGTTGTAGCAATGCCAAATCTACGCAAATAATGGCTTTCGTTAAGTAACTTGAGGAACAATTTTCTGGTTTTTTGAGAGAAGGGTTTTTCAGGCCTTGAAAATTTCATCGTCCTTACGCTGAAGCTGGGGCTGGCAGACGAGTGAGTTATTTCCCTAGAGTGACACGTGCGGGCTTGGGGGGTGCAACAGGAGACAGGGCCTGGCCCTTGCTGGGGCCTTGAGTGGCTCTCCGGTTTGTATGTCATGTAGGTCCAGTGGGGAGACTCAGGGCAGCTAACGTTTGCAGGCACAAGTGACTCTGGGCTGAGAGGTCTTGAGAAGATGTGAAATTTAAGATTGTTCTCACTGTAGGAGCTGACTTCCTGCTGTGGATATAGAGGTAATAGAGGTAGGAATGGGCTCTGGAAGGCTTGGTCTGTGTCAGAGTGATATGCCTGCCTCCAAAGGGAGTGTTCTCTTAAGATGCATTAATAGGAGTTGTCAGAAAGAGGGAGGTGCAGGTCCTGTTTGATTCTGAGTTTACCTGGCTCTGCCCAGAGACTGAGATTAATTTAAAGAACTTTGGACAAACCAGGGCACATTCATTGATTAGGTGCATGAGAGGGGATTCAAGTTGCTCTTTATTTGTTCAAAGCATGTAGATAGAGGGCCCATTATGTGCAGACACTAGATCTAGGAACTGACGAGACAGTGGTGAGTGAGACAGAGAAACACCCATAGGGCCTACATTCTGGAGGGATTGATAGACACTTTCCAATAGTGGTCAATGACATGAAGAAAATAAAACCAGGTAATAGGCTAGAGCATAATGGGAGCGAGGTTGGTTACAGCTTGGTGAGTGTGGTCAGGGAGGGCCTCTCTGAGGAGGTGGCATTTGAGCTGAGGTCTGGAAGGTGAGAGGGAGAGAGTGTGTGGAAGAGAGGCACGAGTGCAAAGGCCCTGTGGCCAGTGCAAGCCAGGTGTGTTGCTGGAACAACAGAAGGTGACAATTGGCTGAAGCACAGTGAGTGGGGTGGGGGGTGTGAAGGGGGCCGGTGGGTGGAGGCAAGGTCACGGCAAGGTTCATAGGACAGCAAAGCTCTTTGGATTTTGTCCCCATTGTGATGGGAAACCGCGCATCACAATGGGAAGACATATTATCTGATTTACGTCCTGAACCCAAATTGAGAGACACTGACTGTTAAGAGAATGAAAAGTCCCAGGCAGGGCGAAGATATTTGCAAATCACATATTTGATAAAGGACTTGTATCCGGAGCATATTTTTTAAAAACTCTCAAAACTTGATAACGAGAGGGGAAATCAACCAAAAAAAAGGAGCAAAAAATTTCAACACTTCACCAAAGAAGACATATAGATGTTCAGCATCGTTAGTAATTAGGGAAGAGCAAATGAAAACCATGAGGTAGTGCCATTATACACCTAGTAGAATGACTAAAACAAAAGCAAAAAACCGACGAGTGCCAGCCAGGGCATGGAGGTTCAGTTGGAACTCTCCTGCATTGCTGGGGAAATGCAAAATGGTACAGCCGTGTGGCAAAATAGTTTTTGAGCTTCTTACAACGTTAAACGTACAGTTAACCTATGACATAGCAATCCTACCGCTGGGTGTTTATTCCAGAGAACTGAAAACACGCTCATCCGGAAACCTCTACACGAATGATGGTAGAGCTTTATTTATAATGGCCCCAAACTGGAAACCGCGCCCCCCAATGGTCCCTTCCCTGGTAAATGGACAGACAGATGTATTTACATTCATACCATGGACTACTACTTGGCAATAAAATGCAACTGCTCATACGGACAACAACATGTGTGAATGGTAAATGGCAAGTGGAAGGAGCCAGGCTCAAAAGGCTCCATACTGTGTGGTTCTATGTACATGATGTTCTGGAAAAATGCTGAAATACTGGAATAGAAAACAGACCAGTAATTGCCAGGGGCTGGGGGTAGGGAGAAGAAATAGGGAAGCCTGAACAAGATTCGTCTAAACACACACACAAAGACACATACACCCCACTCAGCCCAGGCAGGGTGCTAGGCTCTGGGCATGCAGCTTGCTTTCAAGGAGCTTTCAGGGGGCTAGTTCACCAGGAGAAGACATGGCTGGATTGTGGGGGGAGCGTGGGGACAGTCGTCTTCAAGTGTTTGTTGTTTTTAAAATTATTTATTTTATTTATTTATTTTTGGCCACGTTGGGTCTTCGTTGCTGCGCACGGGTTTCTCTAGTTGCGACGAGCAGGGGCTGCTCTTAGTTGCGGTGCACAGGCTTCTCACTGCGGTGGCTTCTCTTGTTGTGGAGCAGTGGGTCCTGGCACGTGGGTTCAGTAGTTGCGGCTCACGGGCTCTAGCGCGCAGGCTCAGTAGTTGTGGCGCACAGGCTTAGTTGCTCCGCGGCATATGGGATCTTCCCGGAGGGAAGCCGTGTCCCACACGTGTTCGAACCCGTGTCCCCTGCATTGGCAGGCGGATTCTTAACTACTGAGCCACCAGGGAAGCCCTTCAAGTGTTTTAAGCTCTGCTGGGATGAGGGGGTCCTCAGCGTGCTTCCAGTGGCCCCCAGACTTCCGGTAGTAGGCGGAGACTCGGGACGCGGATCTTCTTCTCTGACAGTCAGACTCAGGCATCGCTCTCTGGGGTTATGGCTCAAGCAAGATGGGATTTAACTTGTAGGGACACAGGCGCGGCTTTGGATGCCAGGAGCAGGAAGTGTCGAGTTTTCGGCTGTCCAGTTCCCAGGAACCAAGTGCTCTTTGTCAAGGCAGGGACCTTCTGCCTCTGCCCCTTTCTGGCTCGTGTCGTGTTCTCTCTCTACAGCCTGACTCTCTGGGCTCCTCTATACGAGGAGGAAGGTGGCCAGCACTGCCGCAGCTCCTGTCGTTTCTGCTGAGACAGACACACCTGGGTATTTCAACAGGTGTGTCTTTAGTGTGGGGATGTCGTTACACAAGTAGCCGGCAGCAACACCCAGCTCACCCAGAAATGGTGACTGTGGGTAACAGTCGGTGTGCAGGCAACAGGTTCTAGGTCCCTGGAGTGGGAATCTGACGGTTGCACTCAGGTCAGCTGTCCAAACCTGCTCCAGTGAGCTGTGGCCCTAGGTGGGGCCACTCAATGCCAACCGTCGGGGGAAGGGGAGCATGGCTGGTAGACACCACAGATAGCCACTACGTGGGAAAACTGTCTACACGTGGAAGGAATGGGAGGTGGTGAAGTCCCTGTCAGTAGAGGTGTGCAAACGGAGCCCTTGTCTGAAACGCTGCAGAGGGAGAGGCTGCGAGCACAGTCTTTGTGAGAACGGCTCTGCATTTGAAGCCTTGCTCTGTCATTCGTCAGCTGTGGGTCTCAGTTTCTTTATCTGTAAAATGGAGCATTAATAGTTGCTACCTCGTGGTCGTGTCATAAAACCCTTGGCACAGTGGGTGGCACGTAGGAAGAGCTTGGTTATTACTAACACCTACCCGCTTTTACTATCATTTACTATTATCATGACTAGCATTGTTGGTATCATTTGTAGTAGTAGTAGTATAGTATATCACTAGCATTAGCCATTTTAAGATCAGAAGACTTTTTAGGGTCCCCTCCATTTGGGGTTTGCTGTGATTTCATGATCTCTGGCCTGAGTTGGAACAAAGTGAGATTCTAAATCCTTCCTTCTGTGGCACCCAGCCAAGTCTCAAGGCCATGGGCACTGGAGGCCCCCAATGGGGCATGGGAGGTGCTGGGTGCAGAGCAGTGAGGCAAGGGGGAAAGGGCACGGAGTGGGGGGTCAGAGACTGGGACTTGAAGTCCCCCTTTCTACATGTTTCCGAGCGCCTTTGTCCCAGGCCTTTTCTCTGGACCCCGTTTTCCTTAGCTGTGCCCGGGCTCGGTGGAGGGAGGTGTGCAGATTTGGTTGGGGATGTGAGACAACCCTGTAAACCACAGACCCCGAAAATGTCAGGGCTGTTGGCCTTGCATTTCCAGCCTCAGACCTCAGCAGATGAAGGCCCAGGGCCCCGTGGGCCCCTTGCCAGGGGTTAGCTGACCTGAGGGGAGGGAATGGCTCTGCCTGCCCAGCCTAGCTGTCTTCGAATCCCCGTGGATTCAATCCCACAGACACTGGCAGGGATGGCATCGCCTTCTCTCCTTCCCAACAGCCTCACTGCATCCCGTTCTTCATTATCGCCGAGGGAAGCCATGAGGGGGCACGCCGATTCCCAGCCATACGTGGCTGGCCTGTGACAGGCGGACAAGCTCCTCCCGAAACTGGACAAGAAGTAGTTATAACGGCCACCACCCTGGGTGGATCCCTAGTGTGGGCCGGGTCCTGTCTTAAGCATTTTGTGTGGATTGCCTCGACACGATCCCGTGAAGTAGGCACTCTTATTCCCATTTACAGATATGGAAACTGAGACCCTCAGAGGTTGAGTGATTTGCCCAGGGTCACTTGCAAATGGCAGAGCCACATGCAAAGCCAAATTGTCTTCGCCACCAAGGCAAACAGAAACCCTCCAAAGTTTAAATGAATTGCCATTTTTATGAGCTGATAGATTTAAATGAGACCTGCGGTGCTGAACTATAAAAAGCCTGTGTCAGGGGAACCGGAAACGATTTTAGTAGTTGGGCCAAGCAGGTAGCACAAATAGCGATAACGGGGGATTCAAAAGAAACTCCTTGCGGGTGGACCCAGGCAGAAGCGCCCTGGGGAGTGTTATGCGGAGCCCGGCCTGTAGCCGTGTTCGTAAGGCTGGAGCTTGAGGCCAGGAACCTGCAACTTTTCTTGCAAGGAGCAAGGGGGTCAGTTCAGCTCAGGCCAGGCTTGGGGAGAGGAAGGATGGGGTCCAGTCGTGGAGACAGGAACCTCAGAAGACCTCACGCTTCCTGGCGCTGCCACCTTCCCACCTACGGCAGCTTTGCTGGGTGCTGTCACAGGAGGCTGAGCCGGAGAAAGGTCTCTTGGTGGTGGAACGTCTGGCATCCTGCAGACCTCTGTGACGGGGCTGGGCTGAGTGCGGGGAGCAGCGGGCCTGCCCCGTGCCCTGGAATCTAGACTCCCTCATCGACAAAGCAAGGGGCCGCAGGAAGCGCATCCGGAGCCGGCCTGCAGCGGCAAAGCGGCCAGCCTGGCGTTGAGCAGGCGCATTTAAAGGATTAGCTCACGCTGTTTGCTTAGCTGCCAGCTAAATGATTACAATTGATTAAGAGCAAAGCTAGGTATTCTAACTAGCAACCTGGAGCCCTTCCGATGGGGCAAGCTGGGCCCTGCCAGGAGGAATCCTGGTACCCAGCCAGGGGGAGGTGTCTGTGAGCCAGGGGCATGGTCTGAGCTCCAGGGGCACCCCTCCTTCTTAGCCTTTGTGAACAGTTGCATTGACCCTTTCCCTCATTCCATTTTCGTTTCATGAACATTTACTGAGTACCTATTATAGGTGCCATCGCGGGGGCCTGGGCTGCAGCTGTGAACCGGTACACAAGGTCCCTGTTCTCACAGAGCCGATGGTCTACGGGAGACACTGACAATAAGTCAGTAAATACGTGAACGAGGTCGTTTCAGACTGTGGAATTTTGAAGACAGTAAAACACCGCTTTGGGACAGAAAGTGAAGTGTGTCTGTGTGTCGGGGCAAGGAGGAGGGGGTGTTGGGGGTGAAAAATCAGATCAGGTGGTCAAGGAAGGCTGGCGTTTCAACTGAGTCCTAAAGGTTGAGAAAGAGGCAGTGCAGGGAAGAGCCGGGGGAGCTTCCAGGAAAGGAAACAGCCAGTGCAAAGGCTCAGAGGCATGGACAGATTTGGGGAGTCCAGAGAACAGAGAAAAGGGCGGTCAGGCTGGAGAGGGGTGAGCACCTTCTTGCTTCATTCTTCTGGGCTGTTCTTGTCTTGGCTTCCGGGACGCATGTACCCCTGCTGAGCCTTCTGCTTGAACGCCCTTCCCTTCTTCTCGGTCTTCAGGCCCCAGCTCAAGGGGTGCCTTCTCTGAGAAGCCCTCCCTGATTCTCCCTTCTTGGGCTTCTCCAGCCCTGCATTTAACGCCCTGATCCCTTTGCCTATATGCAGACTACAACAATTATGTCTGTACCTGGCTTCCCATTCTAATGTGAGTTTTTGGAGGGCGAAGCCTCTTTCTGCTATCCATCCATCCATCCATCCATCCATCCACCGTATGTTTTACCATATTTGTTTTTAGCTCCGAGAAAGTAGGAAACAGAGGAAAGAGAACATAAACCAAGGAAAGGAGTAAAAGAAGGAGAGTTGCAACTGCAGATTCTAGGAGCCCAATTTTTAAATTCCTGGTCCTTATAAGATGGGTAACCAAGGAGCCAGTTTCCTTGCCTCTTTGCACCGCTGCTGTCGGAACCAGCCGGGTAATTATAACTAATAATAATTAAAAATTGAAAGTGCTCTAGGCACATACTTAGCATTTGACTCTTTGGCTGAGCTTTCCGTGAGCAGCAGTGTCTTCCTCTTTCCCGCTTTAAAGACAGCCCAGTCTGTGCCGTCCACCACTGCAGGGAGAGCAGGGCCTGGCTTGGCTTGGCCTGGGGGAATGAGAGGGAGGTGCCCGGTGACACCCAGCAGTGGCTCCGGGCAGTGAGAACCGACTGCTGGCATTGGAGTCCTCCCCAGACTGCCTCTCCTCCATTGTTTTCTGTCGCAGACACTTGCACCTTTCTGGCCTCAGTTTCCTTGAGTGTACAGTGGGGTAGGACCTATTGCCTCAGGTTTTGTGAGGATGGACAGTTCATGGGCGGAAAAGCCCTTGGTGAGCACTTGGAATATAAAGCTTCCTGGAGGTAATTACCGTGCTTTTCAGTGTCCTGCCTTCCCCACTAGGTCAGGAAGCCAGAGCCCAGCACAGCCCGATTTCCGTTAATCGTGGCAACATGGTGTGGCGTGCCCACACAGCCTGGCTGCAAATCCCAGCCCCGCTACCGAGTGGCTCTGTGACCTTGAGCAAGTCACTGACCCTCTCTGGGCCTCAGCAGATGGAGGGTAATGACAGTGCCTGAAAAGCCGTCAGCTCCAGGTCTGGTCAGAGTCCAGGTTTGGTGAGCGTCAGCCAGTGTTGTGGTCGCTGCTGTGACCCGTGGGCTTCGGTTCACTCCTTCACGACTCATGCCTTCAGCCTGTCATGTGTGGATGTGCTCAGTGCAGCCCACAAGATTTGCTGAGCACCTACTACGTGCCAGGTGTGTGCAGGTTCTGGGGACACACAAAGGCCTGTGATCCCCCGAGTGCCGCCTGGAGAGGAACAGGGAACCAATGAGGACGAACGGGCAGAGTGCTGATTCCGTGTTTGCGGCGTAATCTACTGTAATGCGTGCACTAAAGCATCGCATCGTAGCAGTCACACGGTGTGCTAAGTCTCGCACAACAGGACTGCTGTACGCAGCAGAACCTGCGGCCGGGCCCCACGTGACATCGCAGGAGGCCGGGGCTGTGACCCTTCCCCTCTTTGTCTCCAGGCGTGTCTGTCTGTGTCTCTTGGTTTATTTACCCTTGAGTGGGGCAAGGCCCTTCCTGCTCAGAGTAAAACGTATCACCCTCAGCAGGAGCGTCCTGTCTCACCACTGCCACCACCGGGGGCAGCCGAGCCTCCCAAGGGGCCGTGTGTGCAGGTTTAGGGTATACGTCTGGAGAAGACTGAGGGGTGGGCAGTGACTCTGCTTCTTGTCCTTCTGAGGCCCAGGCACAGGCCTGAGCCATTCACCCCACTGTGGTAAAAACGAGACAGCTTTTCTCGAGTGTCTGCTGGAGGCCCGATTCCATCTCTTCACGTGCGCAGTCTTTTGAGACCTCACAGTGACGATCACCGTGACACAGATGGGTAAACTGAGGCTCTCCTGGGTCACACAGCTGCTGGGGTCGCAGGGCTGTGAACACACGCAGCCTGACACCAGTGTCTGTGTCCTCGGCCTCAGGGCTGGGGCAGTGCACTTGCAGTCGACTCTCAAGCCCTTAAGAGCCAAGGGCAGGCCTCTGGGTGCTGGGTGCTGGGTGCTGGGTGCAGGCAGGCCTCACCTCCCAGGAGGGTAAGAGTTCCAGAAGGGGACTCGGAGATCGCCAGGCTCCTGGGGCACGTGGATGTCTTGCTCTGGGTGAGCTGCGGCTGCCGTGGTCACCACAGAGAGGAGCAAGGGAGGGGCGGGCCCTGCAGGAGCCCATGCCTGGCTGTGCTCAGATGCCCTCACGAGCCCCGGGGCTCTGCCTGCTTGAGCGATGAAGTGTGCGGAGGCCCAGGTGGGGACTGGGGGGGCTCCTCCCAAGGCCCAGCTCCGGGCAGAGATGGCACTTGGAATCGGCCTCCGGCTGCCCGTCTGCCCGTTGGAGCCTGTCATTCATGCCCTAGGGCGGGGGGCCAACGAACTTTAGAGGGGCACCATGCCATCATGACAGATGGGCATGGGGGCGCTGCCAGGAGCCTGAGGACGGCGGCCATTGTGTGTGTTGTGAGCCCAGCCCCTCGCCGGCGCTGTCCCGGCCGGGACCAAATGCCTTCAGTTTCTTAGAACAATGATAATACTAAGGACAGTGGGTGCCGTGTTGGTCCAAGGCTCCCAGAGGTTGGCACTGTAGGAAGCCCTGCCCCCCTCATTGACTTAGACACAGAGGCAGCCCGACGTACAGGAAAGACACAGGGCCTTGGGGGCCAGAGGGTGTGAATCTCAGAGTTGCTTCTTCAAGGTCCCTGTGACCTTCCCCCCGAGACTCACCGTCCTCACCCGGACAGCGGGCCGATGCTGCCTCTCCTGGAGGGTTAATGTGGGGATGCAACGCACTGTTTGTGAAACACGGAACACAGTGCCCGGGCCCAGCAGGGCCTAACGGAGGGGGTGGCGTTGGGGATAGAATTGATGTGATGTCACTGCCCCACTTTCACAGATGGGAGACTCAATATCACGTCACACAGCTAGCAAGTGGCAGAGCAGAGCCTGAGGGGCAAGGAAGAGTGGGGGAATAATAACAACAGCAACAACCCCAGGCACTAAGGGGGGGCCCTTTGCATTGATTATCCTGTTTTATCCTCACGACAGTCATTCGAGGCCAATGTTGTTGTTCTCTCCATTTTGCAGAGGGGGAGACTGAGGCACACGGGGCAGTGGCAGAGATGAGCTTTGAACCCAGGTAGCCTGGCTGTAGAGCCCGAGTGTGGAACTGCCGCCCCGATGCTGTGGGCAGGCTTTTTCCCATCGCAGAGCCCCAAGCGTGTTGAAAATGAGGTCTGCTTTGTCTCTCGATACCGTGGTCTGTCCGCTCAACTTGTTGGGGGTGGGCTGGCTTCCCCCTGCCAGGATGCCAGGGTCTGGGTGGCTGGGGGTGCTTGGCCCCCTCCAGCGGAGAGACCAGAACCGGGTGCTGTCAGCGGGAGCCTGGGCTGCACTCATTGGTTGAGCAGGAACAATTACTAATGACATTTAGAGAGAAATTAATGATGAGAAATGCAAGTTGGCATTTCAGGAGCGCCAGTCAACAGCCCCACGTCAGCATTCACCAGAGAGGCAAGGGGCTGGGGCCGGGCGTGCAGGGGGAAGGAGGGGGTGGCAGGAATTAATTTTGCTGTGTCAATAATGAATGTGGCCCCACTCGCTCTGCTTCTGGAGTTTAGACAAAATCAAGCACGGACCGACTGGGGCTCATCCAGGGCTGCAGTGAGATTCACTGTGCGCTGTGATATGGGCAAGGGTGGGTAACAGGTTCAGTGGGTGGGCGGGGGACAGCGAAAGGGCAAGGGTAGCCTTAGGACCGAGCCGTTTGAGCTCAGCCAGCTCTTACCAGCTGCATAACTTAGCAAGCTGCTTTGCCTTCCTCTCTCTCTCTCTCTTTTTTTTTTTTGGCCACACCACTCGGCTTGCGGGATCTTATTTCCCCAACCAGGGTTTGAACCTGGGCCCTCAGCAGTAAAAGTGCAGAGTCCTAACCACTGGACCGCCAGGAAATTCCCTGCTTTGTCTTTCTGGGCCTCAGTTTCTTCATCAGTAAAATGGGACATCAGTAAAATCGGGACATGTGAAGAGAACGTATGAAGACCAGGCAGCCCGGTTTTGGCACATGACAGGCACACAGTATATGGTAGCTATTACCCTGTTCCACGGACATGTTTTAAGATGCACAGCTTTTCTCATTATAACGGCTCTCACATTGGAATGCCTCACTTGTGTGTTATAGTTTAATGAGTCATGTTTTTGTTTGCTTGTTGTGATGTATCAAATACGGAGCATCTTATATTCTCTGGGGTCTGAGAATAGATAAAAGACGGCATTGGGAGGAAGCATGGCGGAGGGTGAGGAGGAAGAAAGATGCTGAAATTGTCTGGGGCAGGGATTGGGTTTTCCAGTGGGAGCATGCCCACCCCTTCCTTCCCGTCAGGTTCTCCGGAATGAGGAAGAGCGGTCCCATCCAGCCTCCCCTCACACAGAAGGGAGAAGACAGACACAGGGAAATGTCATTATCATAGTAACGTTGAGCGTTTTTACAGTGGAGGTTAAAAACTCCTAGCCCATGACCCTGGGGGGTTTGGAACCTTTAAGTGGTTGTCTATGTTTCAAAATGGAGGTTTCCTATAATTATAGTGGCTACCATTAATATGGTGCTCATTACGTGCCAGACGTTGTTCTTGGCACTTCTATACATCAAGACGTTCTATCCTCACAATGCCTCTGTTATTGAGGTAACTGAACTGAGGCACAGAGAGGTTAACTAACTCCCTGAGGCCACAGAGCTAGTCAGTCCTGGGCCTAGGCCACCAGCCCCAGATTATGTCTCTTTACCACCACATTAAATGGCTAGATTCCTTGATTTTTCTACAAATGAGATCTGGCCCCTGGACCACAGTCCCGCATGGCAACCATCAGCTGCCGTCTTCAGACGCGGGGATGTGAGCTCTGGTTCAGCACCGCCCCCGACCCGGTCGGACTCACACAGTTCATTACCCACCTAGGCTCTGAGTTTGCGGCCCTGTTGCAACACTTCACAGTTTGTAAATATTATCTTGTTGGTGCCTCAACAACCGGGAACCACTACAAGTGCTCTTTACTCCCACCATTTTGCAGACCTGAAAACTGAGGCTGGGAAAGGGCGATAAAGCTGGGAGGAGTGGGGCCCAGGGTGGGAGTGGGGAGTGTATTCCACCCATTTGGGTTTGGGTGTTTGAACAGGGAGGCAAGTGGGGCTCCCTGCTCTCCAGCTCAGTGACTAGTCCCCCCAGTGAAACCAGACGTGGATGCACAGGCCAACAGCTGCATCCGTATGGCACCGTACCAGTCTCCCCACCCTTCTTTTTGAAGGTGCCACATCAAAAATGCGGGGTCCTCCATGCCTTGGAGTTGACAGTGATGACAAAGCCTTGTGATTTGTAGTAATTATGACAATATTAAACATCTGTGTACCATTTTACATATTGTAAACATTTTTACATATGTAACCTGATTTGAAGCCCATAACAAGGCTATGAGGCCAGTATTATTTGTAAATAGGAACTTAGAAAAGTGAAGTGACTTGCCTTGGGTCACATACATATATTAGGTGGCTAAGGCAGGATTTGAACTCCAAAGCCCACTGTATTTCCACCGGTCCTTCTACCCTCCTTCCCACTTATTTTTTCGTGCACTCGTCTTTCCCCTACCATTCACTCATCTGCCACCCATCCACTTATCCACACATTCATTGATTCATCCATCTTTCCACCCATCCATCTACACATCCATCCAGCCATCCATCAGTATTGAGTGTTAAGTGCTGGGAACTACACAGCTCTCATGACACCTCCCTCATGTGCTCTTAATTCCATGCTTAACTGCTACCCATCCCTCCTCCCACCCTACAACGGCTTGTGCTCCCCCCGTCCCCCCCCCCCCCCCGACACCTCTGATGAGGTGAGTGGGACGGGATGGACTGGGGGATCTAGATGATCCTTTGTTTGCCTCATGGAAACCATTGAGTTCTGGTGGTGGAAGCGAAGGCGCAGGGCAGACCCACTTGGTCAAGGTGGAGCAGGTGTGTGGGCAGTGATGATGTGCCTAGAGTTTGGTTGGAAGCTGAAGCTGAGTGTGGTTGGAAGCTGAGGGCAGACAAGGCTGGGCCACAGTGTTCTTTAGCCCCATCGTGGGCCCAGCTCCCAAGGAGCCCTGCCTTTCTAGGTGGGTAGAGGTCACCCTTAGCCCTTTGCTTTGTACCAGGCTGGATGTCCTCTCTGAATGGACAAGGATGTACGCCCAAGTGTTTTCATAAGAACCTTCGCGGTCATTAAATAGAATCGGTCTCAGCTGCGGTTTTGATCGCTGGTGCGTGCAATTCATCACAGCAAATTAGGTCCGTCTTCAGAACTGGCCCTGCAGCCTGGGGGTCTGTCAGGGACGGAGCTGGGCCATGTGGGCTCCGGAAGCCATTCTGGGGGGGCGTGATGAGCCATGTTTTCCGAGGAGGACCCTCAGAATAATCTACCAGGACAGCTCTCCCTCTGCAGGGGTTAATTTTCTAGAAATTTTGAGGATGCCGGAAAGTTTTCCTTTTAGAAAAAATTTGGAAGAAAGAAGAAAAGGATGTGATGGAAGTTTTTAAATATCATTTATAAAACCTGAAAGCACTGGGTTAGCTGAGGGACCAGAACATATGTGTTCTGTATAATTAGTGACCGTGTGACCTAGATTTTCCAGGACGGTCCTGATTTCAAGTATTTTGTCCCAGCTATTGGCTGTTTGTCCTGGATTTTTGGCTTGTGAACTATGATGACTACATGTGGAGCTGAGTTTTCTTATCAAATTTTAATGAATAAATATTTAAAGCTGGAAAGGCCTGGAAAGATTTCAGAAAAAATTAAAGGGAAAATTTCCACCCACTTTTTTCCCCAACATGGCGAAATACGTCTGTGGGTATACCTCATGCATGCTTCCCGTTCCCCCACTGAAGTAGCAGAGGAAACACTTCCATCCAGCAGGGTTTGAAAACTGTCAAGGCCCCAGTCCTTTGGACTTGGCAGTAATTGCAGGGGAGGCCTCTCCACCGTGTGGCTCAGGCCCCTGTGCTCAGGGCATAAAGCCCCTGGTTCTAAAGGTCTCGAGAGGTCCTCTGTTCTTCTGTGGCCCTGGGAGCCGTGCCATTGATGATAGCCATAGGCTCGGGCACCGCAGAGGAAAGCCCTGTGCATCACGGAGGTGGAAAAGGCCTTGCAGCCAATTCTGGCCAGTGATACGTCCCCTGGATGCTAGAGCTCCCACCTGTCCAGCCGAGGCCTCTACACGCCTCATCTCGCTGCTACAGTCTGCAACTTCCAGCTTCCAACTTCCAACCCTAGAACAAGAGACGTGGACTTCCCTGGTGGTCTAGCGGCTAAGACTGCACTTCCAATGCAGGGGGTGCGGGTTCAATCCCTGGTTGGGGATCTAAGATCCCAGATGCTGCGTGACCAAAAGAAAAAAAAAAAAAGATGTTTTCTGTAGAACAAGAGACATGAGTGCTACAGTGCAGGATTGGCCCTGCATTCAGCTGTAGCATGCGATAGACATTTCATCCTCCCACCTGCCCGCTTACTCTGTAATATCCCACCCAATTTTTTAAAAAATTGTGGGAAAATACACGTACATAAAGTTTACCATCTTAACCATTTTTTAAAAATTAATTAATTTATTTATTTTTGGCTGCATTGGGTCTTTGTCGCTGTGCACGGGCTTTCTCTGGTTGCGGCGAGCGGGGGCTACTCTTCGTTGCGGTGTGCGGGCTTCTCATTGCGGTGGCTTCTCTTGTTGCGGAGCACGGGCTCTAGGCGCGTGGGCTTCAGTAGTTGTGGCACGCGGGCTTCAGTAGTTGTGGCACGCGGGCTTCAGTAGTTGTGGCTCGTGGGCTCTAGAGTGCAGGCTTCAGTAGTTGTGGTGCGTGGACTTCAGTAGTTGTGGCTCGCGGGCCCTAGAGCGCAGGCTCAGTAGTTGTAGTGCACGGGCTCAGTTGCTCCACAGCATGTGGGATCTTCCTGGACCAGGGCTCGAACCCGTGTTCCCTGCATTGGCAGCCGGATTCCTAACCACTGCGCCACCAGGGAAGCCCTCCCTTAACCATTTTTAAGCAGACGGTTCATTGGCATAAGTACCTTCACAGTGTTGGGCAACCATCACCACCATCCACAGATCTTTTCCATCTTCCCAAACAGAAACGGTGTCCCCATGAGCCAGTGACTCCCCTCCCTCCCACAGCCCCTGGAAACCACCCTTCTCCTTCCTGTCTCTCTAGGCATCTCATAGAAGTGAGTCATACAGTCTTTGTCCTTCTGTGACCAGCTCGTTGCACTTAGCACAGTGTCTTCAAAGGATCCCTGGACTTCTAAGGGAAAAGTATAGCATGCCCTGGGCGGGGCCGCGGACATGGGGGAGAGGGGCAGCCCTGTTTCTTCTCCTCTCCCCGGCCCTGTCAGTGGAGGCTTTGCCTCACTACCATCGCCCGTTGGCTGTCATTTCAGAAATACTGAGTTTTTAGCAAGCGCCGGGCTCTGAGCTGACACAGGGCCCAGCAGAGAATGGAGAGATGAGGTCCCTGCCTGCAGCTCATGGCCTAGTTGAGGGGCAGGGAAGCAGCCTGGTCACTGCAGGTTGAGGAAAGTGCTAGAAGGAAACCTGTGCAGGTGAGGAGCTGCACCAAGACAGGGGCCCCTCATCATACGGGCAGGAAGGGCTTTCCCAGGGCATGGCAATCAGATGCGGAGGAGCCTGGGGAAACTGGGGGGAGCCTCGGGGCAGTGGAGTGGCCGCCAAGAGGGCTGAGTGAGGAAAGAGCTTGGCCTGGGTGGGGAGCTGAGAGAAGGTGGTAGAGGCTGGGGGGCCAGCAGTCGCCGGACCTTATAGGGCTGTCAGGCCTGGGGTCCGGAGCCCGGATTTCTTCTCGGTGTGGTTGGGACCCACTGGAGGTTAAGCAGAGATCTCCCACTTCCCTGCTACCTGGAAGAGAGAACCTGGGCCATTCCTCTCATGGCACTTTGTACTCTCAGTGTCCCACGGCCATGAAGAGGAAGCCCTGGCTGGAACCCGGGTCATCGGCAAGCGGGGGCTTGCAGGGGTGTCCCCCCGGTGGTGTGGGTGAGGGCAGGTTAACCGCACTGTGTGGGGAGATGAAAAGCCAAAAATAACAATAACCGAACCCTGAACCACTGTGCAGCATGTTGTCAGTGTAACGTGTGTGTGTGTGTGTGTGTGTGTGTGCACGCACGCCTGGGATTGTGGGGTGTCCACGATGGTGCGTGTGATTGTCTGTGAGACTGTGTGTAGGTGCCTGTGGACTCTTCACGAGTGTGTGTGTACCTGTGTGCATTTCATTTTGGGGTACCTGTGAGTGTGCCTGTGTGTATGTGTTTGGAACCCAATGGGGGATTATGCAGAGGTTTCCCACTTCCCTTGATGGATGGCCTCGGGGTGTCTGTGAGAGCGTGCATTTGGGGGTGGGCGTAGGTGCGGAGAGAGGAGGAGCCCTGTCATGCCACGCTGCATCCATAAGTGCCCCCAAGGGCGGTGCCCACACAATGCCTGGCTCTCTCCTCCCCGCCGTGAGACACAGCGGGTGATGGGTGGGAGGATTCTCAGGTTCTTTGGAAGAAAGGGAGGCACGAGGGGATTATCATCAAGACTCTTGAACGAGGTGCTTATGGAAAACTGGTGCTGTTCTCTCTGAGTGGTTGAGGGAGGGGCTACCTGCCCCCCCTCCCCAAGATGGCCATTTTGACGCTCCTGTGTGACCCTAGGGAAGGCGGGTTTCCCAGGTTTGCTAGCACCTGGCGCACCCAGAAACCCTTAGGCTGCATGGTGGGCCCCGCCCTCAAGGCAGCGGTACCCAGGGCCTGGGGGACCACGCTGGCCTCAGCAGAGCTTCATCTTCTGTACTCCATCCTCTTCTCCAGAACGTAACCCTGGAGGGTCCCACATCCCACTCCCTCAGGTGAGGACCCTAAATAATGACGGGCCACGTGCCATCTAATAGCACTGCCCACCCTCCCCCCACCCCAGGCATCAGCCAGTCAGTGTACTGGAAGATATCTCGAGCATCCTGAGGGCCTCACAAAATACCAGCGGCCTCAAACTGGCAGCCCGTGGGCCACATTTGACCTACAGACATGTTTTCATTGGCTGCATCACGCTTTAAATATCAAATGTTTTATTTTTTATTTTTTCGCGGTACGCGGGCCTCCCACCGCTGCGGCCCCTCCCGCCGCGGAGCACAGGCTCAGCGGCCATGGCTCACGGGCCCAGCCGCTCCGCGGCATGTGGGATCTTCCCGGACCGGGGCACGAAGCCGTGCCCCCTGCATCGGCAGGCGGACTCCCAACCACTGCGCCACCAGGGAAGCCCTGCCCGCACCATTTTTAATGGAGTTTCAGCACCTCTGCCTCGGTCTCTCCCCAGGCTCTGGTGGCCTGTATGCTTCGGTTCCTGCCCTGCTCTGGCAGGATGGAATCCTATCTTTCAGAGGTCTGACTCAGGCTCTTTGGGGGCAGGGGGCCATGTCTTAATTCATATTTGAGATGAACCCCCGGGTCTGGTTCCAAGCAAGCGCTTGGCTAATGTGTTTAGAATGGACTTCCCAGTGACCCGTGACAGGCCAGTGCAGTGTCCCCACCCAGGAGGGGCCAGAATCCACAGCAGGGAACTAACTTGTGGTCGCCTGGCACACCACAGCCAAAACCCTTGATTCTCGGTCCTTTGTCCCAGGTTTGCTGGGCACCCTGTCCCTGAGGGACTCCCACCTCCCTTTGGAGAACCAGCAACAGTGGTGGCCAGATTAACTCGGGACTCGGCGTCAGGCTTGTTGCTGAGGAGGGGCACATCTATAAGCAGCCCTGGAAAGAGTTCCCCCCCGTCTGCCCGTGACACAGCTGTAAGCCCTCATTTTCCCTCGCACAGCTGCTACCTAAAGTCGAGTCGCTGGCCTGCAATTGGGCCCCTTTGCATTCTGAAGCGCAGATCCCCGGAGTCCTCGGGCCCTCTGGGCGGGTATTATTAGTTCCCTTGTTTTGTTGGGTGACTCTGAATGGGAGCCTGTTTATGGGCTGAGTCGTAATAGAAGGCTTCGGTTGCCTCCTAATAATCTATTCTCTCGTGGGTTTTATTTCCGAAGCACAGCCGTACAGAACCTGCCCCCTTGGGAGTTTATTGGGCTTTTTTTTTTTTTTTCACAACAACATTTTCTCCCACATTTTCACTCAAAGGAAGATCTTTTTCCCGCTCACGGGACTGGTTGTTGGCCAAGGCCACCTGCTTTGGGCTCTTGGGTCCTGGGTGCTGCTGGGCACTGGTGAGAGGGGTTTACAGGGGGTCCTTGCTTGCCCACCCGGGGTCCTTGGAGCAGCAAGGAGAATGAAAGAGAGCAGACAGTCAGCTCCTTTGGGGACGCGTCCAGCAGCAGCAGTCAGGGTCACGCGGCTCTTCCTCACATGGCCCCAGGTGACGAGGTCCCCGAAACTGCTTCTGCTCTGGGTTCTGCCAGAAAGCAGTAGATCCCCCCAAAGCCAACCCGCTGCTCCTTAGAAGCTGGAATCTCCCTCCACGCCGGGAGTTCCGGATGAACTGAGGCTCTCACATGAGAGACAGACTTCCCCAGCTAAGCGGGTACGACGTTCACTTCCTGCTGCTCTGGACTAGCAGACGACAGCCCGTCTGGCTGTCTGGGAGGCAGGGTCAGGGAAGCCCCGCACACATCCCCACGCGTGGAGGAGCTGCCTTGGCCTCGTAGGCTTTGTCCCAGGGCGGTGGGTCACCAGCTTCACTCAGGACCCTCCGATGCCAAGGACGGGTCTCCCTTCCACACGGGTGAACCTCTCCTTGCCCTCTGTGCAAATGGGCAGCCTCCGGCTTGCTTGGTGGGCCCAGGGGGACGTGGGGCACATACACGTCAGGGCCTGGGTCCCCAGGAGAGCGGCTGCGTCACCGGGCAGGCATTTAGGGGGAACCTCAGCCATCACTCACTCCTAATTTTCATGACGTGCATTAGCGAAATTGTGTTGTGAGTATTCATTCAGTGCCGTTTATGGTGTGCTCTCGAGTGCGCTTACCGTTTGTCAGAAGTGCAAACTAGCGAACATACGAGCCTTTAAGACAGGCCATCTGTTCGTCTTAGACCCTTGGACGATTGTCAAACGCTTCTAAAAATAAGTGCTCACTAGCAGAGAGGGGCTGCCCAGGTGATACACAGCAGAGGGGGAAGCAGGGCCGCCTGCACCTGTACCCTCCCCAAAGGGAAAGATACAGTTGTGTGCTGGGGATGGGTGGGGGGCCGAGAAAGGAGCAGAGGGGGTGAGAGCCTGAGGGCCCTGCCGATAGACCTTTCTGGCTGGAGGTGTGTGCGTCTCCCTGTTCCTTGCCTCTCGTGTAACTCCACAGCTCAAGTACTTTCGATGGCTCCCCGTGGCCCAGATTTAAGGGCAAGCTGCCTCGTCTGGCATCAAGGAGCCTCATCAATAAGACCCCCTCCTTCCTTTCCAGGCTTGTCTCCACGGCACATACCCTGTCCTTCTGCCAAGCTGAATTATTCATTGTTCCCCCAACATATGTTGCACTTTTCACATTTCACAGGCAGGAGAGGGCTGTGGTGAAGGGTGGGCTCTGCATACAGACCGCACAGGTGCAGCTCCCGCACCACCATGAACCAGCTGTAGCACCTCCACTCTGTGCCTCAGTTTTCTCATCTGTAAAATAGGGATAATGAGAGTATTTAGTCCCCAGGGTCGTCGTGAGGCTTAGATGAGTTAATATAAGTGAAGAGTTAAGAGTGACACAGTGAGCTCACAAGGAGTGTTAGCTGTGATCGTTACCAGGATTCTTCACACCTTCAGCCTTTGTCTGGGTGGTCCCATATCCCTGGAAAGTGAACGCACACACACACGCGCGCGCGCACACACACACACACACACACACACACACACCAGTGCAAATCCTAACCCGAGCCACCCTCAAAGGGCAACTGGGAAGCCAACTTTTTCCTTAAGCTCCCCCCAATCAGAAATGTTCTCCCCACAGTTCCTTTTTATTTTTTTTATTTTATTTATGTTTTTGCGGTACGCGGGCCTCTCACCGCTGCGGCCTCTCCTGTTGCGGAGCACAGGCTCCGGACGCGCAGACTCAGCGGCCATGGCTTACAGGCCCAGCCGCTCCGCGGCATGTGGGATCTTCCCGGACTGGGGCACGAACCCACGTCCCCTGCATCGGCAGGCGGACTCTCAACCACTGCGCCACCAGGGAAGCCCCCACAGTTCCTTTTTGTGAAATCTCACCCCCTCCTTCAGCCATGAGCTGGTAGCAGGCCAGGATGTGCCTCTCTCTCTCTCTCTCACTCTCTCTCTCTCTCTCTCTCTCTCTCTCTCTCTCTCTCTCTGTCTTCCGTCTAGCACACACAGCCAGGCTCCGTGTTTGTTAAACAAATAAATAACAGAACCTCGCTTAGCCTGAACACAGCTGCAGTGTTAGCCCGAAGGATCTGCCTTTTCCCCTGGAAACGAATCCTCCCGTGGTTAAGGCAGGTTCTTGGACTTGGTCCCTGCTCCTGGAGACTGCTCTTTGTGACACCAGCCTTGTGAGAGCCACTGGGGCTGAAGCCGCCAGGGAGTGGCCTAGCGGTAGGCAGCGGGGAGAAAGGGGATTAACTGCAGCTTCTTTCCCAACCGAGAACCAGAGGGAGGTGACGTGGCGAAGCCAGGTGGGCTCTGCAGCTGGGGCTGGGTGAGCAGGGAGGGTGGGATGCTCTGGGTACGGGGGCTGTGTCCCTGTGCCCTTAAGTCTGCCACAGGGAGGTAAGGCCCGGCCCCGGGACCAGGCCTTCTCTCGTGCCCCTTGAGAGTAAGGGGCTGTGAGTCCAGGCCGCCCCCATTCACTGTGGACTGTGAGCTTCTCAAGGGAGAGGCTAGCGGGGCTCCACCTCCGTGTGTCCGGTGCCCGGCTGGGGCCTCCGTGAACCGCTGTGGAAGGGATGAGCGAATGAGTGAATGACGGGATGAGTGCACACCTCCTCCCTCCTCCACAAAGTCTCCGTGAGGCTCTTCGCCTCACCAGACGTCCCACTGTTCCCTGGGGGGAGGGAAAGCAGTGAATTGTGGGTACAGAGGTTGTAGCCAGGGGGCTGGTGGGGAGGGGGCAACGAGGGGAGGACCTTTATTAGACGCTGCTGTTCCAGAGATAGGACCATCCAAGGTGCTGCCTTCTCCGGAGCGGTCCTGAGATCTCGCCAGCCCCGGGGACACACAGAAGGAGGAGCTGGCAGAGGGATCAGTCTGTCAGACCCCCAAGAAGCCCCCACTGCGAGCCCCCAAGTGTGTTTGGTGCCATGGGGGTACAAGCAGGGAGCAAACAGCCCCTCGTTCACGGAGCTCCCTGTATCTTGGACACCGTTTATGGCAATGTATGTAGCACTTACTCCTGGCCAGCCTGGGATAAGTACACACACATTATCTCCTGAGTCCTCAGGGCATCTTAGGAAGTGGGCTCTGTTACTTCTGCCCCACCCCCACAAGCCCCCAGAGGTCAGGGAACTTGCTCAAGGTCACATGGCTAGTAAGTGGCAGAGCCAGGATTCAAACCCAGGACTCAGCCCATCTCAGCCCATAAGGGCTTGCCCCCTGCCTTGGGATCACTCAGGGCAGTGGCTAGCACAGATGGGGCACTTGCAAAGGCCCAGGCGAGGTGCCAGGACTTTAGAGATATTTTGTCATCAGAGTGGCTGGAGCACGGGGGGAGCAGCTAATTATGACCCGCAGTGCAGAGAGACCCTCTCCAGCCCGTGCCCCTGCATCTCAGGATGTGCAGAGCAGTCTCTCATTGCCTCACAGGCAGTGTTTTCCAGGCCACCAGGCAGCCAGCATGTTTAAGCAACGCTAGTCTTTTCTCCTTGACTCTATGGTGAGTGGACATCAAAGGGAGACCAAGCAGGGTCCCAGACCAAGGGACAGAACACAAAGCCAAGACCTGGAGGAGAAATCCTGATTGCAGACCGGGGGGGGGGACGCACCAGTGTGTATGTGTGTGTGCATGTGGTGTGTATGCACGCCCGTTGCAGGGCATGGAGGTGTGTGGAGCCAGGGATGCCTCCTGGGGCTAGTGAATGGGCCCCCCACCAGAATCTCCAACTGCCCCATGCTAGGGTGTGTCCGTGCTTTGGGAAGGATGGTCCAGCCACAGACTCCGTGATCCTGGTGTTCCCTCATTGCCCAACATACACCCTGGCTTCGCTCCAAACCCAGGTTATTTTACTGCTGAATTCCTAGCAACAAGTATGGTGGCTGTCACCCAGGGATTCAGTAAAGGTTTTCTGAATGAATGAATGAATGAGTGAATGAGTGAATGAACAGCCATGTAAATGAATGTGAGGGTGTGGGATCCTCAGCCACAGCCCTCTGCGGATGACTTCCACAGAGAGGGTTCACCAGGGTCCCAGCCAGGGCCCGACCTCTCACCTGTCACTCACTTGTATCCCGGGGGCAGATGGCCCAGTGCACCAGGCAGATGCGCTCGGAACGGGCACTACCAGAAACGTCCACCAGGAGAGCCGCACTGGCTCTGCCGAGAGAATGGATCTCGGCCGCAAACCAGTGCCACCCACCCACCTTCCGTTCTCCCATTTTATTTTTCTCACCTGCTCCTGGGCCCACACGTGCATCTCCCTGGCAGGCAGAGAGGCCCGTGTGGATGCCAGCCCCCCTCTCCCCCCAGCCAGGGACCTCCCGGTCCTTGCCGGCTGCCACCCCTGCCCCAGCCCCGGCCTTTACGATGCCGGGAAGTGTTCATCTGCGGGGTTGGTAGCATCTTTAAAAAACGATTTTCTTCCTTCTCTGAAGGGGCTAAATATAGCACAGGCATAAACAGAGACACAGACATTAAGCCAAAATGCCCTTGTGAGAACCATGCCGGGTGGAAGGAGCTCTTAGAAGACTTGATGAAGCTCCCTCATCCCTCGAACCAACCGCAGCTTCAAGCCTTGGGGGAAGCAGCCACGGGTTTTTAGGGTTATTGAACTGTGCCGCTCGCCAGTGGCTCCGCCGGGAGCTGCTCAGTGCACAGGTATGCTGGCGATGGGTGAGTCCTTGTGACGGTCCCTGCCACCCCCTCTGCCCTTTTCGAGACTGGGCCCTGGGCCTGTGGAGGAGCTGATGCCGTCCTGGCCGAGCACAGGGGCTTCTCAGCCACCCCCATACTTCTTGGGTGGCCTTGACCGGGCTCCCCCAGAGCCACCATTCTGCACCCTTAAGTCCACACCCATCGTTTGGGTGTCTGTGTGTCTCTAGGCATCCCCCCCACCCCACGCAGTCAGGCTCCTCGAGGGCCGAGCCCAGCTGGAGTCGTCCCCTCCCTTCCACTGTGCCCGTCCCGGAGCACAGCACCCAGCAGACACTTCACAGCGCAGCGCTGAATGAATTCTGCTGCCTGGCCCCCTCGGGGCATCAGGTTTCCACGTTTCCATCTGCTGTGACATCCCGGGCTTTTGTTCCTGTAGAGCTTCAGGTAAGGAAGTTTCACCCTCTTTGAGGAAGTTCTTCCTTGAGTCTAACCGAAGACCCGCCAGCTACTGCCCTTTAAGAGAGAATGCCACTGTTGTTTGCACCTGAGAAGTGGCGTTTATTCTTGAACTGTCCTAACCAGCAGTCCTAGGTGTAGGTTTCCATCACCAGGATTTCTGTGCGTGGCTGAGCCAGTGTGGACCACGTGTGTCACACCAGCCCTGTTCTCGGCATCTTGGCAAGAGGCTGCTTCATCATCCAGAGAGCCCTGGACATCCGCCGTTTCCCGTGTTGCTGGTGGATGGTCCTGAGGACTTTGTGAAGATCAGAAATCATCTGGTTTTCTGCTGCTTGTGAAACAGAGCCCACATTCAGGGGCCTTCAGGGCTCCCAGCAGTCTTCCCCGTGATCTCTGTGCTGGGATCTCCCCACTGGTGCCTGCATCTACTGAGCTTACTCCAGCCTCCATACCTTCGTCTATGCTGTGCCCTCCTCTTGGCATGTCCTTTCCCCTTTCCACATACCTACATCCTACCCATATATTTATTCATTTATTTATCCTTCCATTGATTCAAAAACATTTACTCAGTGTCTCCTTGGTGCCAGAGCCTCGGAACCATAATTTGAGAATGAGGAAAGGGCTATACGTGTTTACCTTCCTAATATCCCTCCTCTCCCTCCTCCCCAACGCTCCACAAATCAAGAAGGACCGGACCACCCCCGGAGAACCCGGGCCACGTGGCACTGGTAACTCACTGGCTGTTGGCAGGCTGGGAGAGGGAGACCACCGCGTCGTTCCTGGCAGCCGCGCCTGCTGCACCACCGCTGGGCATGGGAGGCCCGGGGGTCCGGTCAGTACAGTGTGCAGCCCTGGGCCAGGCGCTGGGGCCAAGAAAGGAAGTGATGCCCCGCTGCCTGCCGCTCAGCAGGGGCGGCCAGGCTGGCCCTCGGGAGGCACATAGGTGTGGGGGCCCTGGGCTGGAGGTTCCTCAAGCAGCTGCAGAGATGGGAAGCGCCGTGTCCCAGAAGTCCCAGAGGACTTCACGAGTAGCATGGTTGGGAGGAGAGAGGAGGCAGGAGCTGAATCAGCAAAGGCTTGGAAGCTAGGAGGGTGGTTTGATGTAGGGTGGGCTCGGCTCCCCGCAGGACTGGCTGGCTGGCCGTGCACAAGCGCCGGGAGAGGTGCCTCGGCGGCAGGGTGGGCGCTCCCATGGAAACCGCCGCATCCCATCTGTGGCCTCAGACAACCTGCCTTGTGCCTCTGGGTCCCTGACAACCCCACCGAGGTGCCAGGCTGCTGGCAGAGTTTGTGCTCATGTCTGGAGAGTTCAGATGATCCGCAGACTGGGTGCCCACGAGGGCGTGGGGCACTGTGGGAACCCTGCCCGCTCGCCCAAGCCCCTGGCTCTCTTGGATTCTAGTTGCCACCCCTCCTGCTTCCTAGCTGGATGCACTTTGACCCTGTGTGAGCCTCAGTTTCCTCATTTTACCACGTCCTACCTTGTAAGGCTGCTGTGAGGATCGACAGAGATGCGCCTGCAACCACACATAGCACGTGTGCTTGCCAAACTCTGGCCACGTGGCCTGTGCCCGGGAGCCCAAGGAAGGAGGGCAGTAGTGGTTGGTGTACTGTGCTCGGGAGTCAGCGGGCATCTGCTGTGTGAGGACGGGGTGCTGCCTCTCCCTGGCCGTGAGCTTACCGGAGGGGCTGGTGCCATCGCCGGGAGGCAGCAGCCGTGCCTGCCGTGGGAAGGGGCTGCCACCGGGGCCCTGGGCCGGGGAGCGGGGGTGGTCCCAGGCCTCCCGGCGTAGCTGCGGGCATCCTCTGGTCACCCTGACCGCCCAGACCCGGAGCCTGGGAGAGAGACGCAGCGCCACGCCTGACCCCTGGTGGTCATCGGCAGAGCTGCAGGTGCGGCTCCCAGCCCCGGAGGAGTGGCTGCGCTAGCGGGGCGCCCACTTCTGGGGAGAATGCTCCCCGTCTCTGGGGGTCCTGTGCTGCCCCCGAGCAGGGTTGCCCTGACCCGGGTGGATTTTGTTTCCTTTCTCCAGGTGTCATGAGGTCGAATACCACCTGAGGCTTTGATGAGATTGGTGTGGATTTGCAACACAGACCACTGAAAAGAAACAAAAAGATTGTAGGCTCTTAGAGGTCAAATCCCACCCCCAGCCCCAGGCCACTACGTCCTGTGGAAACAGACCTACATTGCTGGCCTGCTCTGGCTGGTGTGAGGGAGGAGATACCGTGGGCTGTGGTGAGAGGGAGGCGTTTGGCCAGAGGGGCCCACCCGGGCCCTGGATTCCCAGGCGGATTCGGACAAACGACACGACAGTCTTCTGGCCAGAGCACTGTCTCATGATGGCACAGGCAGCCTCCCTGTGGGTGACCTGCCCCCTGCCTCGGCCACAGGCACCAAGGCCGCCCACTTCCTCAGCATGTCCGTGCCACTCGGGTGTTTCTTGGCTGGAGAACTGCATGACACATCTGCTGTCTCCCTGAACTAAGCTCAGAGCAGCTCCCCAGAAGGCCCGAGAAGGAGATCTGGGGGAAGCCTGCAGGCGATCAGATAATTTCCTCCTGATCGTTAGAGCAAAAGGGAGATGGAGAGGTGAACAGGGATGTTTTTAATTCCCACTACCTCCCCAGCATTTCCCCGCTCTCTTCATATAGCCAGTCCCCACGGTACGACCTGAATGGTCTAAAAACAAAAATTCATAGGGAGCCCAGGTTGGCAGCAACAGGAACCAATCCCCAAGCCCCAAATCAACGTGGCGTCTTGGCAGCTGCGTCCCCGGAGCACTTTTTCCTTGTTGCATTTTGTTTTGTAATAAACGAGATGCTTTTCTGTGGCTCTCGGCGTAAATGCACTGAGTGGGAGGGGACAGGCACGCTCTCCATTCTTCTGCCCTCATGCGTGTCCCTTTTCTTCGCCTTTGCAGAACCACACGATGAGCCAGCACGCACAGTGAGGGACCGCTCGACAGGACACCTCTCCGCAGAAGGCTTGCCGGAGACGCCGTGGGGAGGGCCATTTGAACATTACATCCAATCAAAGTGTCATTTGCAACCCAGATGTAAAACTCTAATGATTTGGCCATGAGGCGCTGCTATTATAAGCAGCTGGAAATGAATATTAATGGCAGAGATTAAAAGTATTCCATGCTCAGTATTTTTTATTGTCCTGCTACAGCTAGTGTGCTTTTAGAGTTTCCGCCGCAGACTACATTTCTAGAGTTAGAGAAACCCGCTTTTTGAGGCTATTGTCCTTTGTTCCTTCATGTATTATATTGATAGTTTTTAAAAAGAAGAATTAGTGTGATTTTTTTGCTTTGCTTCTTCTTTTTTCTTTGTTTTTCTTTCCCCCCTTTCGGTTAACTACTTTTTAATTGCAATCCTAGGTAATTGTGCATCGTGATGTGATTGCTTGGCTATTGTCTGAATATTTCCTTTTCATTTTTTAATTAAAGACTAATGCTTTGATTGGATTTGCCAGTTCACCGGACAGTGATTAAAACTCTGTAATGAATATAATCGGTTTCAGTGCAACTGGATGGTCTGCTTTTAAATGTGACTTAATCTGACTGCAGTAACTAGTACAGTTCAATAAAGGGAATCCATGCGATTAGCATCCGGCTGCTTGGTTCTCTCCTCCCCGGCCCAGGGCTGTGTGAGGGCTGTCGTCACCTGCGGGGTGTGTCCCTGCGTGAGTTCCTGTGGATCACACGTGCTAGTGGGGACCTGCACACAATGGGCCCAGCTCCCCTCGGGTAGGAAGAAGCCTAGTCATCTAATGCACACAAGACTGGATGAGCTGGCACGAGGCGTGGAAGTCAGAGTGGGAAGAACCTTTAAATACTCTGATCTTCTCACTTATGGATGGAGAAGCTGAGGCCCAAGGATAAGCGAGCGACTGCACTGAGGCCACGGGATAGGTTGATAGGGTGGCTCACGTTCATCCACGTCGTCTCTCCCCCTCGGGTGTGGCTTTCCTGGCTGCTGGATGAAGCCGGTCACGTGGTTAACCCTTATCTTGCCAGGACCCCAGGTAGGACCTGGATTCTAGTTGTGGCCAAGGCATGGGGATTGGACAGGAGTTAGGGAGGGCTGCCCAGCCCCATGAGCTCCAGAGCTGAGGGCTGCAGAGTGAGCCAGGTAGGAGCAGCAGTCTCCCCATCACAGAAATCAGTGGGATGTGGAAGCACTGAGACCAGTGGCTGCAGCCAGGACTCTACTGGGGCAAGCGAGGTGCCTAGGATGCAAAATCTCGGGGGGGGGGGCCCGCTCTCAGGGGCCCCGAGAATGGACATTTCCTGACACTTTGCACCCTTAGGTGCCTTGCTTGCCTCACCTCCTCTCGGTCCTGCTGGCGCCCCAGGACCGACCCAGCAGACTTAGCCTCCCACATGCCCGTCCTCCCATGCCTCCATCGTGCTGGTACTCAGCCAACTTGCCAACCAGAGGCCAGGGCTTCAGAACCTGCACGGGGAAGCCCTTCCTTGTTAACTTTTCACAAGGGGCAGGAAAATCGGTTATTACCCTCTGTAGAGCGGAAATGAAACAGGCAGACAGATTGCACCTAATTATAATGTAATACTAAGTCATGGCGTGGAATTTGGAGCAATTATCCCCAGCATCTTCTGACTCCCATATCAAGGGGCTTCTGTAAGAGTTCCCCTTGCTGCCACCACATGTAATGTTCTGACATGGGTGGGGCTGTTGCTTTTTCTAAAGGTATTTTATGCCTGCGAATCTCAGAGCGGACTCCTGCCACCGCTGGACACAATGAAACGGTTGCTCTTTGATTTGCGGGCTCCTACCTCCTGGAAGCCAAAGGTGGTGAACTCCAGTTTTTAGTCCTCTAGAGACTTGGCCATTTTAGGGGAAGACCTCAGGGTAGGCATCAGTGCTCCCCAAAGTGTGGCCGGCCACAGGCTGGGGCTGGGGTAGGCTTCCCTGAGTCCACAGCCAAGCCTGTCTTTCAGAAGATGCAGTGACTGTGGGCAGGACCAGCATGTCCCGGGGGCTTCCCAGATCACCGTCTCTGGGCCCTCTCCAGGCCCGATTTATCCCGAACCCCATGGAACCCAGGTGAGTCCTCAGTAAGTACCAATAGAAGATTTGATTTGACAGTTGGTGGCGTAGGGCTAAATTAGTCACTGCCCCCATTAAAAATACAGCGGGGGGTTTAAGAGCTTTTCTCGCCATGTGGGAATCAGCAGCGAAGCCGGCGGATGCCTTGGGTAAGGAGAGAGGCAGCCTAGGGGACCGCGAGGTAATGAGGTTTATGGCAACGACAAGGCAGCCGGGGAACCCCACCGACTCCCCCCTCACCCCTGCCCCATTGTTCTCGGGCTGGCTGTGCCCCTGCTGCTTTAGCTGAGAGCCCCTCGTGACTCTGTGCGGGGAGGGGGCTTGTAGGGGGGACATGGCGGCCCTTACTGGGACCGGTATTTGTCACCGTCAGGGAGTACTGGGTTGGGGGGTAGCGCAGGGCTATAAACCTGTGCTTTGGGGGCCCCCCACTTCTAGTCAAACGGTTTGGAACTGGAATGAGCCACTTTATCTCTCAGTTCTGCAGGATCTCAGAGGGTCCCTGGGAAGCTTCTAGAAAAGGATGCCTACAGGAAAGGAAGGGCTGAGTACAGAGAAAGACCCGGAAGTGGCACGGTTATTGTTAGGAGGACGATGAAGCCAGGCATCCCACATAGGCGTGGCCCCTTTCAGCAGAGGGTGTGATGGAATCAGCCACCAGGAGCTTGGATACTGGAGCAGGGTTCAGCAGTGGGAAGTGGGTGAGGTGACTGGAGGCCTAACTTCATTGGTGCTGGGTTTGCATGTACAAATCACCAGTTTCTAGTGGCTCTGTGGGCTGGAGGAATTTAGCCCAGGCTGAGAAATGGACCAGGTCCCCTGGGCCACAGATCCCTGTCATTGGCTTCCTGCCTAGAGCTTCTGGAAGCAGGTGGATAGGGGTTTTGGTCTCAGTAGAGAAGCTGCCATAGGAAGAACCTTCTCGAGTTGCCCTAGCGATAGAGAATCGTCCTCCTAAACTCATAGTATGTTTAATATTTAACTTTCCACCTGCTTTTTTATTCCCTTCTAAAGCATGCATTCTTAGGGCTGGGGCCTGCACCTACAGGTGTCCAGTTAATAGGACCAAGACTTTGATCCATTCATTCATCCATCTGGCAGATATTGTGCCAGGCACTGCGCAAGGTGCTAGGGATATAGGGATGGATGGGTGATGGGAAGCTCACAGTCACGTGACAGCCAGCTAACAAACAAGCACGCCACTAAACATCCAGCAGCGCACGGTCACAAGTGCTGTGATGGGAAAGGGCCAGACTGTGCGAGATGCATGCGGGACCCACCTTAGAGGCAGGGGCACGTCGAGGAAGGCCTCGCTGAGGATGTGACTTGTGTTCCGGCCAGAAGATCGAAAGGAACTCTGCAGTCCAAGAGCGGTGGGAAAAGTGCAGGGAACACAAAAGCCCCAAGCCGGAAACGAGCTGGAAGTATCCTTAGGGATCTCTGGTTGTACTAGGTTTCGATTTTAGATGGATTAAAACAAGCCCGCAGAAATTCAGAATCTTGTCCAAGGTCACACGATTCAGCATAGAATTGAGACTATAATTTGGGTGTCCTGCCTTCTAGCCTTGGGTGTCTGACTCCCCTCTGTGGCCATCTTCTATTTGTTGTAGGGCAAATTGATTGAATAATAATTATTATTAGTATGAATAAAATGACATACTACGTAGGAAAGACTGCTGGCTCTCCTTCGTTTCCTTAGTCAGTTAACTCTGATTTTTATCTGAGCACACATTACCTTGGAGAGGAGAAGGGTCAGATAATATACCCTATCTGTCCTAGAAGATGGGCGTGGCCATATTACTACTGGTGGTCATATTGGTTCTGACAATGGGATATGAATAAGGCGGTATGTGTAAATTCTAAGAATTATCCTTAAAGAGAAGAAATGAGCTCATCCACTACTCTTCTTGATGACTGGAATGTAGATGCAATAGCTGGAGCTCCAGAAGCTATTTTGAATCATGAGGTGAAGTGGAAATGGAAGCCATACATGGGTTGAACAACAACATAGAAGGAATCTGGATCTCCAACAGTGCCAAATGTGTACTAGCTCTGTCCTGCTTCCCAAAAGACTTCGTGATCTTGAGAGAGAAATAAACTTCTCTCTTGTTCAAGCCATTATTATTTGGGTTTTTCTGTTATAGTTGAATCAATTCTTAACTAAAACAAATGGAATACATACGTAGATGGCTTCCAAGTAAGAGCAAATTTAGAAGTTTCAAGGAAAGGGTATGGGATGGGTAAAAATATCTGAAGGCTAAGAGATCTACTTCAGTGACATACTATAATCAATATCTATTTGGCTCATAAGTGCATGGGGCTGGGCTGATCTGGGCTGGCCTTGGCTTAGCTTGGCTAATCTGATCTGGGTGTCTGGCTGTGGGTGACTGTGGGATGGCCTTGCTGAGACGACTGAGCTACCTCAGCCCCGCTCTCCATGTTTCATCCTCGAGCAGGGCGGTCTGAGCATGTTCTTCTCATGGCATTGGCCAAGGGCAAGGGCAGAGCAAGTCCAATTGTGCAAGCACTTCCAAGCTTCCACTTGTGAATCATGTTTACTCACACGCCCAAACTTAGACTCAAGGGAAGGGGAATTTACCCCACCTGCTGATGGGAAGAGCTGCAAGATTCCAGCACAAAGGGCTGGATTCAGGGAGGGATGGAGAATAGGGGTCATTAATATAACTAATCTGCCACAGAACTGAGAGGCTCCTCTCTCTCCTCCCAAGGCAAAACCTGCTGGTACTTATTAGGTACCCTCTATGACCACAGCTTAGGAAATGAACAAACCGAGGTGGTCCACCTTAGTCTTGATGGGTTGGACCTAGCCTTTGGAGAAGAGAGAGGCACCTGCAAAGGACTGATCACCCAAATGCTTGTTAGCAAGTTCACAGGGCCACTATTTTTACAATTTACAGTTGATTTTGGTTTACTCAGGCTTGCCCCGAGAGTGAGCAAAGATGGATGGCACCCTCAATTTCTAAGAAAGGGAGAAAACCCACCAATCAGCAAAAGCCAAACATTTACAACTTTGCCTTGCCTGGCCTCTCTCCAGAAGTACCAAGTAGGGTGTAGTTTGCCATGTACACCCCTGGCTGTGTCCTTCTTCCATGCCTTCACCCATGATGCTCCTTTTCCTAAAATGCCCTTCCCTTCTTTTTTACCTGGTTAGCTTCTACTTTTAAACTCAGTTCAGGTGTCTAATTTTCAGGGCCAAGACCTGGGTGAGGTGAGTGAAGCACTCCCCTTGGGTACAAAATCTAAGGGGGAACCAAAAAGCTCAGTAATCAAGATAAACAATATTCAACACAATATTTAAAAAAAAAAATCAAATTGGCAAACTATAGCCAGCAGGCTGGCAACCTGTTTTCAAAAAAGCTTTATTGGAACAGGGCTGGGATTAGGGTGAGGCAATGAGGCAGAACTGTGCAAATGTAGCATTGGATCCTGTCATTATTAAAAATTTTGCTACTTTGTTCATTGTGAACTTTTTGCATTAATTTTGATTTTTTAAAAATCATTGCATTAGGGACTTCCCTGGTGGTCCAGTGGTTAAGAATCCGCCTTCAAATGCAGGGGACACGGGTTTGATCCCTGGTCGGGGAACTAAGATCCCACAAGCTGCAGGGCAACTAAGCCCATACGCTGCAACTACTGAGCCCGTGCCACAACTAGAGAGCCTGCATGCTGCAGCTACAGAGCCCATGCGCTCTGGAGCCTGCATGCCCCAACTAGAGAGAAGCCCATGCACCGCAATGAAAGATCCCTGCTGCAACAACTAAGACCCAACGCAGCCAAAAATAAATAAGTAAATAATAAATTAACAAAACAGAAATTAAACAAGTTTCTAAAAACAAACAAACAAACAAAAAACAGGGCTTCCCTGGTGGTGCAGTGGTTAAGAATCCGCCTGCCAATGCAGGGGACACGGGTTCAAGCTCTGGTCTGGGAAGATCCCACGTGCCGCGGAGTAACTAAGCCTGTGCGCCACAACTACTGAGCCTGCACTCTAGAGCCTGTGAGCCACAACTACTGAGACCCGCGTGCCTAGACCCCGTGCTCCGCAACAAGAGAAGCCACCGCAATGAGAAGCCCATGCACCGCAATGAAGAGTAGCCCCTGCTTGCCACAACTAGAGAAAAACCCGCGGGCAGCAATGAAGACCCAATGCAGCCAAAAATAAATTTTAAAAAACCAAAAAACCAAAAAAAAACCCCACTGCATTAAAGCATTATTCTGAGTTTTTGCCATTCACTTAAAATTTGTGCCCAAGGCAAGGGTTTCACTCATTTCACCCTAGTCATGGCCTTGTTCATCCTCCAAGCAACCTACTCTGACCTGCACAGGAAAAATGCTCTGATAATAACAACTCTGATAATAGTTGGCATATAAGTCTGTTACTGGACAGCTGTACACTTTTATAACCGTCTGTCTCTGGGACTGTGTATCAGTCAGGATAGGTTAGGTTATGGTGCAGTAACAAAAAGTCCCCAAATTGTAGTGGCTTAACACAATAATGATTTATTTCTCACTCATATTACATGGTCATCCTTCATTGTAGTCATTTGGGAAGTCAGGCTTAGAGAGCAGACTACCATAAATGTGGTCAGTACCAAGCCAGAGAGAAATAGCGAACTTGGGAGGGTCTCACGCTGGCAATTTTAATGCTCTTGCCTGGGAGTCACACACTTACACACACACACAGCACTTTAACTCACAACTCATTGGCCAGCAATTGTCACATGGCCCCACCCCATGATGAGGTGCCAGGAAGTGCAATTCTGCCATGCGCCTGGAATAACTAAAAACTGGCAAGGTTTGGCTAATTGCACTAATGACTATCACCACAGACCGTCTTCACTGCCTCTCCACCAATCCCTGACTATAATCTCTTCAAGGGCAGAGCCTGACTCTTAGCAAATCTGGTTATATCCAGCACCTCTGCACAGTGTCTTCAGCAGATAAATATTTACTGAATGTATACAGAAATTGAGTAGAAAGTGAATAAATGACAATTAAGAAGGTCCAGGGGAAGATAAGCATGTATATGAAGACACCTTGTAGTTTAAAAGCTGTGGAGTCAAGCAAGGCACTTAACTTCTCTGTGCACCTGTGTTTTCATAAGTAAAATAGGAAGAATAATAAATAGTGCTTATCTCATGAAGTTGTTGTGAAGTTGAAATGAGATTAAAAATTATGATGCTAAACAACAATATCTGAGCATTCACTATGCACCTGGCATTATTCCGAGCACCATACAGGTATTAACTCTTTCAATCCACACAACAACATTATCGGGTGGGTACTGTTATCCCCTTCTTACAGACGAAGAAACCAAGGCAGAGAGAGAGGCTATCTTGCTCACCCTCCAATTTTAACTCAGGCAGTCTAGCTCCAGAGCCCTTTTCTCAGTGCCCCCAGAAGCACTTTTGAGCAGAGCAAATTGGAAATGGTGGCTCCTGATGCTCGCATCACTAGGGCTGATTCCAGGTGTTGGTCCTCCAGGGTCGGCCTTTACCTGGAGAGACCTCATGGCCGGGTGGGAGCCAGGACTTGGGTGGTCCTGGAAAGCCTGGGGTCGGCGGCAGCCCAGCCTCTGACCTGAGTGGCGGAGGCAGCGGCTCGGCCCGCCCCCTCCCTCCCCTGAGCTCTGATTGGCCTGACTCAGCTCCGGCCCCGCCCACCCGGCGCCCAGCGAGAGCCGCTGGCTGAGCTCGGGCGAGCTGCGCGGTGTGAACTTATTTGTGGAGTTATTAATTACTGAAGCGCGCAAACCGTGCTTCTGTGCATAAAAATATGTTTGAGCAGTTTCTACTTAAACTTTAAAGAGAACGTTAATCAATTTTATTTTAACAAAATGACCTTAAGCAGGGGAAAAAAATTGGTGTTATTTGCCCAAACAGGCAAATTAATTTCTCTCTCTTGAGAAATCTGATAAGTTTCCAGAAATAGCTATGCATAATTTACACCTGCCCTGGCCGCTCCTAGTTTAACGCCAAGCCCAGTCACGGGCCCTACCCAGCCCCAGTCCCAGAAAGAACTGAAAACAGAGAGGTCCTTGCAAAGGACCTGTCACTCCCGTGCCGGTCCCCTACTGCTCCTCAGTCCACCCCGCCCACGACCTTGGGAAACAGATGCTGCAGGGAAGGAGCAATGTAACCTCCGAGAGGCCAGCCCAGCCTGGGTCAAGGTCCCTGGGAGGCGGGACCAGCTGCCCAGTATTAGGGCCTGGGGTTTCTCGGGAGGCCTAGAGAGGGTCTCCAGCAGATAACCATCCCCCCAGTTTTCGGGCTCCTTTCTGAGCCACAGGACCTGCAGGTGCCAGCTTAATCCTGTCTGCCTCTGGCCTCCCACACTTGACGGATTCCCAGGATGGCGGGTTCCAGAACTCTGAGCACAGCCTGTACCACCTTCCAAATCCTCTGCCCTCTGGCTCTCAAGCTCCACACCCAGAGGCCACACCGCCAGAGACCCTGCTGGGCTTCCCTTGGGGCTGGGGCTGGGGGGGCACCCACAGTCTTCTACCTGGACTATGGGGCTTAGAGGCAGGGCCTGGGGGCTGCTGGAGCTGTGGTCAGTGATTTTGGCCAAACCATTCAACCCCCCTGGACCTGGGTTTCCCCATATGTGTATGGAGTTTGTGCTACCCTTGCCTCCATCAGGCTGCTGTGGGGAGGGAATAAGTATCCTAGGATAACGTCAACTCCAAGAGCGCAGAGTTTTGAGCCATAAAAAATGAAATAATGCCATTTATAGCTACATGGGTGGACCTAGAGATTATCATACTAAGGGAAGAAAGTCAGAAAGAGAAAGACAAATACCATATGATATCACTTATATGTGGAATCTAAAATATGACACAAATGAACTTATCTATGGAACAGAAACAGACTCACAAACATAGGGAACAGACTTGTGGTTGCCAAGGGGGAGGTGGGGCATGGGAGGATTGGATTAGGAGTTTGGGACTAGCAGATTAAAACTAGTATATATGGAATGGATAAACAACAAGGTCCTATTGTATAGCACAGGGAACTATATTTAGTATCCGGCAATAAACTATAAAGGAAAAGAAAAAAAAATAGGGCAGAGCTTTGCCTTTTTGTCTCTGCTGTATCCCCAGCACCTAGAACAGTGCCAGAACATAGTAGATGCTCAATAAATATGTAGAATAAATGAACAGTTGTTGAATAAATGAATGGATGAAAAGTGCTGAACACAGTAGCTGTTCCACTATTATTACTACTAGCATAATTGTAGTAGGTTTTAAAATTTTTCCAAATATAAAATTAGGTCACAATACTGATGATTGTTTTTCAAAGTGCATTTGCCCATTAGCTACCCTCACCGCCCCTGGAGATTCTGACAGGATCAGCTGGGGTGAAGAGTTCCCTTCCTCCTCTCCCTGTGAAATCACTATTTGCCTCCAGTAAATGATCTATACATATTTGTTGAATGAGTGCCTAAGAGCCCATATCAGGAGCCACAGACTCAGGGCAGGCAGGCCAGCTGAATGAGTGAAGGGGGCTGAGGGAGAGGGGGCTGGATGTGGTGGCGGGCAGTAAATGCCCATCTCAAAGAGGTCCAGCTCCTTGCTGCCCTGTGAGAACGTAGACCCAGGTGGCCAGATCTTCCAATTTTTCAAGAGGAGGAAATCCAGATTTTATTGTGAAAAGTTCCAATTTTTTAGTCCTGGTAATTACTTCAGAGTTTAATTTAAAATAAAAACCCAAAACCCAAAACAAAAAACACGTGTGCTAAGGAAAACACTTCTGAGGGCTATGTCTGGCCATGGGGCCACCAGTTAGACGTCTCTTGAGAGCATGTGAGAGAACGCTATAGGGGCTGGAATTTTGGGCACCAAATGAAAGAGAGGGGGCCTGTGACTCACCCCATTTTGAATCACAGAGAGACTGAGCAGAGGAGCTGAGGAACCCAGTGGAGGCTGAGGGAAGCTAGACCCTCCCCCAAGTTGTGGGCTGGAGGCGGAAGTGGGAGCGCCCACCGGACCCACCCTCCCACACCCCCCCATCCCCCCGCTTCTCTTCTCGTGGGAGGGATTTGTCTGTTTTACTTTCTATCAGTAGAGCTGGATCCTCGGGCTCTCTATGCCTCAGTTTCCTCATCTGTAAAATGGGGATAAAAAATCAAGCTCTCTTGGAGTGGTGAGAATTTAATGAGATGACATAGCAGGCATTTATTAGCACAGTTCCTGCTGCCACCTGTAAGGTACACCCATAGACCAGGTGGTCATCCCACTCCTGCAGACAGGCTGGGGCTCCAGGCCACCAAGAAGGCTCTCCCAGAAGGAGAGAAGCCATATGGAAACCAGTTTCTATCCTTGAACTTCTTAGGGATGCTGCTGCTACTGATTTGTAATAGATAACCCCAGAAATAGAGGGGATTTCAGAGTTCTGGGATGGTAATCCCTGCATCACAATAGCAGACATGGATTGGGGCCTTGCCGTGTGTATCTCCTGCAGAGCAACAAGCACCAGGCTGGGTGGGAGTCCACACTCTTCTCTGTTGGAGTGCCCTGTGTGACTTGGGGCAAGTCCCTTCCCTACTCTGGGTCTCAGTTTCCTCATCTGTGAAGTGAGAGTGTTGAATCCGAAACTCTCCAAGCTGATCTTGGCTTTAGAACTTCCTATGTTTATGGGGCTTTCTTGGGAGGCCTGGGACCCGGGACAGGGCACAGGGATGGCTTCTGAATCTGTAAATGGGGACAAGGATGCCTGCACCCTGGACCGCAGAGAGGATCTGAGGACATGCTGCATTTGGCAACACTTTGGTGGCATGTCAAACACCTGGGGGACAGTTTTATTAGCTGATGGTTTTTAGTGTCCCATAGAAAGCAGGGAAGAAAATCAGCTCTGAGAATATGAGGAGGAAAATATCTTGGTTCTTCTGTCTTTTTAACAAAGTAGAGCTCTGATTTGCCCCTGGCATGTGAACTTCCTGCTCCGGCAGCCTGAGGGCTCCTGGCTCTGCCCTGTACCCTGGCTTCCCTGTCCCCAGGCACCATGGGTTTGTGCTGTTTTCTGGCATCTCTGTAATAGCATTCTTCCCTCTCCTGGGCCTGAGCAGTCCTACAGCTCCTTCAGGGCTTAACTCCAGCGCCGCCACGTGACCTCCCCTCAGGCACTTGCTGGGTTTGCCCTGACTCACAACACCCAGCACAAGGCAAGGCACAAAGGTGCTGTTTGCTGAATTCAGAGTCCTGACGTTCCCAGACAGTTACTTCTCATTCTCGTTTTACAGCAAGGGAAACTGGGGCTCGGCTATAATAGCTAGTGAGTGGTAAAGCCGAGATGTGAAAACAGGTGATCTGTCTGTAAGGCTGGACTCTAGCCAGAGAAGGCCTGTGGATGCTTAAAACAAAATATTCAACTTAAAAAGTTATGAAATAATAATAGAAAAACAGTTTAAAGTATTCCGATGTATATAAAATAAAAATAAACAACATAAAAACATCAACCATTCCTCCTACACACACTCCTTTTTTCCAGCCTCATTCCTCCAGAGATAGTCTGTGCACATGAAAGCATACGTTTGTGTATATCTCTATCCTTTCTTTCACAAAAATATGTTATTGGGCACATTGTTCCGTAACTCACTTTTCATTCCTTTATCAATACACTGTTCCTTTCTCCCCATGTTAGCACACGGAGATCTCATTCTTTTCGGGATTGGGGCGGGTTTTTCTATCACAAATTCAATTTCCTAAATAGTTATAAGCTATATATATGGCTATTCAAATGATCTGCTTCATGCTGGGTGAGTTGTGGTAGTCTGTGTTTTTAAAGGATTTGTTTATTTCATCTAATTTGTGAAATTAGTATTTACTTATTGTGCTTTTGATGTCTGCAGGGTCTGTAGTGATAGCCCCTATTATATTCTGGATCTTGGTACGCTGTGTCTTCTTTTCTTCTTTTTCAGTCTTATTAGAGGTTCATCAATTTTACTGATATTTCTCCCCAAGATCCTATTCTTTGTCTCATTATTTTTTCTGTTATTTTATGTATTTTCTATTTCATTCACTTCTGCTCTTTATTATTCCCTTCTTCTGCTTGCTTTGGATTTATCTTGCTCTTGTTTATCTAGGTTGTTGAGGTGGAAGCTTAGATGATTGGTCTGAGACTAAATATACACATTTAGTGGTATAAATTTCCTTCTCAGTACTGCTTTGGCTGTGTCCCAAAATATTTGATATGTTGTATTTTCATTTTCATTCCACTCAGTGTATTTTTAAAAATTTCTCTTGAGATTTTTCTCTTTGACCCATGGATTACTTAGAAGTGTTGTTTAATTTCCAAGTGTTTGGTGATTTTTCTGTTACTGATTTCCAGTGTGATTCCATTGAGGTTGGAGAACACACTCTGTGATTTAAGTTCTTTTAAATTTGTTGAGTTCTTTTTATGGCCCATAACATGGTCTATCATGGTATAAATTCCATGGGAATATAAAAGAATGTGTATTCTGTTGTCATTGAGTAGAGTGTTTTATAAATGTCTATTAGATCGTGTTGGTTGATGGTGTTGTTGAGTTCTATATTTTTGCTGATTTTCTGTCTAGTTGCTCTATCAGTTGTTGAGAGAAGGCTATTGAAGTATCCAAATATAATTGTGGATGTGTCTGTTTTTAAAATTTCAATTCAATTAGTTTTTGCTACACATATTTTGACACTCTACTTTTTGGTCCATACATATTTAAAACTGCTGTGTCTTCTGAGTGGATCAACCCTTATAGCATTATGTAATATCTTTCTTTGTTTCTGGTAGTTTTCTTTGCTTTAAAGTCACTTTACCTAATATAATGTAACCATTTATGTGTTCTTTTGATTAATGTTTGCTTAATATATATATATATTTCCATTCTTTATTTTCAACCTGCTTATAACATTATATTTGAAGTGAGTTTCTTATAGATAGCATGTAGCTGGATCATCTACCCTGCCAATCTCTGTTTTATAATTGATGTATTAGACCATTTACACTTAATGTAATTATTTACATGTTAGGGCCCACTTTGGCCATTTTATTTTTTGTTTTCTGTTTGTTCTCTCTGTTTTTCATTTCTGATTTCTTTTTTACTCTTTTATTTTGCTAAATTTGGGAATTTTTTTTTTAGTGAAGTATTAATAGTTTTTGGCCCTACTTTTTTTCTCTTCTTTTTTCAGGATTCTGATGACAGAATTTTTGTTAAAGTCCCATAGATGCCTAATGCTTTGTTCATTTTTTTCCCCCAGTTTATTTATTCTCTTTTATTCAGATTAAATAATTTCTATTATTCTACCTTCTGGTTCACTGATTTTTCCCCTGTCCCTTCCTTTCTGCTGTTGAGCCCGTTGATTGGGTGTTTTATTTCACTTACTGTATTTCTCAGTTCTAAAATTTCCATTTGATTCTTCTTTGTATCTTCTATTTCTTTGTTGAGACTTTTTTCTTTCATTTGTCTCAAGCAGGTTTGTTAAAGCATTTTTATGCTCATTAAATCATTTTTATGATGGTTGCTTTAAAATCTTTGTCAGATAATGCTAACATCTCTGTCGTCTCAATTTTCTATTGATTGTCAATTTTCATTCTGTTTGCTATCCTCCTAGTTCCTGGTAAGACATCTTATTCTTTATTGAAACTTTCACATTTTGTATACTATGTAATGAGACTCTGGATCTTAACTTAAACTTTCTTTTTTAGCTGTCTTCCTCTGGTACTGCCCCAGCAGCAGAAGGTGGTGGTGGTGACACCTCATTAATATCAGGAGTGGAATTTCAAGTTCCCCACTCAGCCTCCATTGGTACCCGAGGAGGGAGCTTTCTTATTACAGCTGGGCGGAGGTGGAGTTCTGACTCTCCACTAGGTCTCCAATGATACCTCTCTGAATGGGAAGGGGAGGAATGCCTCGTTACTGCTCCTGTCGTGGCCTCACTGATCCCACGGAAGGGTGGTTGGCCTTGTTACTACTGGGCAGGGGCACAAGGCCTGCCTCTTCACTAGGCCTCCTCTGATACCACCCTGGTGGGCAGGGAAGGAGTGAAGTGTCTCACTACTGCTGGCTGGGCAGTGGAAGTCCAGGCTCCCCTGGCACAGTGGAGTGGGAAAAGGGCCTTGTTACCAAACTGCAAGATTGAAAATCCATCTTCCTACTTGGTTTCTCGGATTCCCCACCATGGTGGTGAGCACTGGGGAACGTCATTACAGACTGTTGAGGGTGGAACTTTAGGGTCCCTAGACTGTGGGGGTGGAGCCACAGTTTTTTCTATGGTGTTTGTCTGGGGTAGAATGGTTATTGTCTAGAAGTTTTCTGTCTTGGCAGGCTGCCCCTTTACTGATTCTTCAGCTAAAGAAGTCGGGCCTTTGTTGGGTGGATTTTTTTTGTCTGTGCCCATTGGTGTTTCCAAGTCTGGAATATATGAAGCAAAAATGAAATTGCACTCCTTTCTCAGATGGGACTCAAACCCAGCCAAAACTCAGATTGGGACTTGAACCCACAATCCCTGTCTTAGGAGGGGACTCAAATCTACTGTCTTTTAATTGAAACCACTCACCTGGTGTCAGGACTTACTGAAGCTCAGGTTCTTTTGTCTCTTCACAGAAAGAATTCAGTGAGAGGCCAAATGATAAAGAGTGAGTTTATTAGCATAGGACATTGTGAGAGACACAAGTGGGTTGGCAAGGGAGCACAGTCCCAAGCACAAAGAGGGCTACTTTTTATAATCAAAGAAAAAGTGGGGAGAGGAGAAGACCACCTTCTTCCTCATTTTTGGGTAGACGTCAAGGTTACCTCATTAGTTCCTCCTTTGACTCTATATGGTCTAGACGAGACTGTCATGGCATTATTTAAATCATATGTATATTAGCATAATGGTGGTGACATATACTATAATATGGTAATTCATGTCAGGTTTCAATATAATGTCCCCTTTCACCTAGTTTCTTTCCCCTTCCACCTATATTACTGTCTTGGCTACATGCAGAAATACTACTCTTCAAGGACCATTAACTCCCTGACTTCATGTAACAAGATTCAGACTCCATATCTATTGTTCTGTGTTTTAACCATCTGGGTTTGTGGCTGGAATGTTCCTGGCACTTGAATGAGCCTGGTCTTCCTTCAAGGTAGTGTAGACTGTTGCTCGGTTACTGGATTCTTTTCTTGAGTGGTCATTAGTTTACAACAGCCTCCCAAACTCCCTTAAAATTCCCTTTCTGTCTTTAATTCCCTAGTGAAGGGGTCCCCAACCCCCGAGCCACGGACCAGTACCAGTCCATGGCCTGTTAGGAACTGGGCCACACAGCAGGAGGTGAGCAGCGGGGAAGCAAGCGAAGCTTCATCTGTATTTACAGCCGCTCGCCATCGCTCGTATTACCTCCTGAGCTCCGCCTCCTGTCAGATCAGCTGTGGCATTAGATTCTTATAGGAGCGTGAACCCTACTGTGAACTGAGCATATGAGGGATCTAGGTTGCGTGCCCCTTATGAGAATCTAATGCCTGATGATCTGAGGTGGAGCTGAGGCAGTGATGCTAGCGCTGGGGAGTGGCTCTAAATACAGATTATCATTAGCAGAGAGGTTTGACTGCACAGAGACCATAATAAATCTGTTGCTTGCAGACTCATATCAAAACCCTATCAGTGAGTGGCAAGTGAAAACGAGCTCAGGGCTCCCACTGATTCTGCATTATGGTGAGTTGTATAATTATTTCATTATACGTTACAATGTAATAATAATAGAAATAAAGTTCACAATAAATGTAACACGCTTGCATCATCCCGAAACCATCCCCCCCACCCCAGTTTGTGCAAAAATTGTCTTCCACGAAACCAGTCCCTGGAGCCAAAAAGGTTGGGGACGGCTGCCCTAGTGGGATTTCTAAACTAGCTATTTAATTATCCTACTCTACCCGTATCAAAAATAAAACTCAGTGAATTCATCGCCATGTTGTTCCTTGGGTCCTGAGGTTCTTAGCCACTTCTCCACACTTCTTCACCTTTCTGAGTCTTCATATTTTTAAAAATGCACAAGTGTTCAGGCTTTTTAGTTGAACTTAGAATGAGAAACAGTGGGGGAAAATGTCTGTTCCACTGTGCTGGAAGTGGAAATCCCTCCAGAGAGTTTTCTTTTATAATGGCCACGATGGATCCCATTAGATAAACAGATCATCACTGACTGAACCTGTTCCTTGTTGTTGGGCATTTACTTTGTTTCCAGCCTTTGTGTTATAAACAGTGTTGCAATGGACATTTTATATGTAGGTCTTTGTGCTTTGGTGTGAGCATATAACAACCCCAGAATTTGTTGACTGAGCAGATTGGATTTCACCTGGCAAGTTGGTTCTTGAGGTAGAAGGTTTTGGTGGTGAAGCACATGGAGGAACAGTAAGAGAACAATGGGGGAGGGAGAGTTGGACTGGGGCTGACCAGAGGGAGCACGAGCCAGGCCCGGACCAAGCAACATTCCCCAATTTATGTCAGCAGTGTTGCCCAGGTCCCTGGAAGATTTTCAGCTGGCCTTGCCCCAGCCTGGTCCTGCTGTCCAGGAGGCGCCACCCTCTGACTGCCATCTTTGGAGGGCTAGTCCCTGAGGCCAGTTTGGGAGAATATGCACCCTCATCTCCACTGGCTGATCTTGCCCTGCAGGGACGGCCCTGGTAAGGCTCAGGGGCGTCTCCTGTGACTCGTTCCCATTGTGATGGAGTTCCCCTGGCTGTACCACGCAGTACACAGCATGCTTTCTACACATCAGCTCATTTGGGGCTCCCTACCAGGCGGGAAGGCAGGCTCAGCCAGGTGTAGTGTCTGGTCTAAGGTCACGCAACAGTGAGCGGCAGATGCAGAACTCAGTCCTGGGTGGTCTTGTTCTGAAGCCTGAAATCAGTGGAGGAGCCTGGGGTCCAAAGTGACATTCTAGAATAGGCATATAGGAAAATGTGACCAGTATTTACAATAGCCAGGATATGGAAGCAACCTAAGTGTCCATCGACAGATGAACGGATAAAGATGACGTGGCACATATATACAATGGAATATTACTCATCCATAAAAAGAAACAAAATTGAGTTGTTTGTAGTGAGGTGGATGGACCTAGAGTCTGTCATACAGTGTGAAGTAAGTCAGAAATAGAAAAACAAATTCCATATGCTAACACATATATGTGGTATCTAAAAAAAAAAAAGGTTCTGAAAAACCTAGAGGCAGGACAGGAATAAAGACGCAGACGTAGAGAATGGACTTGAGGACACAGGGAGAGGGAAGGGTAAGCTGGGATGAAGTGAGAGAGTGGCATGGACATATATACACTACCAAATGTAAAATAGATAGCTGGTGGGAAGCAGCCACATAGCACAGGGAGATCAGCTCAGTGCTTTGTGACCACCTAGAGGGGTGGGATAGGGAGAGTGTGAGGGAGGGAGACACAAGAGGGAACATGTGTATAACTGATTCACTTTGTTATACAGCAGAAACTAACACACCATTGTAAAGCAATTATACTCTAATAAAGATGTTTAAATAAATAAATAAATAAAGACTTATTACTTGGGAAAAAAAAAAAGAAAACATGACCAGAAAGAGGGCTGCCCAAGTCTAGACCTGTGCTGAGGGAGAAGCCCTGAAGGAAGGGAAGTAAGAGGAGGGGAGAAGGGAGGAGCTTGTTCACACCTGGTCACCTGCAAAGACCTGCACAGGACGATGGGACTGAAAGGGATTCCTGGGGCGGGGTATGACAGTCCCAAAGGGGGCCCCCTGCTGGACTATGTTATAGAGCAACGCAGTGTCAGAGGAGGATTTTGACCAATCCACTCTTACTGGGGGCCTGGAAAACATTGTTTGTCATTAGAGGCAGAACTGCTTTCAGCAGCATGACAAAGGCAAGCAAACAGAGACACACAGACACACCCAGCCCAGACACAGTCAGACGCACCACACACACACGCACACACACACACGCACACACACACACACACACACACACAGGTATGCGTCGGGCAGATACACCCAGACTGTCCGCTCAGGCCCACATGCACACATGGAGACAGGCCCCCAGTGCACAAACACACACGTGCGTGTACCACACACACCCACACAGCAGCATATGGAGCAACCCTGCCTTCCCCCATGGTTTCCAGGAGGCTCAGCGGGGGGTGCAAGTTCCACATCTGACTTTCCTTGTGTTCGTTAGACTCTCGGTGTAATTAAATGTTACATTGAATAATCCAGCGCGGGCTCAGTGGTGGCAGAGGCGGCTGTGGTGAGCCAGGCGACGGGGGTGCCGGATGCCTGTCTCAGTCCCACCCTTCTCCTCCAGCCGCCTCCTTGTCCGGGACTCTGGAGCGGAGGACCCCTTGGCCACAGGGCCACCTGGCCAGGCCTTGAGGGAGGATGGCGTGGGATGGTGGTCCTGGGCGACCCCTGGGTGTCGTTAGCTTAGGGGTCCCTCGTCTCCCACTCCTGGTGGGGTGGAATTCCCACCCGGGCCTCAGGGGCAGAGGAAGGGCATCCGGATGCTGGGGAGCCCCTCTGTCCAGCAGAATGGCCACCATGCTCACTTTTCCTGGGGAGAGGAGGCAGGAAGGACTTCCACCCGCCCCCCTGTCTTTTCTTTTAAATGGGTCTGCGACCTACCCTGGCCCACATGGGAGGCAGCCCGGTGTGGTGGCTACAGGCCACCCGCATGCATGCTACTTGCTACCCATGTGACTTGGTACAGATTTCTTCCCATGTGTGCGCTCAGCGTCCTTGTGGGTAAAATAGGGGTAAATGGGAGTACTTACCTCATGCGGTTGTCGTGGGGATGAATTAGGTGCTTAAAGCAGTGCTACTCAGAAATGCTAACAATCACCTGGCCCAGCAGTTAAGCCATGCCCTGCACGTGTGGTTCTTCCCCATAAAGTGACTTGGGTCACGCCTACTCATCTGCTGAAGGCGAGGTGTTGGATCCACTGCCAATGACGTCATGGTGCAATCTTGGTCCCTGCTCAGAGCCTCTACTCTCTGTCTGTGGAATGCGGTTGACGGTCACTGTGCCTGGCAAGGTGGCAAGGATGGAGTGGGCTTCTGCATGGGAAAGAACCCGGCAAACTGTTGGGCACTGTGCCCAGGGGTAGCTTGGCCCCCTCCCCTCCACTCCTGTTGCCCAGACCTCCCTTTGGGAGCCTGCGCTGTAACCACGTCCCTTCCACAGCCTGCTCCGGGGAGCACAGAGATGGGGCTGCCACTCGGCTCAGAGCCCAGGCAGTCCCTCTGTGCAGGTCGCCTGCCCGCTAGCGAGGACCTGGAATGGAGAGCCCCAGAGCCCCAGACCCAGGCCCAGATGGCGCTGGGGTGTCCAGCATGATTTCCCATGGCCGCCCCTTTCGGGTGTTGTCTTTGAAGCAAGTGCCAGACCCTGGTGTGTGCCAGCTAGACAATGGGTGGGGTAGGCTGGGGAGAAGCCACCAAGGAGGTGACATGGCTGGAAAAGAGCCCTCAGTCCAAATCCTCACTAGAAGCCGGCTCCTGTCTGCCACCGCCGACCTGGCTCCCAGAGGCGGTGAGCCCAGGGTGCAGGCTGACTCTCTTTGTGTACACACATGTACACTGGTGCCCACTCGGATCTCCATAAGAGGACCCAGAGGTCCATATGTGACCAAGAGGCAAGACACGCCGGTACAGTTTCCTGGAGTCTCACATGCAAACACAGATGGGCCCACCCGGGGGCATGGGCAACTACATGCTTGCCCACAGAGACACAGAGAGATCTGAGCTTGCTAGACACACATACACAACTGTGCACGCACATTCCAGAGGCACCATAGCACCTAGTGACCTCCCACCGCTGGGACCTTTTCTGGCTCTGGAGAGACATGCTACCGTGTCTCCTGTCCCATCTAATCTGCACAACCCACCCACCACCTTTGTTTTATGGGGGACTCAGATAGGCTAAGTGCACTGCCCAAAGCCACACAGCCCCCGAATAGCCTGGCTGGGTGGGATCTCAGGTCCTGGTCCCCAGTCCAATGCTATCTGTAGCTTCTCCACTGGCCTCCCTCCCACGATGCCCTTCTGCGGCTGAGTCACCGAGAACGGGGTGCCTCCAGGAAGAAACTGCGACTTTTGAAGGGTGTTTTAAAGATGGAGTGTGCCCTCGGCGCCTCCCCCATCACCCAGGACCCTGAGCTGTGCAGGGGCAGCTTGTGAATATTCAGGACCCACAGACACTCTTCTCTCTTTCTTCCCCCGCTCCTCGTTTTGTGCTGAGTCTTAAGTGAAATTGATCTTTCTTTCTAAGGAAAGAGAAATCTGTCTTTTGTTCTTCCTCTCCCCCAGGGCTCCTCAGAAGAGGAGGCCCCCCGCCCGGTTTAAGGGGCACGCCTCAGAGCCAGTCACTGCCTGGCACGGTTCCCGGGGCGCTGGGCTCGGGCCCGATGCCATGTGAACAGATGGCCGTGATTGCTGGCAACCCGGAGACCCTGCAGGAGAGTCGCGTATGGGTGTTTACAGCATCCTGGTCCTGCCAAGAGCATCAAAATGGCAGACCGAGTGGCTCCTGGCCCACCCGGGGTAGGGGTAGGGGCAGAGCACATTCCTGAAAAGGAGAAGGAGCCCCCTTCTTCTCCCAAGGAGACCCCTGCCCAGGGCCTAGCACCCAGCATCCAGCCTCCATCACCCAGCGTGGTGTCCCATGCAGGAAACAGCAAACCCTCGTTCCGGGGGTGCCATCCTCCCCCTTCTCCACCTCTTGCCTCCGCCTCCTTCAAGCGCCCTCCCTGTGGTTCTGCAGGGTCTCACTCCTCTCAGCGGCGCCGCAGGAAAGTCCTCCATTCCTTTAGAAAATGTATGTGAGCACCTACTGTGTGCTCAGCGAGGAGCAAGATAAAGGCCATCAAAGCCTCTGTCCTTTCTCAAGGGCTCCCTCAGCTTATATTTAGTTACATGTGTGTTTGTGGCACAAATGCCTGTCCCATCACTAGGCTGAGCTCCACTAGGGCGGGGTCCTGGCACATAGTACGTGCTCAACAAACCTTTGTTGGATGATTTAGGGGACCCTGCCCTCACAGAGACTGCAGTCTAGTGGGAATTCTCGCCCTGTCTCTCCCCTCCCTCCTACCTCTGTTGTGGCCTTGGCCTTAGTCTGTTTCCCAATTATCCCAAAGCCCCCTGAAGGCAGGGGCCATGGCCTTTGCTTCCCCAAGATGCTGGCTACATAGTGGCTCTTGTTACAGAGATCATGCGGCTAACATGCAAATGCAGCTCCCTCAAGGGCCACATAAATGTGCCTGAAAGGCAGGTCCCAGAGAAGATCTTCAAGAATGCTAACCCCACCCTGTTACTCTGCTGCCTATAGCCCACGGAGGTTTCCCCTTTCCTGCTCCTCAGAATGGCGTTCAAGGCTCTTCACGGTCTGCGTCACATCCTACCTTTCTTCCTTTTTATTCATTCAAAAGTATTTATTGAGCACCTACCAGATGCCAGGGGCTGAGGACAAGACAAAGAATAAAATCACAAAGTCACTCTTCTCATGGAGTTGATGTTTTAATGGTGGGGTGGGGTGGAGACAAAGGGCAAATAAACAGATGGATGTATTATGTGTGTGGAGGAAATAAGAGCCATGAAGAAGGGCAAAGCAGGTCACAGCAAGGCAGTAGTGGTGAGAGTGGGCAGGGATGGCTTCTCTGACATTGGAGCAGAGATCTGAACAAAGTGGGAGGGAGGTTGTGTGCCACCCTGGAGAAGAGCAACCTGGGTGGAGGGAATGGCAAGTGCAAAGGCCCTGAGGCAGGAATGGGTTGGCCTATCTGGATCTCAGTCACAGCAACAACAAGCAGGGATCATGAATTCCAGCGCCCTTGGCTCCAGGCAGTGGTCATGAGAGAAGTGAGCCAGGCACTGGTGTGATGACACCAGATCGGTGTTAGGGAGGTGACAGGGAGAGGTGAGGATGGTGGCAGCCGTGGCGCGTCTGTAGCAGGCAGCCGGCTGGCGACAAGGGAATGCAGGCCTGGAACAGCCAATGTATCTCATGTTTCAAGCAAAGCTAAAATCATCATCTTTTAAAATGTGAACTATTCCAACTTTGAAGTGTTGGAAGCTAATTTAAAAATATTTTTAAAAACCCTACTCACGCCAAACAAAACTCAGTATAGGCCAGATCCAGCCTGTGAGCAACCAGTTGGCAGCTTTCGATTCATCTATCTGTGAGGTCCCTACTGGGCAAGATTCTGATCATGGACCCCAAGCCCAGTGGGCAGCCAGGAGTGAGGTGTTCAGGGGTGAGTGTCTAGGCAGGGCCAGGGGGTCCTCTGGTCCTGATTTAAGGGCCTAAGGGGCCCAGAGGGCTCATCCAAACACCTGTCTCCAGGGACACCCCTCTCTCAGGCCCACCCCAGTGAGAGCAGAGGCTGGCAGAGGGGACAGATCTGTGTCCCATTTCCTGGGGTGGGACCTTGACCTCTCCCACTGACCCACTTTTTCTGGCCCCTGGTAGGTTCCAGCAGCCAGCCGGATGCAGCCCAGCCTGAGGATGTGAGGATGGAGAGCCTTCTGTTCTGGCTTTGTTGGGGATCCTGGTGCTGAATGTGACCCCGAGGATCTTTAACTGGGCCCTACATCCCAGCCCCACTTTCTTTTGGCAAACTCAGGCCGAAGAGGCTGGAACTGCCCTCATGGGCCCGCCTGCCCTGAAGACCAGCTTTCTCTGAGCAGCTTCATTAGGAATGATTTCCACATTGACAGACAGCTGGCACCTCCAGCCAGAGCCCTCTGCCGAGAGCCCCCCGTTAATGTTAATGGAAGTCTCGTGGCTCAGCAAGGGTGCCCTGCTGGAAAGAGGCCTTGGGATGCCCACCCGCAAACATGACCTTTCCCTGTATAGGAGACAAGATTTCAAAATCAATCTGGCCCGCGGGGTCTGCCCATCCTCGCCACCTTCACCGCTCAGGGAAGAGGCCATGGGCCCCAGGGCAGGCGAAGGTCAATACCGAGTCTGGGGGAGGCTGGCTGATTGGGCCAGCACGCTTGGGAGGTTGCTGTCTGGCCCCACCGCTGGAGCGCCTCACTGCAGAGGCTACAGGGAATTTCATGTCTTCACTCCATCTTCCCCGGTCCAGCTGGGGCCAGCGCAGCACTAGTGGCGAACACACATACATTGAGCCCAGTTGCAGCCATGCTGCAGAAACTCACCCGCACGTTATTTTCAGCAGAATGGTGAGGGAGGCACTACGATTATCTCCACTTCACACCCAGGGAAACGGAGAGAATGTTAAGCAACTTGCTCAAGTCGTGCTGCTGGGCGGTGGCGGTGCTGGGATTCGAACCCAGGACCTGTGCTTGTCTCTGTGATGCTCCTCAACCCTCTCTCAGGCGCTCAGCAAACACATGGCAGCCACTGCTCTGTGCCAGGCCTGTGCTGAGGGCACAGAGGTGAGTCATCTACAGTTCCTGCTCCCAGAGGCACTGTCCCAAGGGGAGGGGATGCCACAAGGTCTGGAGGAAGGAGGGCAGATCTGGGATGCCGGGTGATGGGCCATGATCAGGGAGGACTCCCTGCAGTAGGGGGTCTTTTGACAGAAGGGCAGGTGCCCAGGAGCCAGCCCTTTAGTTTGTGTTTGGGGGCAGGCGCTCGGGCACTCACACCTGTGCATGTCTGGGTGCACGTGTGCAGACCAGAAGGCTGGTCTCCCAGCACAATGTTACCGGGGGACCCTCCCTCCTCCGAAGGTGGGGGGCTCTTGGGGAGCATGAAAGACGCAGATGGAGGTCGATGTCACCAGGAAGGCTGCCCTGCCTATGAAAGGCACTGTCCCAGCAGGCTTCCCTCTAGGCTCGGAGGGGGACGGGGTTCAGGAGTCGCACAACGAGGCCCTGAGCTGGATGTGGCTCTCTGCTGGCCTCTCACCACTAGCCTGCATAAATGGTGATTAGTTTTTACGGCTTGAATGCCTTTAGGTGCGGCAGGCCTTCTCTGTCTGCCCACAGTCCCCACCCACCCCTTGGCGACGCCAGGCTCCACCCTCATTTCCATGAGCTGCCTGGCCTCTGAAGGCACTTGCTTTCCTGCTCTCTGCTTTAGCAACTTCAAGTTCTTCAGAGAAGAATCTTCTTTACCTAAAGCCGCCTCATGATGGCCTCTCACGGGAAAGCTCCAGGTATAGCTATGCTAACATCTCTGTCTCTTTATCTTACTAAAGAGCCCCTTCCCACCAGGGGCGAGACTCATTGATTCTTTCATTCAGCAAAGAGGTGTGGAGTGCCTACTCTTAGTCAGACCCTGTTCCAGGTGCTGGGATTGATGGATGAGCCACACCATGGAGAAGCTCCACCCTCCTGCGCTCCCACTTGAGTGGTCCTGGGCAGATGCGGGGCAGGGCGTGCGCAGTCAGGCCCCAGACTGCAAGCTCAGTCCTTGCCTTGGGCTCTTGCCCCATCAGCTCAGCACTAAAGCCCTGCTGCTTCTGTTCAGCTGGGGTGGAGGGAGGAAACCAGCCAGCAGATGCCTCCTGGAGGATTTGGCACCAGCCACCGGCACGTTAATGGCAACCGAGGTGCTGGGAGGGGGAATGAACAGCCAGGAGGAAGGGGTACCACCATCCTCCCTGAGGCTCAGCCAGGCTGTCACACAGCTAGGAAAGGATGGGCTTGGCCCCATGTCTGCCTGACTCCAAGACCAGTGCTGTTTCCACTGTGAGGTCCAGACTCTCACCCTCTCTCTCCTTTCTCGAATCCTGCCTGATCTCCAGGTGCCCCGCCACAAAGCAGAGGCCCTGACTGAAGCTTTCTTTGCATTGCTATGGGCACCACAGAAGCTGGGCGTGAGCTGACGGGGGTCCTGTGTGGAGTGAGCTGGTCTCTTTCTTAATCCTAGAATGCCCCTTCATCTAGGGGTGTGTCAGAGGCTGCCTCAAACCTGGGTGCTATCATACATATTAGACAAATGTTTGTGGATAATTTGTGGATTAATTCACTTGATCAGAAGTCGGCATTTGAGAGGAGCCTGGAGTAGTGAGCAAACCTCTGAAATCAGCCGGATGTGGCCTCACCGCTTAACTGGCTGTGGGACCTTGGACCTGTGAGCCTCCACTTACTTCTTCATCCGTAAAATAGGTTCCTCCTTCCTCCCTGCAGGGTGGCCGCGAGGATGCCTTAAAGTAAAAGCACCCAGAGAGAGCTCCGCAAATGCCCACGTGGGCTTCTCCCGGAAACCGGGAAGTAGCATGATGGCCGAGAGGGTGGGAAGGTGGGTGACCTGGTGCTGGAGGAAGGTCCATTTGTGAAACTGGGTTCTGAGGAGTGGGTCTTATGCGGATGCTGGAATTAGACAGCCTGTGAATTAGTCAGGTTCTTTGGGTGCAAGTGACAGAAATATAATCCCAGCTGCCTTCAGCCCAGGGGGGATTTACCAGTTCATGGAATGGAAATGTCCCAAGATGATTTGCTTCAGGAATGGCTTGACACAGGGCTAAGGTGACCACACAGGCTCTGGTTCTTTCTCTTTCTTTGTTCTTTATTGCTCTTCTTTCTGGGCTGGAGCCCCTCACTTGCGAGTGTTTTCCTCAAGCTCACATAACAACCACCAACAGCTCTGGGATGGCATTCTTCCAGGCTCCAAAACATGGAAAAGAAGTGGAAGCCTTGCCCAGAATCCCCCTGAAAGCTCTGAGATGCTCTCTGATTGGACCAGCTCAGTCACACACCTGACCTACACAGTCAGGTGGCCACTAGGTGTGATGTGCTGATTGGCCAGGACAGGTCATGTGCTCCTCCTGGAGCTAGCGTGGTGCAGCCCAGATCCTGTGGTCTGAGGTTGGGGGGGAGTAGACCCCCAGTCAACTACAGGGTTGTGGGGACTGCCGTCTCTGGGCAGAGAAGCATCACGCCCACCACACCAGACTAATCCAACCTCTGCTTACCGGTTCTTTTGGAGTCATCCGCCCTCCCCCTGCAACTCTTACTCATCCTTAAAAACCCAGCTCAAGCCCTAACTGCTGCTGGAAGCATCCCGGTGCACACTCACCCACGTTGCCCTCCTCGGAGCCTCTGTGGTACAGGCAGCCGTGCCACATAACATATCAGACTCCAGATCATTATCGCTCCAGCAGAGCTAAAGCCATTAGTGAAACCTTAGGCCAATATCGGCCTCCTGTCAACCAAGAAATAGAGGAGCTGCCTGACAGTCAGCTGGGGCTGCTGGCCACTAACTGTTCCCCAGAACACCGGCATGAGGCAAGACCACGGAGGGTCAAACAAAGACAGGACCTCTCTGTAATCATGTCTGGACACAGACAGAACGTGAGAGTCGTCCAAACCACAAAACTGCCCAAACATCCCCCATCCTGGCTAAAATCTTTCTCTACTAATTGCAACGTCCTGTCTTCTAGGTAAGAATCATTAAGATACCTAGTCATTCAATTACCCCCGCTTCCCGACAGCATCAAACCCAGAGAAAGAGCCCCCCAAATCACTTAACATGAGCCAAAGTCCCAAAATAATCTTTCTAAAGCCCTGTTCCTGAGCCGCCCAGGGGTGTACATTCTCCACCATAGCAGCTGGCCTGTAAACCCAACTTTGTTGGACAAAAGGTGCGTTCTTGGTGCTCTTTGGCTGCAGGGTATTGTACAGTTCTGCAGAAGAGGTGTTCTTATTCTTATTTCACAGGTAAGGGAACTGGGGGTCAGAGAAGTTAAGAAGTTGCTCAAGGTCACACAGCAGGAGGGTTGGGAAACTGGGGTTCCCCAGTGCTCTTCCCCTTAAAACCCTCTTCTCATTTGTCCTTTCTTGCTTTATTTATTTATTATTGGTGGTGGTGGTGTGTGTGTGTGTGTACGTGTGTGTATTTTGCAGTAATCAGTGCTGTTTGGGATGCAAGTGACAGAATTCACCTGAAGCAAGCCCAGGCACAGTTGGGTTTGGCTGCAGGGTCCTGTGGTAGCTGGTGGAAGCTGAAGGCTGGAACATGTTGGGGTTTCACTCCTCTAAACCATCAGCTGAGGCTGGGGTGGGCTCCTGCAGAAATTACACATAGCATGGGGTTAGGGCAGGAGGAGTCCCTGCAAAGGAGAGACGAGGTCCGGACAGAGAGTACTGCTTGTTTTCCCAGCTGGTTGGAGCAGGCAGTGGCACCCTTGTCTGGAGCCCTGGAGCCTCTGCTTCCTGTAGGTGACTCCAGGCAATCCCTACCTCACACCATGAGGTGCCATATAGTTCACAGGGGCCTCAAGGGTCTTTCACATCCAAGATCTCTTTCCTCCACCACCAGCAGGTGGGAGGGGGTCAGACAGGTGTGAGATGGACTCATTAAGTGGCCAGTCACAGGACTGGCCTGGTCACCACTCCAGGGTCCAGCTCCACTTGTCCAGCACCCAGGGGCTCTCTGGAGTCTGGCCAGGGGTGTCAGACCCCACGACAGCAGGGAAAAGCCAGACTAGGGCCACGTGGAACATGGTCCTCAGTTCCAGGCACCCCATGCCCAGGCTGATCTCAGGGGCTTTCCAGCCCTCTTCGTCCCTCTCCTGCCCAATCCCCACTCCCAACCCTCCCTGTCCCCTGCCACCTGCTGTTTCCCTCTCAGCCCCCTGTTCCTCTAAAGGCAGCCTCTTCTCAGCTTCTCTGCCTGGATCTAGAATCTCCTGGGCTCTTCCTGTCACCTCAAGCTGTTGTGCCGCCTTCATTAGTTCATTGGCTAGAGCACTGCACTTGGGGCCACCCAAACCCCTTCAACGATTCCTACGGCTTTTCTACGTGTTTTGGCTTTCTCCCTCCTTTCCGAATACCCTACATGCCACCACAATGAACTGGCAAGCGTATCACTGTGTCCCTGGCTATGTGACAGTGTGTCTGTGTGTCTGTGTATCTTTGCATGTCCCCAGGTATGTCTGTGTGTATAGCTCTATGTACTGGCTCTACAATTCATGCTTTCTTCCCTCCCCGATTTGGCTGTTTCTCAGCCCTTTTGGCTGTGCCCAGGACTTTGCTTGCTTATGAGATGGGCCTAGGGGTGCTCTGCACTTGATGGTGGTGATCTCATCTTGCATTTGGACCGCTCCTTCAATCTCCAGGGCACTTCCCCCTTTGTTACCTAGAAGCAGCCCTGTGGACCAGACAAGGCGGTCCATCTTGGTTAGTGGTGGTCCACTAACCAAGTCACTCCCTCTCTGAACCATCTTTACTTGGCTCAGAGAGGGGGTGACTTGGTTAGTGTCACACGTGGCTGGCTCACAACACCTTAAAATAGATAGGGCTAAAAGAGAACTCAAGTATCCTTTTACCCAACTCCTCATTTCTTGGTCCTGAATGGACCTCAGATCGACCCTATTATCAAGGTCTCTGTAAGAGTTGATTATTATTATTGTTATTTTTTGGTTGAACCACATGAAATTGCCAACATTGACGATTTTTGATCCACAAGAAAGTCAATATCATTTGGTTCAGCATAATACTAATTCTGTTTTTTTTTTTTTTTTTTTTGCAGTACGCGGGCCTCTCACTCTTGTGGCCTCTCCCGTTGCAGAGCACAGGCTCCGGACGCGCAGGCTCAGCGGCCGTGGCTCACGGGCCCAGCTGCTCCGCAGCATGTGGGATCTTCCCGGACCGGGTCACGAACCTGCGTCCCCTGCATCGGCAGGCGGACTCTCAACCACTGCACCACCAGGGAAGCCCAATACTAATTCTTAATTCTACAGTACCCTTGACAGCCATCCAACTCTGGAGTTCGTTGGAGATTGGCCAGTGACTCACACTTTCTTATGTGCTATCCCCCAGTTCTACAGGCACAGGGAAGGAGGAGACCTTCCCAGGCTGCCCAGGCAGTGACAGAGACCCAAGACCCTGATGACCTGCACCCTGGAATGAAGTGCCTTGCCTGGAACCCAGGTCCCCTACTTCCAAGCACTTCTCTCTTCCCAGACCCCCACCTCCTAATCTGCCGTCAGTCCCCTTCTCTGTTAACTGGAAGGAACTCATATTTCCTTCCAAAAAATATTGCAAAAGCGCCTACGCTGTGCCAGACACAGAGCATCAAAACTGAATGAAATAGATGGGGTTCCCAGCCACAGTCAGCCAGGTGTGAGACAGAGAACCAAGTAGGTACAAAGTGCATGCGTTCCGAATGCTGAGGTTCAGAAAAGGACACGGATGGGCACCCCCCGCGAGAGCGGACAGGGGAGGCTGCCTCGCGGAGGGGGTGACATTGAAGCTGCCACCTCCCTGCAGGTGCTTCAACACCTACCTTGCTTTTTCGAATCTGTGCTTTTGTGCTGTCCTGACCTCTCGGCCCTTTCCTCGGCCGCGGGTTTGGGGAAGTTTGAGTCCCGAGGTTGACGGCTGTCTTGTAACTGGAGTATTGAAGTCCCTTAGGAGAAAACGTGGCTCATCGGGTTTAGTGAGAGCCACCTGTCTCACAAGCCTGCCCCCCAATTCAGCCCACCCCGCTTCCAGGCAATTAACGTAGGACTTTTTCTTTTAAGGAAGGAATAAGAGTTTTGATATTTATTTCCTTGGCCTTTAAGAGGCTGGAGCTGTGGAGTGTGTCACAGACTGGGCCGGTGTCTGTACCACGGGTGAGGTCTCCTGCCAGGAGGGCGCAGGTCCCAGGCCTTCGGTATTGCTGGCAGTGGGCAGGTGTCCATCAGAGTGGAAACTGCCACTGACCTGGGTGCCTCTGTGTCCCTTAGGAAGGCTGAGGGGTCCCAGAGCTGGAAGGGATCCTCGTGAAGAGAAGGAGAACATGAGGACGCAGGGAAGCCCGGGGAGGAGGTGCTGAGGCCCAAGGCCACGACCGCATGCAAGGGGGCCTGACTGATGCTGAGGGGTTTTGCACCCGCAGCTCACGGAAACTCGTGGCATGCCCCTGAGGCGGGTTGCGTTATGATTCCCATTTCACAGATGAGACTGAGGCTCAGAGACGTGCCCAAGGGCCCTCTGCTGGTCCCCCCGCCCACCTTGGGCAGTGTGACCCCGGGGCCTGTGCTCTTAGCTGCAACAGCTTCTGCTTCCAGACTTACCAGGCTCCGGGCCCTGCAGACCAACTCTCTCCTGGAGGCAGCGAGGGTCTGCTAGGGCGCAGGGGCAGACAGACAGATGGACGGCACTGAGCATGCATGCATGTTGCCCCAGCACCTTGGTCTCTATGTGCATGTGTGTGTGCGCTGGGGGTGGGTTCTGTCTGAATCCTTCCCCCCGCTGCCCCCACCGCCCATGTCCCTCTGTCTTGACCTCAGTTTCTCTCTGTCTGTGGCTCCCAGGGAGTCTCTGATTCACTCTTTCTTGCTCTCCCTCTCCTCCCCTCTGTCCCCTCCTTTCTCTCCCTTGTCTCTCTCTGATGTTCTCTCTCAGTTCCTCTCCCTAGTTCCCATTTTCTGCCCGGCTCTGTCCCCTCAACTCTCTGAAGGTGTGTATCGTTCATGGTCTCCCTCGCAGGCTCAGCGAGCCCAGCACGTATGGCCCTGTGTGACCCTCACATCAGGGCACATGGCAGGCAGGGCTGGGGTCTCGCCCTGCCTGGCTGGGGAGGCTGAGGCCCAGAGGTAGGTGTGCCGTCACGGGCACATGGTCACTGGCTGGCAAGGGGCGGGGGAGCTGGATGAGGACCCCAGTCTGTGTGGTCCAGGGGAGTGTGGGCCCCTGTGTCCATGTGCTTGTAGCCAAGTGTGCCCTGAGGAGGGGATCCTGCCACACCTCCCCAGCCCCTATCCCGGCACTGAACCCCAACTATCCCGCAGCAGACACATACAGATGTCCCCCAGCCTGTGTCCTCTGGGACCCGCCCTGTCCTGCTCCATGGCACCCAGAGTGGGTGCTGCTTGGGCTCCTCTCTGCTCTGCCCACCCTCCGGTCCTTGGGCAGGGCTGGGAGACTCTGATTAGTTGAGTCTTGGGAGGCCTCGAGGCTGGTGCCTGCTTTCTTCCTTCCATTCTCCAACCTCCCCTCTGTGCTGGGTGGCGTGACAAAGTTATTTCTGAGAAATGTTATTCAATAAATCTCCATAGAATGCCTGCCCTGAGTGAGAGCTGTACGGGGCCTTGTCTGGTCTTCTGCACTTCAGGGGCCTGAGGACGAGAAAGATCCTCCTGAGGGGCAGGTAACAGGACTCTGGCCACAGGCGTCCCACTGGGCCAGCCCTCTGTCACCTGGATGAAGAGTTAATGCACTTGCAGGCAGAGCCCGAAGAGCCCCTCCTCCTGCAGGGAGGTGGGATGAGAAGCCTGGGAGGAGGCCCCATGCGAATCCCTGCCATTCTCTGTGTCTTGAAAGGACTCCAAGTTTCCTCAGTTTAAAGGGAAAGAAATGAGTTTCAAGTTGGAAAACTTGATGCGTGTCCAGTGTCTGGGAGCCATTGTCAGCCTCGCAGGCCGGAGGTGGGGAGGTGAGGGGGGAGACATGAAAGTTGCCTCGGAGGGGAGGCCAGAGAGGCAGGCCAGCCCGGGCGCAGGCTGGGGACACCCTGCCCTCACCTGCTTCAGAAGCCCCCTTGGAAGCTCCCAGGTAAAACCCCTGCTCCCTCCCTTTATCCCAAACCTCTTTTTTGAGGTTTGGCTGCATTTTTTGATCTTAACAAGTTTTTTTTTTTTTTTTTTTTTGTCATCTTTGCCAGGGCTTTTACAATGCGATTTCCTTTTATTTTAAAAACGGTGGCTTTCAAGCCTCCTCTCATCTATGATTGTTTCATGTTTGCAGGTTTCTGGAAGGTTTGGAGCTGGACCCTGGGTGGGCGACTTCCCATCTGCTCCTTGCTCTGCTCGTGGGCTTGGAAGGGGTGTGGGCCTCGGAGCTGCGGCCTCCTTTTCAGGCCCCCTCCAGCTGGGCCGGTGTGATGGGGAAAGAGGCGGGGCTCCCATCCGCCTGCTTCCCCTGGCCTCCCCTCTCTCCACACAGCAGAACACTTCATGGTGGGAGGCAGGCTGCCTGATTTCCATCCTTGGGCAGGTACTTGCCCCCTTAGCTGCCCCATTTGTGCAATGGGAATAGCAGTTGTACTCTAAGATAATAGTAGCAAGTACTTATTAATAGTATAGGTAACAGTACTCTAAGATAATAGCGATAAGCACTTCATAAGTACTTACTAGTACATAGTATGAGTAACAGTACCATCAGAGGATACATGGAAAGTACCTGGCACAGAGCCCGGTGCAGAGCGGAGGATTAAGAATGGTACGTTTATAAGAGGGCAAACCCTTGATCTCCCAGACCTCGGAGAGCTGGCCCTTAGCTCTCTATCCAGCCTCATCTGCTCTTCACGAGGTGCCAGCTGGGTGGCATGACTCACCTTGCACCTGCCCCATTCTGGATCTCTGCTGACCCTGTTCCCCCTGCCCGCGTCCCTCTTCCACACGTCCTCCTCATGCCGAAAGCCGCCTCCATCCCTCTAGGGTCAGCTAAATGCCACCCGCTCTGAGATATCTTCCTTCACTTCCCCCATCCCAAATAAGTATTAATCACACCTTCTTCAGTGGTTGTATGTTTGAATTTGGTTTTTATTTTACTCAGTGATGCAGCAAGTGTGGGTTTGGTCTGGCTTTGGAAGCAGGAAGGTTTGGAACTGAATCTAATTTTTGGTAGGTGCCAGCTTTCCCCTTTCCTAGCAGTGCAACCATGAGCGTGAGCCTTAACCCCTCGGAGCCTCAGTTTCCTCACCTGTACGTGGGGATGGCTATACTCTCTGGAGCATAAGGTCCAGGAGAGAGTGGTTTTCTGTTTCTTACACTCTGCTGTATTCCCAGTAGAGGTACATAGCAGATGCTCAACAAATAACTTACCATAAACAAAGGATCACTGGGTTTATAGAGTTCTTTACTTGATGGCAACACTCTTTATCATGTCCGTTATCATTGAGAAACTCATTCATTCACTCATTCATTAAAGGAGGCAAAGATTGAGTGGCTATCATGTATAGGGCGCTGGGTCAGACACAGGAGGCCTCCAGAGGAATGGGGGACATTTCCGCCCTTGTAAGGGGTCAAAGATGAGATGGATCTGTAGGCAGAGTGGTGCTGTCCCACGACCCAGCAGCGATGGACCTGACTGGTCCCATCAGTTCAGAGGCCATAGGAAGTTCCTCTTGTCCGCTGACTCTGTAGGACACAGCCCGTGTTCTGCACACTGCACGCCTAGTAAACGCCCCAGAAATGAATTAAGAGTGATCCTTAGAAGCCCATTCCTTGAAAGTTTCCCCTCAACTTAGCCAATTCCCAGTGCCCTGAAGCCAAAAGGCAGCTTTCTACTCTATCCTGAAGCTTTCTTTTGTAAGCTCAGCTGCCCCAGAAAACCCAAAGTAGGTGTGGTTTGGGGACTGCACCTAAAGTAACAACTTATTCACTCGCTAGCCATCAGACGGTTGGTCTGTCTCCTGTCTCCTCTCCTTTTTTGCTTTTTGCATACCTTTATTATCCCTAAAAGGCAGAACATAAAGAAGCTGAAACATCATTTTGGTGTTCCCCAAAGTGAGGATTTTCAGATGCTTCTTTCAAAATCCAGCTCGGGGGCCTCCAGGAGCACCTCAGCCCATGTGCCCACGAGACCTACACCGTGACACCCCCGGATCTGCATTTTGGAGCCCTCTTCTACAATCAGTCCAGCTCTCAGCTCCCACCCCAGCCCATGTGGCTCATTTCCCACCTCCAGGTTTTTATCTGTCCTGCCCATTGAACTTTAAAAGCTTCCATCTCCTTCTCACTATTCAAGTTGATGGTGGACATCTCCCATTGCTTGTGCAGCCTCCTTTCCCATTTGTGGGATCAAATATACTCCTTTGCTATCCTCCTTTGGGGACCCACACTCTCCCTCACTTGCAATCCTTGGGCGTTAGGTGGGATGGATGTTACCCTCTGTTTCCAGGGGTGAAACATGTGACCCAGGGCTGACCAATCAGAGCATCAGATCTTTCCAATCACATGATTGGCTCATGGATACCCACATGGCCCAAGAGAAGCCAATCAGGCCAATCACCACCACTCCGCAGTCTCAAAAAGACGCCCTCCCTGCCACTGGCCATGGAGAGGGGAGGATAGAAGCTGGTTGTTGGAAGGGACACTGTTTGAAGATAGCCTGCCTGCAAGTTATGAAAGACAGATGGGAAAAAGAGTTAAGTCACCGTATTCTGCGAGTCCTACCTACCCCTGGATTTTCAGTTTCAAGAGCCATTGAATTCCGCATGCGCGCGCGCACGCACGCGCACACACACACACACGTACCTACGTTTCCTTTTTTCCTTAAGCCACTTGGAATTCGATTTTCATTTCTTGCAATAGAAATACCATTTGCTAGAGCCTCTGATGGATCTGAAATTCCAAGCCCTAGAAAGAGGAAGACGGGGCAAACGGCACCAAGGCCCCCCTTACGTAGTGGGATTCCAGGTCCAGGCGCCTTCTTAAGCAAATTATCCTCTGTCTTTCTCATTGGCCTGGCCTGGCAGAGAGGAGGGGCCTGTCTCCTCCTTATTTGAGCTGAGAGCGGGACACCACAGAATGAGTGATTCCAATTCACCTTCTCTTCCGCCCTCCTTGGATTTCTATATTGTTTTACCTTTTACTTTTTTCAGATTTACCTTCCTAATTAGGTTTCATGCAGGCAAACATATTAGGATTAGTTTGTAATCCTTGAGCTCACAGACAGTGAGGGTGGGACAGCCTCGGAGTGGGCTGGAGGCTGGGAGGAGGTGTTTGCTGTGGGAAATCCACAGAGTGGGCAGCACGTGGGTAACGAGGTGTGTCCACACATGAAATGGGTTTCAGATGTATCGTTGATTCACTTGTTTAATCCACTGTTATGAATTATTAGTTATGTGCCAGGTGTTGGCAAATAGGACACAGTAACTGTCTTTCCAGGTCCCCAGTAGAGGGAAGAGAAAAGTCAGCAGGACAAATCAGTCTGGTGTGGACAGGTTGGGCCGCTGGGTGCTGGGTGCTGTGGGATGTTGTGTCTCGTCTGCTGAGGCTGATGGCCCCGCTTCTCCAGCCCCCTGGCAGGTAGAAGGGCTTCTTCAGAGAAGGTTGCTCCACACCCCCTTTGCCTGTGTGTGCCCTCCCTGATTCCAGCACTTGAGCTCACCACCCCCCAACGCCAGCCATGCTTCCCAAAGCCCACCCTCCAAGCCAAGCGACTGGGCCAGGAGTAGCTCCAGGCTGTGTTGAAGCTGACATCCCCCTCCCGTCCCAACCATCCAGGCTGGGAAAAGCCTCATTCATGGGTCCAGACTTCCCCTTTCCTTGGGGTGAGCCCCTTCGGGCTCCTCAGCATCCCTTCCAGACAGGGGTCGTGGTCAGGACCCTGTCAATTCTCAAGGCCCTGTGCTTTAAGGAAGATGAGGGCAAGTGTCAGTTCTTCTCCCTGGCACCCTGGCACCAGGGCAAATGTGTCCACAGCATGGGGGGTGGGCGGTTGGGGCATGGGAGCGGTGGGAGTGGAGGATTGGGGGGTGTGGAAGGGTAGCCTTGGTCAGGTCCCAAAGGTGTGGCCACACTCTTCCCTTAGCCGTGGGTGCCCATTCACTGGATGCTTGCCCACCCAAGGGGGCCTCTTGAAAGGCCCCTTCGTGAACAGAGGAGATCTGCTCCAAGATGGCTAGTGCCTCCAGCTCCACAGAAATCATCTCTGCAGCTTGCAGACAGCCCCTTAAAGTTCTGCTGAGTGGGCCCTGGAGCTATGGGCTGAGTCTCTGAGGGACACAGCTGATGGGCTGCCCAGGCCTCCCCTTGACCCCCCACTTCTCCCATCGGAGAGGACAAGGTCTGTTCCAGAGGGCTGGGTGCCACCACACTGCCTTAGGACTGGAGAGCCTTCTGAGCTGGGACCTCTACGGGGCAGGGGAAGTACGGGCACATGGTGGTGAAGGATACTTAGACCTTTGCAGGGTGCATGGGAGCCTTTGGATGGGGGATGCCTCCCATGAGGAGAGCACGAGGCCACCTGCTCTCCGTGTTGCCTGTAATCATCACTGACAAATGACCATTACAGGGCTCAGAGCTCTCCGAATCCACCGGAAATTGAAGCCCAACTTCCTCGGAGTGGGCCAGAGGTCGGGTGCTTATGGCCCATCTCTATCTTGTCAGAGGAGCTTACATCTGTTAGTAACTGTAAAGTGATGAGTTGAATGGGGTTTAGATGGCTAGAAGCTCTGTCCTCTACCTAATGACTCTGCAGGCCCGTTAGCAGTTCTTGGGCTTGTGCACAGGCAGGCTTCGGGTGACTCCCATCTCTTGGAGGGGGTCATCTCTCCCCACACCCACCCGGGCCCAGGACAGTGCAGAAGGCTCAGCTGTTGCAACCGGGAGGCTTGGGGCGTGACTGCGATAGAGGCTGGGAGGTGGAACTTCTGCAGCCCCTGCCCCCTTGCCTGGCGGGGGGCATCAGCAAGGCTCTGGCTCAGCTGGGGGCGGGGCTCCCACCACCGCTGAACTGAGCACGTCCTGGGAAGGCACCGAGCCTGACCTCCCACGTTAGAGCTGGAGAAACTGTGGTGGCTTGGGAGGAGGTTGGGGTTCTCTCCTGCTTCCTGCCTGGGTAGGCAGAGGACGCCAGGAAGGAGGGCTTCTCAACGCTGGCTGCACAGTGGTCCTGCCCAGAGACCCCCGGGATGTTGGTGGGGTTGGGGCCCTGGGCATGGGTCTCTTGTACAAGCCGCTAGGTGACTCCGATATGCACCTGAGAACCACAGGGTGGTTACACAGTGTGGTTAAAGAGAGTAGCTCTGGCCTGAAACTGATGTTGCTAATGAATGATGTGATCGGATTCTGCCAGGTCACATGGCCTAAGGCCATAAAAGGGCCTTTATGATAAAGGACATACAGAGGACTTTATGATAAAGGCCTTTAGGATAAAGGACAATAATGATATATGTTTACCTGTTTTTTGCTCTCACCTGATATGGCAGGGCTCCCAGAACCCTGTCAAACTGTCACTCGATTGTTTTAGGGACTCTCTAGACTTGTCTCACGTAGGCTCATAAACAAACCTGTCAGCTACCAAGTGACGTGGGACAGGCCTCTCCATTATGCTTTGGGTCATCTGCCTGAGAAGCTGTTTGGAGTGACCCAGCCCTGCATCTGGAAGCCCTGCTGTCCAGTCCCTTGCTCTCTGTGCCTGCACTGGCTCCTATCCCTTTTAGGCACCATGGTGTCAGCTGGACACATCTTAGACCCTCTGCTGGGCCCAGCCACCTCGATTGGTCCATCCTGTCTACTGGTGCCAGGCCGCCTCTGAGCCTCATGTCTCTAATGCCGATGGGCTGAGCTCAAGCCACCAAAGGGTCCCCACATTTTGGAGCCCTCCCAGCCCTGAGCAGCAGTGACGAGCATATGCTTTTCTGCCCCAGTCTCTGCCGCTCTCTCTCGTTGGTCTTGGTGTCTTCTGAGTTTCCATAAAAACCATTCTTTCAATTTTTGTTGACAGCTTTTCTCTCTCCCAATTTGGAACATGAATCTAGGGGGCGCAGTCAGGAGAAAAATCTACAAGCCAGACGCTAGAATCCTGGCCCCCTCACTGCCTCATGCATGAACCTTGGCTGTAAGTCTAAGCTGGGTTCTGGCTCTCCCTTTAGAAGGAATTCTAAGGACTTCCCTGGTGGTCCAGGGGTTAAGACTCCATACTTCCACTGCAGGGGGTACGGATGCGATCCCTGGTCGGGGAAATAAGATCCCACGTGCCACACAGTGCGGCCTAAATAAATAAATAAAAAATAAATAAATAAAAGGAATCATATTCAAGGGGCTTCTCAAATCATCATTCAGGTGGACTTCTGGTCTACCCCAAACCCAGCTATGTCCAGTTTCCATTAGGAGACGTGATTTAGGTTCAAGCTGTCCCTTCAAGATCCCTATCTAGCTCGCATCATTGCCCATTCCTGCCACGCCTTGTGCAGGCCCTTTCCATCTCTTTATGCTGCCATCATCCTCAGGCTGGCTGCGTGGACTTGCAGGTAGAGATCATCATCCCCCGAGAAAGAAGAAGGTGTCTGCCACCACATCTACCCCACAGCACCAGGCCCTGGTGAAGACAGTGAAAACTCATGAAAATCTCCCTCCACACTTTTGCATACTTGTATTAGTTTCCTGAGTCTGCTGTAACAAATTACTACAAGCTTAGTGACCTAAATCAGCAGGAGTTTATTCTTGCAGTTCTGGAGGCCAGAAGTCTAGAATCAAAGTGTTAGAAGGGCTGTGCTCTCTCCGAAAGCTCTAGGGAACAATCCATTCCATGCCTCTTCCAGCTTCTGGTGGCCCCAGTGTTCTTTGACTTATGGCCACATCGCTCCACTCTCTGCCTCTGTGGTCACGTGGCCTCCTCCTCTCCTCTGTGTGTCTCTCAAAAAGACACTAGACCTTGCATTTAGGTGCACCTGACTAATCCAGGATTCTCCCGTCATCTTAAGATCCTTAACTTCATTATGTCTGCAAAGAACCTTTTCCCAAATAAGGTTGATTAACAGATTCCGGGGGGGGGGTTGGTGTGTGGACATATCTATTGGAAGGCCACAATTCAACCCACTCTAATATCCTTTAGCTGTGTCAGCTGTTGTGTCACCACAAGGGTGGTGGGGAAACTGCCCTCATAGACAAACAAGACACCCGAGCATCTAACAAAGGGGAATCCATGTGCGACCCTGGAGATGAAGCCACCACCCGGCCATGCAGAGCCTGCTTGGAGGAGGAAGATTTAGGTCTGCTTTGGGGTTTACTTCTAACGTTCATTTCCCCGCTGTCCCATTTGGCCTTGATTACCTGAATTTTTCTGTGATTGCAGAATTCTGTCGTTGTGCCTTGTCCGACATCTGAAACAGCAAGTGGCCTGCCGGGCATTGAAAAGGAAAAAGTTTCTGGAGGACCCACCTGGGGCTAGAAGCCTTGAAATGCTGTGGGTCTGGGGCTTGTGAAGGGAAGCTGCGATGGGGGAGGGCCGGGTGAAGGCAGGGACTGGCCCCAAAGGCCAGAGATGGTCTCCTGAGCCAGACTCGCAGCCCTCGGGGTTAGGGGGTGATGGTATGTGTGTGGGCTCACATGAGTTGCCCACCCTGGGCACTTGGGGTCCTCTCGAGCCCCAACTGAGAAACCCCTATTGCTGCCTTTCCCGAGCCCCCAGGCCTGAAAGCTCGAGGCCCAGGGAGAATAAAACAGCCTGGGCAAAAAGGCTCCAAGGCAGTTCAAAGACAGAGAGAGACTGGAGCTGAAGTTTTCAAGCCACATCCAAGGGGAGGGCTTTTCATCTGCCAGGCTTTGAATCGGGAATCAAGGCAGCAAAGTTACTACCAGGTTAAAGTTTAAATGGCACAGAAAGGGGAGACAGGAAGATGAAACAACGGCCGTCTGGCCAGGGGAACAAAGCCGGAACCCAGCCTGGGCACCCGGCCGCAGAGGCGCTGAGTTGCAGCAGTCCCAGCAAGGAGGGGCCGTGATGCTGCCATTGCTCAGCCTTAGAAGGAAAGTAATTGAAAGGAAAGGTGAGCCAAGGAGAGGCGGCCTGTGCGTGCGACTGCCTGGATCGTTAGAAAATAATTTAAAGGGAACAGGCCCATCAAGCCGTCTCTCTTATGGAAATGCCATCATTGAAGAGAAAGCAAGGGGAGGGTGGGGGAAGCCTTTTCATTCTTTGAAAAAGAGTGAGTTTTTTTCCACTCACCAAGTGCAAACTTGAAACCTCTTTAGTTTGCAAACTTGCTTTACTCCCTAACTGCCTGGGCTTGGGGTGGGCGGGAGAGGGTGTCTTCTGGTCTTCTCCAGAACCTTGGGGGTTTGGGGAGCTGGGAATTTTGGAGGGACCACCTGGCTGCATCTGTACAGGCATTTCATTCTGAGACAGACTTCCTGATTCCTTGGGAAGCTTAGCCCTTTGTGCAGCCTTCTCCCTGGTTCTGAACGCTCCCCTTGCATCTGAATTGCCCCTAGTGTACTGCTGCTTAACTGGCTACCAGCTCTGACTTCCTGAAGATAAGAACAGGTGAGTTAGTGTCCTCCCCCAGAGGACACAGGTGTACCTTCCAACCACACTTTTCTAGATGAAACTTCCCTGTCTCCTTATCTGACTGGACACAAGAGGAAGCTCCCTGATAATGGTGTTTCAGCCTTCTGCAGCTAAAACACATTAAAAAGTGTCAACATTCATCAAGCACCTATTCTGTGCCAGATAAAGTTTAGTGAGTAAGACACAGATCTTTATGTTTAGGAACCTATAGTCTAACTGGGGAGGTGAGCAAATAAACAATACCAATGCAGACTGATAAGAACTATGACAGAGAAAGCTTTGTAGCAGGAGTGATTAATCTGGTCTGTGGGCCATCAGGGAAGGCTGCCTGAAGAAGCATATTTGGGTGGATATTTGAGTGGAGTTGTGAAGATTCACTTGCTGTTAGTAAGGAACTTCTACTTCCAGCCAAGATGGAGTAATATGGACTAAATTTACTTCCTGAGAGTCTCCAGGCTATGGCACAGGAGGGGGAACCTGGAGAAGACTGGTAGACTCCCTCTTTTGAGGAGACAGAGCTGAGAGTCTGGGAGCCAAGGTGGCTGGAGTTTGCAGGAGAGACAAGCTGAAAGGAGAAAGTGGCACAGAGAACTCTGGAGATCTGCAGGGAGCCCTCCTCAAGTATCTAGCAGAACATCAATCAGCACATGCATGTGGGGAAGGTAACTGAAGCCTAGGAATGAACCATCCAAAGGGTCAGAGTGAAGAGTGCTCTAACTGTGCCCAGAGTGAGGTACAAGGTTATTTACAGGAACACAGAAACATCCACCACACAAAAAGATACAATTTATTATGTCTGGCATCCATTTACAAATGAGCAGCCATGTAAAGAAGCAGGGAAATGTGACCCGGGATGAGGAGAAAAATGACTCAATCAAAACTGACCTAGAACTGGTGCAGGTGTTAGAATTATCAGGTAAGGATATTAAAACAGTTCTGATGATATTCCATATATTCAAAAACTTAATTAGAGATATGGAAGACGTGAAAAAGACCTAGAGCAAACTACTAGAAATGAAGACTACACTTACTGAGACTGAAAAGTATGCTGGATGGGATTAAGGGAGGAGGTTACACATTGCAGAATAAAAGATGAGTGAACTTAAAGAGAGCAATAGAAACCTTCTAAAAGGAAAGAAAGAGAGAAAAAAAAATAGTAAAGACAGTAAATAGCATAAATAAGTTGTGGGATAGTATTCAGTGGCCTAAAATATATGTAATTAGAGTTCCTTAAGGAAGTGGGTGCAGTAAACACAGATGAAGTAATGGTAGCTAAAATTTCCCCAAATTTTATGAGAACTATAAACCCACAGATCCAAACAGCTCAATGAACTCCAAGCACAAGAGGCATGAAGAAAACTACACCAAGGCACATCATAACCAAATTATTCAAAATCACTCTTAAAGAGGAAAATTTTAGAGCGAAAGAAAAAAACACATTATGTATAGAGGATTACAGCAGATTTCTCACCAGAAACAATGCAAATGAGAAGACAGTGGAGTAACATCTTTAAAACACTGAAAGACTGTCAATTCAATTCTCTACCTAGTGAAAATATTTTTCAAAAATGAAGACAAAATAGAGAGCAGATTCTGAATATATGGTGGAGTAGGAAGCACCAGGAATCTGTTTCTCTACCTGGACAATAATTACATTGACAGAATCTGTCTGATGTAATTATTTTGGAATTCTGGAGTCTATTGAAAGCTTGTAACTTCCAAGGGAAGGCTCTGATGGTAAACTGCAGTTAATTTTGGTCAGTTTCAGCTTGTAGCATGGTAGCAGCTCTCTACCTCTCATCCCCATGCAGCCATGCTTGTATTCCTGGAGCAGCTTGAATGCAGCTTGTGGGAGTCAGGATGGGCAAAAAAGACCTATCCTCCAAATATAGGGAATCTGTGCTCTGATTGATTGCTGATTGGTGCTTTTAATTACAGGGGTGCAGACAAAGAGGTGAGCATTTTTGCTGCACCATCATCCATTGTGATAAGCACCTTCTCCCCCAGCTGAAGTGACTTCCAGGGAATTTAAAGGGCCAACACATGTCCTGCCTTCATTTTTCTCTTTTTCCTTTTTTGGGAGCCAGACACTAAAGTCTAGGACATTTATAAGCAACTGCATATATAGGGAAAATTAGAAAGTGACCACATATGCTTAGGGAAAGACATAGGCTCAGAAAATACCTGGGAAGACCTTAAGTTTTCACCTCAGGCTGATCCTTGGTACAGATACAGTCTACAATTAAAAAAAAAAAAACCCCCAGTAAACAAAATAATGACAAAGCAAATCCTGAGGATGGGAGAGAATCTGATTTCTAGAGTTACTAAATTATTAGATTTAAACATCCACTTTTCAACATAAATATTACAAGGTATACAAAGAAATAGGAAAGTATGATCTATTCAATGGAAAAAAATAACTCAGCAAAAACTGTCCTTGAAAAAGATCTGAAGGTATATCCACTAGACAAAGAGTTTAAGACAACTGTCATGAAGACGTTCAAAGAACTAAAGGAAGACGTGGAGAAAGTCAAGAAAACGATGTATAAACAAAGTAGAAATACCAAAAAGAGACAGAAAACCTGAAAAGGAAACAAAAAGAAATTCTGAAGCTGAAAAACACAATAACTGAAATAAGAAATTCACTAGAGGGACTCAAAGGCATATTTGAGAAGGTAGAAGAAAGAATCAGCAACCCTGAAGATAAGACAATGGAAATGATTAAATCTGAAGAACTGAAAGAGTGAAGAAAAGTGAACAGAGCCTAGAGGACTTGTGGAGAACCATCAATCAGGTCAACGTACATACTATACACACTGTTAGTGGGAGTACCAGAAGGAAAAGAGAGGGAGAGGGGCAGAAAGAATATTTGAAGAAATAAGGGCTGAAAACATCTCCAATTTAATGAGAGATATGAATATAAACATCCAAGAAGCTCAACAAACTCTAAGTAAGATGAACTCAAAGAGACCAACACCAAGGCACATTGTATTTAAACTTTCAAAAATCAAAGACAAAGAATCTAGAAAGCAGCCAGACAGAGGTGAATCATCACATACAAAAGATCCTCAATAAGAATATCAGCAGATTTCTCATCAGAAACTTTGGATGCGGAAAACAGTGGAACAATCTATTCAAAGTGCTAAAAGAAAAACTGTCAACTGAGAATCTTATATCCAGCCAAACTGTCCTTCAAAAGTGAGGGAGAAATTTATACATTCCCTGATGAACAAAAAGTGAGGGAGCTTCTTTCCACTAGAGCTGCCCTGCAAGAAATGCTCAAGGGAGTCCTGCAGGGAGTAATGAAGGACACTAGACAGTAACTTGAAGCCATATGGAAAAATAAGGATCTCAATAAAGGGTAAATACATGGGAAATTGTAAAAGCTAGTATTACTTTTTTTTTTTTTTTTTTGCAGTACGTGGGCCTCTCACTCTTGTGGCCTCTCCTGTTGCGGAGCACAGGCTCCAGACGCACAGGCTCAGTGGCCATGGCTCACGGGCCTAGCTGCTCCGCGGTATGTGGGATCCTCCCGGACTGGGGCACAAACCCGTGTCTCCCACATTGGCAGGTAGACTCTCAACAACTGCACCACCAGGGAAGCCCTAGTATTACTTTTTATAACTACTTTTTGCTTTATATTTTATTTAAGAGATTAATGCATTAAAAAAACAAAGGTAGCATTATCATAACTTTGGTTTGTGACTCCATATTTTGTATTCTATGTGACTTAAAAGACTAACGCATTTAAAATAATTATTAGTTTATGTTTTGGGGCACACAATGTTTAAAGATGTAATTTTGTGACATCAGTAACCATAAAGGGTGGGGATGGAGTTAAAAAGTAGAAGAGTTTTTGTATGCTATTGAAGCTAAAGGTGGTATAATTTCAAACTGGAGTATTAACTAGAGTGTTAAAACTTTAAGATGTTAAATGGAATCCCTATGGTAACCACAAAGAAAATAGCTATAGAATATACACAAAAGGAAATAAGAAAGGAGTTCAAACATTTTACTATAAAAAATCAATTAAACATGAAAGAACAGTAATGCAGGAAATGAGGGACCAACCCCCCCAAACTATAAGGCATATAGAAAGCAAAATGACAGAAGTCCCTCTTGTCAGTAATTACTTTAAATATGAATAAATCAAACTCTCCAATTAAAAGACAGAGATTAGCAAAATGGATAAAACACATGTTTCAACTATATGCTGTCTACAGGAGACTCATTTTAGATCCAAAGACAAAAAAATAGATGGAAAGTGAAAAATTGGAAATAAATATTCCATGCAAGTAGAAGGGAAAGAGAGCAGGGGTGGCTATACTAACACTGGACAAAATAGATTTAAAACAAAAAAGGTTATAAGTGAGAAAGAAGTACATTATATATTAAGAGGTTTAACATAGATATAACAATTACAAACATTTCTGTACCTAATGACAAACCATCGAAATATATGAAGAAAAACTGATAGAATTTAGGGGAGAAATAGACTGCTCTACAATAAGAGTTGGAGTCTACAATAGCCAACTCTCCATAATGGATAGGACAACCAGACTGAAGATAAATAAGGGAACGCAGGACTTAAACAACACGATAAATGAACTAGATAAAACTGACATACACAGAACGCTCTAGCCAACAACAACAACAACAACAGCATATATATTCTTCTCAAGTGCACATGGGACATTTTCCAGGATAGACCATATGTTAGACCACAAATTAAGTCCAATAGATTTTAAATGATAGATATTATACAGGGTATCTTCTCCCACCACACCAGGACGAAGTGAGAAATCAACAACAGAAGTAAAACTGGAAAATCCACAAATTTGTGGAAATTAAACACACTCTTAAACAACCAATGGATCAGAGAAGAAATCACAGGGGAAATTAAAAAATATAGAGAGACAAATGAAAATGAAAACACAACATACCAAAACTTATGGAACACAGTGAAAGCAGTGTTAAGGGGGGAAATTTATAGCTACAAACACTTGCATTAAAAAAAAAAGAAACTAGACAGATCTCAAATCAACAAACATCTTAGCTTTACAACTTCAGGAACTAAAAAAAGAAGAACAAACTAAACTCAGCAGAAGGAAGGAAATAATAAAGATTAGAGAAAAGATAAACTGAAAAACAGAAAAACAACAGAGAAAATCAATGAAACCACAAGTTGGTTCTTTGAGAAGGTCAACAAAATTGATAAAGCTTTATTCTGATTGACTAAGAAAAAAGAGAGAAGACTCAAATTACTAAAATCAGAAATGAAAATGGGGACATTACTACTGATTTTACAGAAATAAAAAGGATTATAAGAAAGAACAATTGTACACCAACAAATTGGATTATCTAGATGAAAAGGAAAAATTCCTAGGGCCACAAACCTACCAAGACTAAATCACAAAGAAATAGAAAATCTGAATAGACCTATAATTGGTGAGGAGATTGAATCAGTAATCAGAAATCTCCTGGCAAATAAAAGCCCTGGACTTGGTGCTTCACTGGTGAATTCTACCAAATGTTTAAGGAAGAACTAATAGCAACATTTCACAAACTTTTCCAAAATACTGAAGAGGGGGGAACACTCCCTAACTCTATAAGGCTGGTATTACTTTGATACCCAAACCAGACAGTCACTACAAGAAAACTACAGACCAATATTCCTTATGAAGATTTATGCAAAAATCCTCAACAAATACTAGCAAGTCAAATGCAGCAGCATATCAAAAGGACTATAACCAAGTGGCATTTATTCCTGGAACTGCAAGGATGATCCAACATATGACAATAGATCAGTGTGATACACCACATTAACAGAATGAAGGAAAAAAACACATGATCTCTCAATTGATGTAGAAAAAACACTTAACAAAATTCCACACCATTTCTTCATAAAAACATTCAGCAACCTCTGAATAGAAGGAAACCACCTCAACAAAATAAAAGCCAGATCTGAAAATGATCACCTTATGAGACACAGAAAAAGCCTTTGATAAAATTTAGTATCCTTTCCTGATAAAAATCTCTTAACAAATTACAAATAGAAGGCAACTTCTTTATCTTGAAAAACTTGCAGCTAACATCGTATTTAATGATGAAAGACAATGCATTCCTTCTAAAATAAGGAACAAGACAAGGATGTCCACTCTCACTGCTTCTATTCAGTACTGTACTGGAGGCTGTAGCAGTGAAATAGTGGGGAAAGAATGAAAAAGAAAGAAAGAAAGGGGGGAAGATGGGGGGGGAGAGAGAGAGAGAGAGAGAGAGAGAGAGAACAGGAGGATCTATATTGAAAAAGAAGTAAAAATATCTTTATTGCAAATGCTATAGTTGTATATATAGAAAATCTGATGGAATCTATAAAAGAACTACTGGAATTAATAAAGATGTTTAGAAGGGTTGCAGGAAACAAGATCAATATACAAAAATCAATTGTATTTTTGTATACTAGCAAGGAACAATAAGAAATTAAAATTAAAAATACCATTTATAGTAATATCAAAAAATATGAAGCAGAAATCCAACTGACAAAAGGTATGCAAGAGCTGTACGTTGAAAACCACAAAACACTGCTGAGAGAAATTAAAGAAGTAAATAAATAGAGAGATATGGCTTGTTTACAGGTCAGAAGACTCAGTATTTTTTAAATGTCAAATCTTCCCAAATTTATCTACAGATTCAAAGCAATTCCAATTAAAATCCTGCAGACTTTTTTGTTGAAACTAACAAGCCAATTCTAAAATTCATTTGGAAAAGCAAAGGGAGGACACAGAATAGCCAAAACAACTTTGCAAAAGACAAAGTTGGGGGCTATGATGACCTGATTTCAAGCCTTACAAAAAAGCCATAGTAATGAAGAGAGTGTGATACTGGTGTAAAGATCAAGAGATGAATGAAACAGAGAAACCAGAAATAGGGCTTTCTCCATATATGTGGAAAACTGGTTTTTGACTAAGGTGCAAAGGTAGAGAAAAGATAAGTTGTTTCAACAAAAATAGTTGAAACAATTGGATATCCATATGCAAAAAATGAGCTCTGATTCATACCTCTCATCATATACAAAATGGATCATAAACCTAAATGTAGAAAATGTAGCAGAAAATTTGTGACCTTGGGTTCGGCAAAGATTTCTCAGAAATGACATCAAAACCATGATCTCTAAAAGCACACACTCGATAAATCGGACTTTAAATTAAAAACCTCTGTGCTTTGAAAAACACCATTAAAAGAAGGAACAAAATAAAATCATATACCTGATAAAGGATTTGTTTCTAGAATATATAAAGAACTTTCAAAATTAAATAATAAGAACACTAATAAACCGATAGAAAATGGTAAATGATTTGAATGGACACTTTACCAAGGAAGATGAATGGATGACAAACAAGCCAATGAAAAGATGCTCAGCATCGTTTGCCATTAGAGAAATGCAAATTCACTACCACCAGTCATCTATTCGAATGGTTAAAATGAACAAGGCTGACCATACCCAGTGCTGGTGAGGATGTGGAAGAACTAGAACTCCCTTCTATTGCTGATTGAAAAACTGTTCAGTGGTTTCTTAAAAATTTAAACATGTGCCTGTCATAATATCCAGCCACTCTACTCTGAGAGATTTATCATGGGGAATGAAAGCATAGTTCCAACCAAAAACTTGTACATGAATGTCCATGGCAGCTTTTTTTTTTTTTTTTTGCGGTACGCGGGCCTCTCACTGTTGTGGCCTCTCCCGTTGCGGAGCACAGGCTCCAGACGCGCAGGCTCAGCGGCCATGGCTCACGGGCCCAGCCGCTCCGCCGCATGTGGGATCTTCCCAGACCGGGGCACGAACCCGTGTCCCCTGCATCGGCAGGCGGACTCTCAACCACTGCGCCACCAGGGAAGCCCTCAGCTTTATTTTTAATATCAACAGACTGGCAACGACCAGTCGGGTGAAGGGATAAACAAAGTATGGTATATCCATACGATGGAATATTCCTTAGCAGTAGAAAGAAATGAGCTACTGATACACACAACAGAATCTCAAAATAATCATGCCAAGTGAAAGAAGCCAGACATAAAAGAGTATATATCATATGATTCAATGTATATGAAACTCTAGAAACAGCAAACTAATCTACAGAGACAGGAAGCTGATCAGCGGTTGCCTGGGTACCCGGGCAAGGGTGAGCAGGAGGAATTAGAGAGTCAGGAGGAAACTTGGGGGATGATGGACAGGCTCACTACCTTGACTGTGGTGATGGTTTCAGAGGCGTATACATGGGTCAAATCCTGACACAATGTACACTTTAAATGTGTGTGGTTTATTGCATTTAAATTATTCCTCAATATCTTTTTTTTTTTTAAAAAAAAGGAGGTAGTGAGGGAGAAAGAAGGGGAAAATGCTCCGGGCAGAGGTGACAGCCCGTGTAAAGCCTGGAGGTGAGAACGAGAGGGCTACCAAGAAGTGAAAAGGGTTCAGCATGGCTGGAGAACGGGGTAGGAGACATGAAGCGATTATTGGTCCCTTGTTTTCTGCTTCTAATACATTCTGTGCCTCACTCAAGAGTCTCTGGGACGCTTCAGACAGTTCCCAGGCCTGGCCCACTGTGCTCCTGCTTTTTCTGCTTCTTACACATTCCCGTGACACTCGGCCACTCTGTGGAGATGTTCAAATAAGCCCCATCCTGGAAGTCAGAGCTCAGAATAGTTAGGCAGGGCCTGAAGGAAGGAGGCTATCAGCTGAAAGAAGAAGATGGGAGGTGCCCGGGTCAGGAGACCAGAGGCGGGGGGACGTGGCCCGAGGGGTCAGGGAGATGGGTCCCAGACCATGTCCCATTGTGGCTCCAGAACTTCTTTTCCAGCCCAGGGGGGACCTATATCAATTCACAAAAGCCGATGTGTGGAAAATTCACTTAACAAGTCCAGTTTGCTGAATGAGCTGTTAGACATACCTCTTAGACTTGGTCTAGCAGAGTTCTCTGTAGCAATTCCAAGTCCAAAGGGGTGCGTGGTGGAGGGGGTGGGACAGGCGCTCAGCAAGCAGTGTTTAGCACAGCTGGTGCGTTTGTATGAGCAGTGGCAGAAGCAAGGTGAAGACCGGAGTGGGGGAACTGAAACTCCCAGAGCACCCCTCTGTTGCTATGTCGGCTGGCCACTCGGTAAACTGGTCTTCCACAACCTGGTTTCTGCAGATCTGCCCTCGGCTCCTGGAGGAAGTGGCCTGCATTGATGTGATTCTCTGAGAGAGAGCAGACATCCAGACCTTGTTCACAGCCCACAGCTGAAGCCAGAAGATGCTCTGGGAGGTTCTGGGTTTGGGGTGCTCTCTGGAGCCCACTGTGGGCCTGCACTCTGCCGGAGGCAGATGGAGGCAAAAAAGGACAAGGAAGGGTCCTCCATGGGAATGAGAAGACAGGAAGAGTCAACATGCAGCACGGCCAGCAAACAAGATGGTCTAAAGATGAACCACAGCGTGGCGATATAGGGATTCAGCTGAGGGAGAGACTGGGCCCGAGGGCAGCAGACCCCTACAAGTGGCTTTCTGGGGAGATGGGATTGAAATGGGTCTACAAGATGAACTTAGATTTGGATCGAAAAGAAGGATGTTTCAGGCAGAGGGAAAGTCCCCAAGCTGAGGGTAAGGGATGAGACATACAATGGCCAGCATGTTCCAGATCACGTCAGAAGGGAGTAGAGCTACATAATGTGAAAACCACCCCTTGATAAACGGTATGCCGCCAGTCTGGAAATGCCTACTGTGGTTGAGATTATGGGTGGCAGGGTCTGCATGTTTGTCAATCTGTCTTCTTCTGATTTTCCACCATGGCTATACATTAGTTGTGCATTTCAAAAGTGTGACGAACCTGCAAACTAACAAAACTAGCTGGTTTCCCTTCAGTCTAATAATCCCAAGACCTGCCGGGACAGTAGCTTGAAGACAGACCACTCTCTCTGAGAGATGGAAGCCCAGGGGTGTCCAGCCTCCATCTGTCTGTGAGGCCTCCTAGGGACCTTGGATGCTCCTACCAGGCCATGGGCTTGCCTGAACGTAGGCCAGGGGCAGGAGAACCTGCTCTGGCTGGCGTTGCTAGGTGCCAGGCACACCTGAGCAGGCGGGCAGGTGTGACAGTTGCCCTGGACCACATGGAGCTGGCTGTGCCTTGTGCGTGCACAACAGTCCCGCCCCGCCTCCCCTCCCCAAACCTCCCTCTGCTTCCCGGCTAGCTCAGGTGTGGTGCATCTGTGGCCCGTTGGCAGCTTTCTGCCCGCAGTGCTGGGGAGCTGTCAGGTTAAGAGCTGGCTTGCTCCATTTGATCCCACATGTGAGCTGTTTTATTTCCCTCTCTCTCCTTTACATGGCTTCGGTGTGCTTTTATAAATATTTCACTAGCCTTGCTAAAGTCTATTTCATCTCTCTCTTAAATTTATTAAATATAAATGCAGCAACAACTCTACCATAAGTCTCTCTTTGCTGTCATAATCTCAGGCTCCTGCTTTGTTTACCATGGGTAATTTGGAGCCCTATCTTTTGTATCAACAATTCCAGTGTCCCCCAAGTCTCCCTGCTTTCATTAGTGGGGTCTGCCATATCCCCGTGTAGGACACAGGGACACGGTTCCCACGATGAAGATGGCATGACAAAGAACCAGTAGGGGCAGTTCTCTGAGACTTGCATGGTCTTGGTCCCTTGGTCTCCCAATGGCACCCTCGACGAAAAAGCGGGAGTCTGTACTTGTCACCCCAGACCTGAGTGGGCCTGGAGGTCTGTTTGAGCGGGGCCTTGCCCCTGGTCCCTCTTGGAGAATAGGCCCATCTGCCGCATCTGGTGACCCGGCCAAAAAAGATGTGGACTGCTGTGAAATGATGGAGGGCATGGACACCCCTCCCACCCCCGGACCTGCAATCAACAGAACCTGGGGCAAGGCAGGGATTTTGGTCCCCCAAAGCCAGCCACAAGCCCCCTGCCTCTTCCTTTGTTCTTTGTTAATTGCAAAATAAACACAACCCTGCCCACCGACCGGGAAAAGAGATTCCTGCCAACCGGGGTCACCAGCAGGCAGTGGGCAGGGGCTGCCTCTGGTTCTGGCGCTTAACCTCCGTTGGCTGCGTGTGATTTCTCGGAGGACACCAGGGCCCGAGAGAATTGCAGTGTCAGATGTGGGAAGCACCCAACCCTAAACAGGGCTTGCTGGGTCAGGTAAGGGGAATGAGTGAAGTGGGAGTCACAGTGGATGGGCAGGTACCTATTTGCATCTGCGATCAGCGAGAAGAGTTTTCTCTTTCACAAAGAAATGTGCCTTTTCCCATTCTTTATTTTTTTTTTTTTTGGCGGTACACGGGCCTCTCACTGCTGTGGCCTCTCCCGTTGCGGAGCAACAGGCTCCAGACGCGCGGGCTCAGCGGCCATGGCTCACGGGCCCAGCCGCGCCGCGGCATGTGGGATCTTCCCGGACCGGGGCACGAACCCGTGTCCCCTGCATCGGCAGGCGGACTCTCAACCACTGCGCCACCAGGGAAGCCCCCATTCTTTATTTAATAAGAACGGTCCTTTATTTAATAAGAACGGTCTTTATTTAATAAGAACGGTCCATCCTGTGTTTCTCTGCTATCGGTGGTGACACTGGTGCAGAGAGTGTTGCATTTCCTTTGCCTATAAGGAAATGCAAAGGAACCCTGGCTCCTGACTCCCAGCCTGGAACCTTCCACCAGACTTGCCGAGATGAAGGCAGGTGATGACAAGGCTCTGATGACTTGGGCTGGGGAGACAGGTCAGGATACTCCTATGAGTTCAGATCTGTGCTGAAGTTCTCCATAGCTCCAGAACACCAGTTCCCACCTTGCCTGTGCCCTGGGGTCTCTGAGGCTATCCTGCAGGTTCCAGGGGAGGAGGGCTGAGTGGGCTCAGAGACTTCCTGCTTCCATGCCCCATTCATACTCAGCAAGGTAAGAGAACGTTTACCCCCAGGAGGGGAAAGGAGTATGTTCCAGGGGCCAATTTAAGACCTCTGCGAGTCCCTCCTGCGTATCAACATATTAAAATCTGCTCAGCTTACATTGAATGTAATTATTTCCATAATTATTTTGCTTAAAAATGTTAAAAGGGTTTGGAACCTTGCTTGTGAAATCATTAGTAATTTTGATTTTATAGTTTTCTTCTCATATTTTAGAGTCAATGTCCTTTTTTTTTTTTTTCTTTTTTTTGAGGTACGCGGGCCTCTCACTGCTGTGGCCTCTCACGTTGCGGAGCACAGGCTCTGGACGCGCAGGCTCAGTGGCCATGGCTCACGGGCCCAACCGCTCCGCGGCATGTGGGATCCTCCCGGACCGGGGCACGAACCCATGTCCCCTGCGTCGGCAGGCGGACTCTCAACCACTGTGCCACCAGGGAAGCCCCAATGCCCTTTTTTTTCCTTCTCGGGTCTCAAGCATGTTTAATGGCCCCTGAAATATCTGTTGACTCCGCTCCTTATGGGGTATACCCAGCTGAGCCCCTGGGTCTGGGATGGCAGAGCCACAGTTGGGGGTTTCGGTGGGGGCAGGGAGAAGCCCCTTGCCCTAGAACTGATCCCTGCCTTCGTCCTGCCTTCCCTGAAATGTCTCCAGGGAGCACACCCTGGAGGACCCCTGCCAGCCTCCCCTCCCTGGCTGGGTGGGGGGCTTCGAGCCCCTGGAGGTGAATGACAGGGCAGCGGCCGACTCTCTGTGGCAATTGCATGAGAGCTGGCAGTCGTGGGGCTGGTGCCTTCCTGCCTCACCATTGGGAGTGAGACTATTTTAGGCTCTCGCTGCTTCTCTTCCGTTCCAGGGAGGGAAGGATGGAGGCCAGGTGCCGGAGGAAGGTGGAGCCTGTGTGTCTCTGCTTCCACCAGGTGTTTCAGAGGCAAACTTTTCTTTTCCTGCTTCTGCTGCCCACTGCTGGTGGAATGGGTTTGTCAAGTTGGCATAACTTTTTCTGATATGCGTTTTACTTTTTTGGAGTTAAAAAAAAAAAAAAAAAGCCCAGTTGCATTCTACTCAAGGTTAGGAAAGTTGCCATAGAAGGCAAGATCTCTTGTAAATTTTACCAAGTGAAATTTACCTTGAAAATCCTATAAATCAGTAGGACCTGGTGGCTCCTGAGAATTTAACTTGTTTCTTGAGCATGTTAGCAGTGACTTCCCCTTCCCTGGGTCAGTGGGGACAAAAGAAGAGTGATGGTGTAAGTAAAGGCCCCTCTGTCTGTCTACCTTTCTGTTCCTCTCTTTGGATAAGTCGATGGTTTATATGAATCAATTTTATTGCACTTCCACACAATACTTTATTTTGTCAAAATGCTCTCCCACCCACCGAACCAAACGTTTTTATACCCCCTACCCTCAGGAGGTCGGCAGGACTGAACTGCTATCTCTATTCTTCATACAAGGCCACTGAGGCGGGGAGAAGAGACGCCCTTTCCGGGTTGCATTCTGAGTCGCTGGGACTTGAAGCAGTGTCTCTGGCCCCTGTGTGGGCTCCTCCCACTGCCCCATTCCACCTTGGCTTGGATTCCCTATTCCCTGTGGACGAGGCCTGGGAAAAGCTCCTTGGTCAACTTTTTGGAGCTGGGATCTCCCCCACCTGCAGCTTGAGGAACTCTGATGGCTCTGGGCAGTGGCTCTCACCTGGGAGGAATTTTGCCTCTCAGGGGACATTTGGTCACATATAGAAACATTTTTGGTTCTCACAGCTGGGGGTTGCTACTGGCATCTAGTGGGTAGAGGCTATTAAACATCTGCCACACAGCACAAGCTCCTCCTCCCCCACGTTAGAGAACGATCAGGCCCTGAATACCAATCGTGGCGGGTGAAGCTCTGCCTTAGGGAATAAATCCCGTGTGATTAGTAACAATAGTCACATATTTACCGCCTTCTCCTATGCACTCAATCCACAACGCACGGTGAGCATTTATTGGGCACCTGCGGCATGCACGGGGCCTTCCTGACTGCCACCTCCACCTCCATCAACTCATTACAACCTTGTAAGACATGATAAGATGAGTGATTCTCTCCATGGGACCGATGAGGAAATTAGGGTTTAAGAGGGCATCACAGCTGGGTTTCCTGAGGCGGGTGGGTAGCTTGTGGGATCAGTACTTGTAGGGAATGAGGGAAGCAAGGCTAGGCAGAAGTAGAAACCGGGCCATGATGCAATCACAGCAAAGGCCTCAGACGGTTCTGCTGGGAGCCCCGGAGCAGGTGTGGGCCTTCGGAGATGCTCCCAATTGGGGTGAGAAGTCCAGGCTCATATACCGTCCACTCCCACAACATCAGCCAATAAGTGTGGGCTACCCCGGGGGGTGGCGTCCATATGTGAAGTGTCTCTTTCAGCCCAGGCAACACCCTGAGACGGCCCAGCAGAGAGCAGAGCGCCAACACTCTTAGTAGCCATTTGCCGAGTGTTCGGCCCCGGAGGGGGCACAGGCACTGGGGTATCCAATATGAGGGCCCGAGCACTTGCCCAGGCTGCTCCGGAGCCGAGTTGCCGCCCCTCCCTCACTGTGGTATTGGGAGCTCATGCGGGACCAAGGTCTCCTAACCCAGGGCCTTCCATCCCCAGCAGGGTATCAGTTAGCCTTTCTCGACCCTGTAAGTCACAAATCGGCAACACCAAGACGTGTTTTGTGGTGTAGACACTATAGCCCTAAATACTTTTGATTGGTTGCCACCATCCTAAAATAAGATTTCACATTCAGTCCTGAGTTTCTACTTTTCACGGAGACATTGGGAGATCTTTCAAAGCCGGGCCACGGTCCTGCTGTGCAGCTGGGGGCTGGCCTGGGCAACGGTGGTCCCTTTACCAAGCGGGCGTCTCGCCATTCCACTGTCGCACACCTGACCCACGACCCCGGTTTCCTCACTTGTGTCACGAGTCTTACTGTCTACACAGGCTGCTGTTGGAGCTGACTTCTGGGCAAGCGCTGGTTGTCGCTCCCGTTAACCTGTCTTCCCCGGCAGATGGAGCATTGGGTTTTGTCTGTTCTACGACCTCAGGACCTTAGGGCCCTTCCCTCTGCCCGTTTCCCATTGTGGTTTTTAAAGCAAATCTCAAAAATCACAGAGAAAGCTTCTGGATGAAAACCAGCAGGATGGAATTGGCCCTTTGTCCTGGGACACCCCCGCCCTTCTGGCTGGCCCTGAGGCTGCAGGCACCAAAGCCGGGCCCTGCTCCATCACACGGCTCCCTCTTCGAGTGGGCTTTGGTTTCCGTGGGCGACTCCATTGTTCCGAGCCGGCCCCATTTTTAGGACCACGGGACGAGGACGCTGACAGGCTTCTGAGCGCGTTTGCGATCGTGTGAGGTAACAGCTTCATTACTCGGTGATGAGTGACCCATATTCCTAACATGATTTCCCTGCTGTAACTCAAATTGAGTTCATGTTATTCTAATGATATCAGTTGACCTTGAGAATTAGACCAAGAAGCCTGGGGTTATTCTTCCAACTTCCACTGCAGACTCCTGTGATGTGTTTGGAAACACAATCTGCTTCTCATTGCCCTGAAGTGGGCAGGGGAAAAATAGAAAACAAAGATCCCGAACGGCGCTGATTTTTAGAAAATGCTTCTGGGCAATTTCAGAGCACGGGAGGCGCCTTCTCTCTCAGTCCCGCTCCTGTCGCGGCACCCAGCTGGCGTCTTGTCCGCACCCATGTACTGCGGGCTACAGACTCGCCTGGGCCTCCTCTGCCCCTGCCTCTTCCCCAGGGCCTGGGTCTCCCTGGCCAGGAAGAGCCCTCAGCCAGGTCTGATGGGGCGTCCTGCCCCAGCCTCTCCCTGCCCACCCACCCTGCCAGGTCATTCTCCCCAAACCACAGCAGGCGTGCTGCCACCTCTCCAGCTCCCTCACTAGCTCCCCGTTGCCTGCTGGTAGAGCCCAAGTTCCTTAGCCTGGCATTCAAGGCCCTTAATTCTAGGCCGTCTGCCTCCCAGTCCACCCAGCCAATACTACCCTGAGGCACGTGGCACAGAATGTCTACGGACCTGCATGTGCATTGGGCTCTTATACCTCCGTACCCTTGTTCAGCTGTCCTTCCCTCCTGAAACACCCTTGACCGCCTCTCGCATCGTATCTGTACGAGCCCAAATCTCACTCTTCTTTGCATTTACTTGTTTATTCAATCTTTCTGGAGCTCTGACTGTGTTCTGGATAGTGAGGTTTAATCTGGGGAGAAAAGAGAGAGAGAGTGACCAAGACTACAGATAAAGCATAGCCACGAAAGCCCCAATGTGATCAGCTTTGGAGGAAATAAATAGTGTGACATCCTGGGCATCCTGGGGAGGGGTTCTCCTTTACTGAGGGGGCTCAGGGAAGGCCTGAGAAGGGTGAGAAGGAAGCAGCCCTGCAGAAAAGTGAGGGAAATTGAACCCAGGCCCAGAGCCCCGGAGAGAGAAAGGGCGAGGCTGTTGTAGGAACCGACATGGTCAGTTTCCCTGTCATCCTGAGGTGGGGACAGCTCTGCACAGAGGGTACCTGTGTCCCTGCAGGTGGGCTGGAGGGCAGTATAGGAGTAAGAGCCCAAACTCCAGGGCTGAACGACTGGGTTCAAATCCACACTGGGTGGCTGTGTGACCTTGGCAAGTTGTCTGATCTCTCTGTGCCACAATTTTCTCATCTGTAAAATGAGGATTCATTATAAGGAGTCAATGAATTCAGATTTGTAAACTGCTTAGAATTTTGCGTGTGCGTATTCATTCACATGAATAGTCAAAGAACTGTTACCTATTGTATTTAGGTTTTCATTTTCTTCAAATTGTAATGTAGCAAGAAACAATTGGAAACCAGTCAGTACTTGTTCTTAGAATAGAACAGAACAAAATAAAGAGCATGGATGGACCCTCAGAAAATCTGAGCTGACCCACCCTTCCGGAGCCCAGGCTCACTCTCTGGGTGGTGAGGGTCCTGCCTAGAATTTCCCAAACTTCTCCTCCACGTGTCCCTCACAGAGGGAGGAAAACCAGTGAGAAGACCCCTAAAATATGCCCCCTTCTCGGGCGGAATGGCCAAGTCCCCATCTGGGAGGAGAGGAGAGCGGTTTCTCCAGGGCTGGTGGGAAGAGTGTGATAAGCCAGGATACAGTGTGGCTGGAATCTTCGCCCTTGTGGAGCGGGAATGTGAAATTAAACGCTCAGACCTGGAAACCCCGTGTCTCCCGAGGGTTCCACTCTGTTGGAAGACAGCTCCTCTCCCAGCACAAAGAGCAGGAAGCAGCCCGGGGGACTGGAAGAAAAGGTTGTTTTGGGATGAAGGAAGAGACATGATTGTTAGGGGAAGAGATGAGAAGAGATGCGTGGCGGGAGAGAGGAACAGAGTCCAAGAGAGATAGAGAGATAAACAGGGAGAGACAGAGACACACACAGAGACACAAACAAAGAGATGGGGACAGAGACTGGGAGGCAGGGGGGCAGAGAGACAGAGACAGAGACAGACAGAAAGAAACTGAGAAAAAAAGACCTTGAGACAGAGAAAGGGAGAGATAAAGGAGAAATACTAGAGACGAGTACAGACCAAGGAGGGAAGGTCAAGGGTGAAAAGTTCTGATGGGTCTCTTTGCCTCCTATCATTTGTCTGAAATAAAGCACATCCCCCCTTCCAAGCTTGTGTTTGGGGTAAGTTCCCTCTTTCACTGCCGCATCCAGCACCCTCCCCTGCCTCACGCTTGCACATACGTGTGCACCAACACACTCATCACACCCAGAGTCCCACTCCTGCCCCCCCAAACCCAGGATCATGTGCCCCTGGGTTTCCTGTCCTCCTTTGCACCGTCTGTATTTGAAATTCTTTTGCTCCAGTCTGGAGAGCAGGTGCCATCCTCTTAAAGAGGTTTTGCATTTCTTATTTTGATTTTAACAAACAGCAAGAACTTGGGTCCTGGAATCTTTCCATTTGCCTTCGCCGCCCTCTTCGCTGAGGTTTGCATGCAACCTCGGCTGAGACCGTCCTCAGCAGGGCCCGCTGGGCCGGCTCAGCTACTACCGCCGCCTACATTTTCCTCCCATTTCCAGCTCCTGGAATTATTGCGGCGGATTTAGCCTGAGGCTGGTTCCATGGGGAGCTCAGAACCTGGGGTGTCACAGTGAAGCTCAGCCGGATAAGAGGCAGTGGGGGTCCTCTATAAGCTAAAACCATGGAATCAGCCCTTCCCTCCAGCTTTATTGAGGTAGGCTTGCCTAGGCCCCTCTGCCACCCCTCACTCCCCCTACCCCATTCTTTACGTTGGCTGTTAAATTGGGGTGCAGCGGGTGGGGCTGGGGGGCACTTTGTTTGCTCTGGGCTGACCTCTGCCAGGCTCGGAAATGTCAGATCTGGGGGGAATCAGATCACAATAGCGATCACCAATATTGATGTGTTCTTACTGTAAGCTGAAGGCTCCACGTGCACCATTTTGTTTAATCCTCACCATAACCCATGGGATGGGTACCATTCCTATCCCCATTTTACAGATGCAGAAACTGAGGTTCAGAAAGGTAGAGCCATTTGCCCAAAGTGACCTCGCTCTGATTCTGAAATGTGTGCTCCTAGATAGTCTGCGTTACAATGATTTCTGCTTCTGTTGGGGTTTCTTTGCTCAGTGAACACCAGCAGGAATGTTTGGGAACCCGTCGTTAAAGGACAGCACAGCCTCCATGTGCCCCTGGTTCCAAGTGCTGGGCTGTTTGTTAAAAGTGTGCTTTTTCAAAGTGTGTTCATGCCGTTACCTTACTCTGTCTCCATGAAATACGTGCTAGTCGTTCATGTTCTCTGTCCACTTGAAGGAGGGGGAGACTGAGGCTCAGAAAGGGCCACCCCCTGAGTGGAAGGAAAGCCTGGGTCTGAACAACAGCTCCTGTGTTCAGGCCTGTGAGAGGTGGTCTTCTCTGTGTTGAGGCAGATACCTTCCCTCCCAAAACCCTTCTTCTTTCTTTTAAGAAACATGTTTCTAAGATTCCCGACTGGACCGTGCTGGGGGCGGGCCTCCGTGGTGGTGGTGGTGACGCTGGCTTCTGCGCTTGGGCTGAACTTGAACTCATTTCCTCTTCCCGGTTTGAAGGCAGCGACTTGGCACGTGTTGTCCTGGAATCTGACCCTCACCGCCACCCCAACACTCCTCCAGCCTCTCCTTGTTCCTTCCCACTTGCCTGTGATGCCTCATATTAAAACGTCTCCTTTCCCAAGCGATGATCTATACGAGACCCCCGAGATAAACTCCCTTATTGTCCTCATCTTTCCCTTTGAACTCTTCCGAGTGTTAAGTGATACATGTGTGTGACCATTTGTTCAGTATCTGACTCTCCTGCCGAAGTAGAGCCCTGCGAGGTCAGGGGCTATGGCGTGTCCTCACTGTGGATCCCCTGCACTGGGCCTGGCCTGTATGGATTTACCAGTCGAATGAACTGCAGTCCTTCGGGGTAGATCTGTGTCAGCGACGGGTGAAGGTGGGTGGCACAGAGGTTGCAGGGAGGCAGCGCCATTGGAAGGAGGAGGAGGCTCTGGGAAGAGTGAGGAGGAAGCGTTGGGAGGGTGGAAAGCAGAGCCGTGGAGTGTGTGTCCGTGTCTGGGCTCAGTGGACATGCCCGGCCGGTCAGAGCGAGAGGCCGGAGCCTGGCGAGGCTGGGCTGGATGTTTTCTGTTGTCCACGCATCAGCCAGGTTTTTTTTTTTTTGCGGTACGTGGGCCTCTCACTGCTGTGGCCTCTCCCGCTGCGGAGCACAGGCTCCGGACGCGCAGGCTCAGCGGCCATGGCTCACAGGCCCAGCCGCTCTGCGGCATGTGGGATCTTCCCGGACCGGAGCACAAACCCGTGTCCCCTGCATCGGCAGGCGGACTCTCAACCACTGCGCCACCAGGGAAGCCCCAGCCAGGTTTTTATTTGCTTAGTTTCCCACTGAATGGTGAGCTCCTTGGGGAAAGAACCTAGTTTTATTTGACATGGAATCCTGAATGCAAGGCACAGAGTAAGTCGCTGAAGGAGAAATAACAGCAAAAACAGTGGATTCCAGTCCAACAGTTGGTTAGTACATGGTTACCAACAGAGATCAACTGTTCAACCAGGTCCCGACCCAGCTGTGAGGAAGGGCACAGTCTGAGAGCCGGTGGCTGGCTCTGGGCAGCCCAGCACCTGGTTAGACGGAACCGATCGGATACTTTGGCATCCAGTCTGGGCTGTCTCCATGATGCCAAAACAATCAATCACTTCGGGTGAGAAAGGAAACAAAGTGGCCAAGTCCATTTACAGGGCTGTGTAGACTGGTCACTGTTTTCCTCTTTTGCCTTTTAATTGTATTGGGTGTCACATACACAGCTCAGGTGAGGTGAAGGCAATGTGCCACTGCCTTTTCTCTAGTGGAAATGAAGAGCGGAAGTTCTCCCGGGACACCCCTGATCGGGCCACATGGTACCACTGGGGGCTTCTGACACCTTTCTGGTAATCCTCCCTGAAGCATCTGTAACAGCCCATCTTACGGGTCAGGAGCCGAGGGTCAGAGAAGTTAGTCACATGATGGTGTGGTCCAGCTAAGACTTGGAGCTGGTTCTTCTGACTCTAGTCACATGGTGGTGTGTTCCAGCTAAGACTTGGAGCTGGTTCTTCTAAGTCCTAGCCCCTTCCATCACAACCCATATCTTGGGGTGCCAAATTATTCGAATAATCTGGTTAGAGATCAGGCTAAAATGATGGTGTAAATTACATCTACATGACCAATCAATCCATCCCCTACTCAAGTCCTAAGGTGTTTTCTGTGCTCATACATGTGCACAGTGAAGTGGTTGAGAGCGAGCCCGCTGGACATAGACCACCTGGTTGGAATCCCAGTCCAACCACTTAGAAGCTCTGTAGCCTGGGGAAGTTTACCCAACTTCCCTGTGCTTTCCTTTCCTAACATGTAAAAGGGGACTAAGCATAGCTCATCCAATGGATTGCTATCAAGATTAAATGAGACAAGCCATGTAGTGTTGCCCACAGAAAATACTCAATACACGTGGCTCTTACTTGGGACCCAGTACCATACACACATTGGGGATGCAGCACCGGGGCACCTGCCCACAAAGAACCTGCCATCAGTCCAGAGGAGGACTCGCACAGGTGACTAGCCTTCTGCAGGCATTTGTGTGTGTGGTCATGTAAGTCAGGATACTTGGAGGTATTTTGTTATAGTGATTGATGAGATTTGGGATGCTGTGTGTAGCTCACCAACCCGCAGGAACCATGACCTGAAAGTATGGAAAGAGTAGTAACTAGGGATGGAAACCTGAATTCACAGATGGGTTGAAAACCAGACATTGTAGAAAATGGTTAACTTTTTATAAACTCTTTCAGACATACATTTAATAAGTTCCATGTGTTAGTTGCCATGTGGCAGACACACTGGAGATGCCAGGATGGCAGGGGAAGCTCATGATCAGAAAGGAGAGAAGGACATTAGGCATTTAAGTAGCCTTCAGTGGGGTGAGTGCAGTGTTGGAGATTTGCATGGGGAACTTGGAGGATGGGTGTCCAATCCACCAGTGTGTGTGTGTGTGTGTGTGTGTGTGTGTGTGTGTGTGTGTGTGTGGTGGTGGTGGTAGTGATGACAAGGGAGGGCTTCCTGGAGGAGATGATATCTGGGTTGAGTGTTAAAAAGCAAGTAGGACTTACTCAGGGCACAGGTGGGAGGATGCTGGTTCAAAACAGTCCAGATAGAGGGGCAGCAGGAATGGAGGCAATGGGACAAGGTCCCAGCATGTGCAGTCGTGAGGGTGGGGTGAGTGAGGGGGACCTTATGGGTCTTGGTGAGGAGTTCAGATTATGTCGTGGGCAATGGGAACCTTGGCAGATATAAGCAGATCAACCTGGCCAGATGTGTACTTTTGATGGTTTGTTCTCACACCATTGCCAAAAGGAGTTCTGGTCTGGGCTGGGTGGCAGAAGGTGGGATTTGGGGGAATGGTAGAGATTATAAGAGGTCATGGCCAACATCCAGGGAACAGTGGTTGGTGGCTAGCACCAAGGAAGTGACAGTAGAACAAATAGGAGGGGAGGAGGGGATGGATTGGGGACACCAAATGTGCTATGATGTTCAATTGCTGGGACGTACCAAAGAAGAGTGGGGAGTCAAGGACAGCTTGGGGATTCAATGAACAAAGGAGCTACCAGTGGAGATCTCAAGTGGGGAGAAGGGGTAGGTTTAGGGGTACCTGTGAAACATCCAGGGGGATATACTCAGTTTAGAAGACTAAACTTCTGAGAATGAAGCTTGGGGGATAGATCTGGGCTGAAGATATGGACCCAGGAGTCTTTGGAGAGATAGTGACATTAGGGAGCATGGAGAGTAAGACAAACAGAACCGTGGGGACACCAATATTTTTTAGAAGAGGGCAGAAGAGAATAAAAGAAGGAGCAGCGAGAGCGGTAGGTGGGAAACAAAAAGAGAGAAGCCGTGGGAATTCTGTATTAGTCAGGTTGTGCTATGTTATGCTGTAGCTGGAACAAACAAGCCCCAATCTCAGTGGCTTTTGCCAAAACAGATTTACAGCATAAGCTACCTGATCATCTCAAGTCAGCTCCTGCCCTCTGCCAGGACCCAGGTTGACGGTATAGCCCGTCCTTGCAATATCACCAGTCTCAAGGCAGAGATAAAAGGGGACATTGCAACCGTGAGCTGCCTCTTGAAACTTTCACTCCAAAGTGACAGATCTCAGTCCTGTTCAGGTTTCATTGACCAAAGTCAGTCCCAGGCCAAGCCTGAGGTCAACACCGCCAGGAAGTATAATCCTCCCCAGAATGAAGGCACAGGTACCCTGAACAACGATACACGTGACCACAGATCGTTTCTGTGGAAAGATCCACTGTGTAAAACACAGCCGAGAGAGCCAGGATGATGAAAACTCAAGGGCACTGTCCAGACTGGGCAATCAGTGGCTCTCCACTACAGGAAAGCAGCCAGGGCAGAGACAGCAAATGTCAGCTGGTCTTTTGAGAAGTTCCCAATGTGAAGAAGGGTAGTGGCTGGGAAGAAATGCTGAACGAAGGAGATGGGTTTCATCTGTTCTCTTGCTTCTGTGTTTTCTCTCAAACCAGACACATACGTGTGGCAGATGGCAAAAGTGGCCACAAATTCTTCCCCTGTTTCATATTTATAAAAATCATCTGAAGTTTCGTATCCATGCCAATCTTGTAGCTCCTCCCACAAGAAGGAGAGTTTTTCTCTAGCTCCTGAATCAGGCTGGCTTGTAACTTACTGTCATCAGTGGGACAAGAGCAAACCTGACACAAGAGCTTGAAAAGCACTTTTCCTCTCCCTGCTCTTGGAACCCAGAGACACCTGTGCACGAGCCTGGGCTAGCCTGCTGGGTGATGAAAGACCTGTAGTCCGGCTGTCCCTTTCCCTACTCCACGTTGCCCCAGCCAGGGGCCAGTTAACCTCCAGGAGCCTCCACCCTGCCGACCTGCAGCTGACCACAGACACACAATGGAGCCCAGCTGAAATCAGAAGACCTGCCCAGCTGAGTCCAGCCCAGAGTGCCAGTTTAAGGAATCATGAACTAAATAAACGTTTATTTTAAGCCACTAAGTTTTGGGGTGGTTTGTTATGCAAAAAATGCTAAATGATAACACTCTGTGTAACTGAGATTTCTCGTGATGGGCAGTATATCTGTAGGCTTGTATCAGAGTTCATGAGACTTTCCTCTTGGGATGTCTATGATGGTAACCGCTTTAGGGTAGGAAGCACATGTTATTTGCTTTTGTTTTTTTAGCCCCTAAACTGGAGCTCGGCATGTAGTAGGTGCTTAATAAGTGTTTACGGAAAGAATGAGTGAGTGGATTCCATTTACAAACATACCACCAGGCTATGGGTTATAAGGATGTGTCAGTGTAGGTTCAACAACAGTAACAAATGTACTAGTTTGGTGTGGGACATGGACAGCTGGGGAGGGTGTGCATGTGTGGAGCAGGGGGCATATGGGAACTCCGTACTCTAGCACAGAGTTTTAGTTTTGCTGGGGACCTGAAATTGCTCTAAAAATAAAGTCTATTAATTAAACACACACACACACACACACACACACACACACACACACACACACACACCACCAGAGCTTCCAGCTCGGTGTTGGGAGCTGGATGGAGTAAGTAAGCAATTGACTAAGTCTCCACTTTATGGGTAAAGACAGAACCAGACAGACCCAGGTCTTCTGTCCCAGCGCAGAGCCCGGTCGACCTCGACCTCCATCTCTATATTTAACTTCTGTCTGGTCCTCTCTGCAAGGGTACCGAGGTGGCACGCACTCATGTTGAAGAGATGATGAATATGAATATTTTATCTTCTCTCCATCTCGTCAAAACCCACAATATCGCCTTCCATAAATCATTTTCCCTCTAGCACCGTGTTTGGGGGCGCACTGCCTTTATGTATTTAGTCTTTGCTTTGGTCTCTGGGCTGCCTTTACGAACAGGCTTGTGCTCAGAGACACTTCAGAGCAGCGATATGCTGATGGTAAGCGGGCGGCTGCCTAACTTGGGCAACTTCTCATCAACTTCATTGCTTTTAACATTAAAATAATCATTTCAGCTGGGGCGGTGGGGGCTGAAAGTTAGCCGCTTGATTGCACCCACACTTTAGCTGTCTTCTCAAAGGTTGATTCTGGGGCTTTCTTAGCATAATATATGTCAGGGTCTGTAAAGGCGGAAAGCGGCGGCCCTCCTAACCAGAGCAGCAAAGACAACTGATGCATTTCTCCTGTTAAATCTACTGGTCTTTGGGGAGTTGCTTGCTCGTTAAATACACCAAATACAAAAATCTCTTTTTACAGTATCATCTAGGTAATATAGAAGACTTCCCCAGTGTGAGCCCAGAGAGACGGAATTGTCAACGCTTTTCAGAGGCCACCTCGCAAAGCTCGCATTCGTCCTCTTAAGCATCCACTGTGCACCTTTGAGATTCAGGGTGTCCTACTCTGCGTACTCTTGTCCACTCCATCAACCTCATTGCCTTGTCCCATCCCCATCATGGTCCAGGCCAAAGTGTGGCAAGAGCTATGGCAGCTCCCAGAATCGTAGAAAAGGTAACGTCAGATCTCCTCAATGACTTTAAAACTGAGGAGTAGGAAATGATTCAGAAACAGCCACCCTTTAGCCAGGTGTCAGCTCAGGCCTCAGGTAGCGACGAGAGGATTAATTGGTGCTGGGAGTGGGCTGGCTAGTCCCACCCCAGATGCTCTGGGGCCCCAACCCTAGGGAGGATGTGGGGCATGCTATCCTGAGTTAGACCCTGGCCGCAGCCACCTGAATTCTCCTTCCAGTGGGACGTGGTGGAGGTGCGACCAGGACCACTCCCCCGGGTGGACCACTGGGTCCGGACGGTCCTGACTTGATGTGAGATCTTTACCAAGTCAATTCCCAAGTTCTGACTGTCAGTTTCTCTCTGAGTAAAATCAGGTGAAAAATGCCTTTCCCTCTTCCCAAGTTTGGTTCAATAAAAAAAGATTCCATCACTTTCCTAAAAGGTTATGGGTCAGCTAACAGCACAGGAAGTCTCAGATAATTTGAACAGAACAGAGATAGAAGGGAAAGCCCAGAGTGAAGGGGAGGAAGGGGAGCCTGCACACGCTTAGGGGAGGGCAGGGGCGCTAAAGGCTATGTGAGCAGAGGACCGGCCAGTGCCGGCGGAGGGGATGTTACCACGTCTTCTTGGTACACGGCACACACATTTGCCTGCCTAACACTAACATCCCTGCCCGCCTCCCCCTTCCTTTCAGACTCCAGTTTTGCATCAGAAACTGTACTCACGGACTGGGGATGGGGATCTTAACCTCTATTGTGCCAGGGACCCCTTGGCAGTCTCGGAATAACGCTTTTAAATGCATAAAATAGAAGATACAGCCTTGCAAGGGCAGCCAATTATGTTAAAATCCAGTTATGAAAATATCTTAAACGTTGTTATTTAGTGCTGTGCTTTGTTGGCATATTATGTAATACTCACGGCAGGTCTAATGATGACTGTCTTTTGAAGCAGTGATAAGCAGAAACGCTATTTTGATGTATTTGCAATAACTGTGACATGATTAGAAAAATGCCTTGCTTTCTTTTGGTGACAAAGTCACAGGGACTGATCACACTATTGTAATTTGTTGCCTACATTTGTAATTTAAGGGATCGTAGACTTTAGAGGTTAGTAAAATAAAAATGCCATTTTTTTTCTATCCACGCTTGCAAACTCCAAGGAATCGAGCCTCAGTCCTCTCATATTGAAGTGTGGGTCATAGTACCAACCTCAAGGGGCGTTAGGAGATTTGAGAACAAACTAATTCCAGGTAGGAGCCCTGATCTGGAGGAACCCAGGTGAGTCTAGTTCCTCGCCTCCCCTCTGAATCTCGTTTCTGCAAGTTGACCATCACCCCTGGGGCCTTCTGAGTCCCCGCACTCACTGCTCAACCACGGTGGGCACTGCCATCAACACCCTTCTAAACTGCTCACCTCTCCAGGTGTGCCAGGACCTATCAGAATGTTCAGCCGTTCTCGGGATACAGGCTTCCTGCCTTTGGTAAACCCATCTGGAGGGAGGAGCAGCTTCCTGGAATTTAAGGATGGATAGGAATGAACCCAGATGCGTGTCTTCTCCTGTGACCAGATTAGGCTTTCCAGAAAGTGGAAGGGGTGCCCTTCTCATTTCAAAATCTTTCTGTGTTTCCCGTCTCACTCAGCAATACACAGCAGCCTCTCTCCTCACTTATACTTTCCCTGCCGGCTTTCACAGTCATTTCAGCCACAGGGCCTTTGCACCTGCCATCCCTCTGCCCGGCACAGCATCCACGCGTGTGTCTCACGCCTTGTTCCTTCTTTAGTTTTCTTCCTGGTCCATATTGCTATTTGAAATTACTGTGTTGACTGTTCTCTAGTGTGTGATCCACCTCCCCAACAGTGACGTGTGCCCCACGAGGGCCGGGACCCTGTCTCCTGCTTGCTGCCCTCTCAATGCCTGCCACTGAGCCTCAAGTGTAGTTGGTGCCTGAAAATATTTGTTGACTGTGAAAAGGCATTTTGGAGGAGAATTGAATAAGAACTGGGTATTAGACAATAGTAAGAAATTATTGTTTGATTGAGTGTGGTAGTGGTATTGAGGTTAGGGTGAAAAAAAAAAAAGAGGCTGAAGTATTTATGGGTAAAGTGGCATCTTGGGATTTGCTTTAAAATATTCCAGTTTAAGGAAAAAGTGGGAGTTGATGAAGCAAAATGGCCAAATGTTGATAACTGTTAAAATTAGAAAATGAGTACATTTGGGTTAATTACATCCTTCTTTCTTTTGGGTGGGTTTGAACATCTCCATAATGAAGAGCTAAACATTATTTGTTGACCTTATGGGTGAGTGAACAAATAGTGTATAAAATATACTTAGTCCAGAGCCTAGCACATAACACATACTTACTAATATTAGCTTGTAAAATTATCCATAAAAATGATGAGGGAACAGATAAGAAAGTGCACTGGAGACTGGAACACAGTGAACTCGGAGCGGGGATTACAGATACTGTTGTTGCTGGTGTTTTTGAAAAGCAGCCCTCTGACGGCCACACCCACACCAGGGCCTGGGCGGGCGGTGCTAAGTGCATCTTGCGCCTGCAGCCATTTCACCCTCCACGGCCCCCGAGGGAATGTGTTACTGCTGGGCTGAGCCCCGGGGCCAGGCTGAGCAGACTTTGAGGGTCCCTGCCCACCCAGGGAGTCAGGCACCCTGGGGGGAATGGCATGTCGTGCTTGTGGTCAGATGGGCAGAGGGACCCCCAGTGGCTCTCAGTGGGGGCAGGGATGCCGGCAAGACAGGACTGGATCTATCGCCTGCAGGTCGGAGCTGCAGGGGCAGGATTTGTGCTCCAGGAGGTGGGCAGAGGGCAGGGGGCTGGCTGCACAGCCCACCTGGCTCAGGGCCCCCTCCTCTTTGTGGATGTCCTGCCCAGCAGCAGAGCACCGATGGTTACGAGCCCAGGTTTTTAGACCAACAGCGCTGGGTGGGGATGTCAGCTCTGCCTCCTCTTAGCTCTGCAAACTTGGGCAAGCCCCTTGCCTTCTCTGAGCCCGTTTCCTAGTCTAGAAAATGGGGCTGATGGTCCCCACTTGATCGGGCATTGTGCTTAAGTGAGGTAATGTGTGTGCCATGCGGGTGTAGTACCTGGCCCATCCCAGGAGTCAACAGACAGTAGCTATTCATTATTGCTGGCTTGGGGTGGGGGGTGGACCTTCACAGCTATTCCTCAAATGATCAGATTTGGCCTGTTGTCCACTGTCTCCCTAGAGCGGCAGAGGGTTGGTTTTTACTGATAAAATTGGGGAGCAGTTACCAGGCGAAGGTTGAAGGATGCGAGGGCACAGCTCCCCAGCTGGCTCATCCTCCAGCCCCTTCTGGCCAACTCTCCCTTGTCGTAATGGACAGCTTTGGCCCTGTGAGATGCACAGCAGAGACATCCTTCTGCATGAGTACTATTTTTAAAAAAAATTAATTAATTAATCTTTTTGGCTGCATTGGGTCTTCGTTGCTACACGCGGGCTACCCTTCGTTGTGGTGCGTGGGCTTCTCGTTGCAATGGCTTCTTTTGTTGCAGAGCACAGGCTCTAGGCATGCAGGCTTCAGTAGTTGTGGCACGTGGGCTCAGTGGTTGTGGCTCGCAGGCTCTAGAGTGCAGGCTCAGTAGTTGTGGTGCATGGGCTTAGTTGCTCCTCATGTGGGATCTTCCCGGACCAGGGCTTGAACCCATGTCCCCTGCATTGGCAGGCGGATTCTTAACCACTGCACCACCAGGGAAGTCCCCCGAGTACTACTTTTTTTTTTTTAATTTATTTATTTTTGGCCGCGTTGGGTCTTCATTGCTGCGCACAGGCTTTCTCTAGTTGCAGCAAGCAGGGCGCTACTCTTTGTTGTGGTGTGCGGGCTCCTCATGGAGGTGGCTTCTCTTGTTGCAGAGCACGGGCTCTGGGCACATGGGCTCTAGAGTGCAGGCTCAGTAGTTGTGGTGCACGGGCTTAGTTGCCCCGTGGCATGTGGGATCTTCCCGGACCAGGGCTCGAACCCGTGTCCCCTGCATTGGCAGGCAGATTCTTAACCACTGCACCACCAGGGAAGTCCCACGAGTACTACTTTTTGAGTGCTTAATCCACACTGGCGTTGGGCTAGGTGCTCCATATGTGTGATCTTATTGAATTCTCCTGACAACTTAGATATTTGTATTATCCCCATTTTAGAAAGGAAGAAACTGAGGCTGCTGGAGGTGAAATACCTTTTCCTGGTAGAACCAAGACTTGACCGTAGATAAATCAACTATATCTCAATATAAAATAAAAATTACGTGAAAAGCTTTTTTAAAAAAGAGACTTGACCATAGAGTCTGAGCGATCAACCACTTGTTCTCTTTCCTCTGGGCTAACTTACAGGGGAGACTCTGTGCCTGGGGTCGGTGGGGGGTCCACCCTACAGGGCCTTGGATAGGTGAAAGCATGAACACAGCCTCACCCTGGAACCTTTTCCTTGGAGGGGAAAGAGGACTGATCCAGACAAACAAAAGAACTCCTGCCTCACCCCATGGAAAATAATGTTATCCTAAGGTACAGTGGCCCTGGCTAAAAGCATAAACTGGTTTGTGAGTAAACATCAGACGATGCATCCTTCTGGGGTTCAGGTAAGAGCAGGTAGGATGGTTAGGGCCGGGGACGTCCCAGGACCAGCATTAGCCTTGTAGTTCCAAGCTCAGCTTCCAGTTCTGACTATTAGAGCCTCCATTGCCCTGGCTGACATGATCAGTTCAGAGTGTCGTTGTCATCCAAGCCAAGGTCTCAGAGACAATCAAGGGGTGTCTGCTTGAGTTTGACCTGGAAGTGGCACTGGGTCTCCCTCCTGCTGGGCTCAAAGACAGGAGGGGTACATTTAAAGCAGCTACAGCTCCCTTGCCATCTGACAGGAGAACCTGCCAGAGAACAAAGCCCACAAAGGCAGGAGAGCTGAGAGATGGGAAAAGATCACCCAGGTCCTGATAACACTGTTAAGCTCCTGGATCAAGCTGTATCTGAAGGCAAACCGGCCTTGGGCTTGTCAGTTAATAAGAGCTGGTGCATTACTCATTTAGCTTAGCCACTTTGGGTTCTGGTTTTTGTCACTTGCAACCAAAGGATTCCTAACTTCTCCAACATACGCCGTAGAAGTTTGAAAACCCATCTGTGGGGGCCATGGGGAGCCACTGCACATTTTTGAGCTGAAGGGTGGCAAGCCCTGAGCCTCACTTTAGACAATGTCTAGAGGTGCTTCTAGGGCGAGGAGAGAGCAAGCTGGCTGCACCCACCCTGGCCATGCTCTGCGTCCGTCTCTGCCTGTTGCCTCCATCGGCCAAGGAGAGTGATGCTCTGAGCATTTATCCGCCGTGGTGCTGGCTTCACTCACAAGCATCTTCTCTTGAGAAAGTGAGCTTCGCATCAAAGTTGCATGGCTGCTTTCCTTAAACAAAACAACTCTTCCCATCCCCACTGCCTTGCAGAGGCAAGAAAACTCATTTAACCACCTGCAAGTTTCCATTCATGGTCCTGTGTCATTACGGGAACGCTTTGATGGGGCCGGGGTGCGGGAATGGGGGAGATGCCTTCCACCTTTACAATTAACTCGTTAGGGACAATGACACCCAGCCAGGGCCCTGCCTCCTTGGGGTGTCGGGTGGATGTGATGAAAGCCTGGGCCCACGGTGGGAGTCTGCGGAATTGCCTGGCCCTGGTGTCTCAGGAGGAGACCATCGAGCGGTGGTCCAGCCCCTCGCTGGCTCTGTGAACACACCCATCGCTGCCTTAGTGCAAACAGCCGGCCCTGCTGTACCACGCGTGCCACCAGGCACCAAATGCTGTCCTTTGTGGCTTAACCAGGAGGCTAAAAGCCTAGCATTTGGCATCAGACTGCTTCACCGCTGGGCTGCCGTTAACTCACACCACTTTCCTGAACCTGGTCCTTATCTGTAAACTGGGGTTGAGGATGCCTGTAAAGGGGGTAGCAAGCAGCGTGTGTGGCCTCTGTGTTGGCCACTGCTCTCTTTATTAAAGGGGAGCTGCTTCTACCCAGGAGTCCTGGGAGAGCAACGTGGCAAATATCGCCACCAAAATCTTGATGAAAAAGCTCAGGGTCCTAGGGCCTGGGCTTGGGCTCCTTCCCTTAGCAGAGCTGTCCCCATTGCTGGGGAGGGAGAGTGATCATAGAGCATCCCCCAACCCCTTCCCGGCCCTTTGACTCACAGACTCAGGGACATCCTGGGACTTAAGGCATGGGAGGGTCCTTGGGGTCCTCAAGGTCTATCCTCATCACTCCCAGCCAATGCTGAGTCCTGGAATCACTCAACCCTGCCTTGAAATACACAGATTTGGGTCCCATAGAAAGTCCAGTCCCTGTGATTCCTAAACATTCAGGGTCCGGCGGGGTTGGTTATCATCTTTGCATCACTCTGGGAGAGTCTTACCATGACTCTCTCCTCTTCACCATCAGTGCCTCCAGGCAGGCACCTGAGAAGTAAAGTTAAGCCCACCCTCTCCATAGACTGGGCTCTGTGCCCTCTTTCTGCCAGCCCTAAGGCTCGGTGTCTGAGCAGATGTGGGTTTTAGAGGAACGTGGGTCCTCCATCCTTGCACGTGTGGACAGTTCTCTTGGCACCTCGTAGAGAGCTGGGGGGATTGGCAGGGAGGGAGCTGAGTGTTCACGCATCTCTGGCCTTAGCAGCACCAAAGCAGCACAGGTCACTCGCTCTCTCCCTTTCCTCGGCCACCACCTGCAGCCACTCTCGCGAGAACCTCCTGCTCTACTCCCCGGTCCCTGCCCATCTCTCTCCACAAGGCTGGCTCCCGCCTGGGTCTCCCCCTCATGCCTGACAACATCGCCCCTCTAGCCCCGTTTCTCTGGTCCCTCACCGGGGCCTTTGCACACACTGTTCCCTCCACCTGGAGCACGCTGCCCCTCACTCTCTCTCCGGAGGCCTTTCCTGGCTTCCTCGCCCCCAGTTTGAAGCAGGGGCCTCTCCCACCCACCCTCAGCATGCCCTGAGCTACTCCTTCCCGTGTGTTATCTCTTGTTATTTCTCCCCTGCATCCTCCCAGCCCCCAAGAGGCCTCAGAAGGGCAGGGGCTCTGCTTTGCTCCTACTTGTATCCCCCGCTTCTAGGGAGGCCCCTGCCTGGCCTGCACTGCCAGGTAACCGGGGAGACCCCTAGTGAAGGCCCAGCATCTGGGTGAACCGTATCAGCTTCACTGTAGCGCACAATGGCACCTAATAATTAACTCTCCAATTAGGCCCACAATAAAGGCTTAATCTGGGGCTCGTTGGTGATGAGGCTATTCACAGCCGGCCTTTCATCCTGGGCCCAGGCCCCTGCTCTACAGCTTCCGCCTTGGCTGTGCGTCAGAGCCACCCTCTTGTTAACCGGGCCTCGGCCCTCTCCCCACCCTGTGCCTCGGAGCCCGGAGCCCGGGGCTGTGCATCTCGCAGGGAAGCCCCCAGCCTCGCTGCTTCTCGGCGAGGCGGGGACCAGCTGCTGGGAAAGCACGCCTGGTGAGCAGAAGGCCCCCCTCATTACGGAGGAGCACCAATTGGCTCAGCCCACGAAAGCCTTCAGGTTTGCGAATGTTAAGACTTAATTGGCTCATGGACACTGAAAGAATGGAGGGGCTCCTCCAGGGAGCGGTCCTCTCCTCGCTCCTCTTTCCCCTGCTGGATAATGACAGAACCTGGGAATGATTAGAGAGGGGGGATGAGCTCCCCTCTCGGGGGCCCGTGATGGGTTCCACCTCCATTTAGAGCCCGTGCCCTACCCGGTGCCTTGCTTCCTGCCTGACTTTTCAGAGGTGATTTTTAATTGCGTTTTCCCAGGTAGAGTCAGAGCATTGAGATGGGGATGCAAGTGGGCCAGTCCCAGCCACTTTCCCAGCATCCCTTTTTTGTGGGGCGCACTTACCTTGTGGGGCTTGAGTTCTTAGTAAATCTGTGGACGGGGTCAGCATGAAGAGGAAACAGTAGCACAAAGCTTCCCTGGCTTGGCCTTGGCCTCCAGGCTCAGCGAGTGTGTGCCTGCCTCTGTGGACCTCACCTCGGCCCACTCCCTGCCCACTCGCCCCAGCCTCGCCCCCCACGCTGACCTCGCTCCCCTCCAAGCTTGCCCAGATAATCCACGTCAGGTCTTCACTCTTGGCAGTTCCCCTCCCTGCAAAACACAACCCCTAGATCTTTGCACAGCTCATCCCTTCTTGTCATTTGGATGTAGCTACCAGTGACTCAGACCACCCACCCCGTACAATGTCAAGTACACCCTCCAGAGGCACGCCCCGCCCCCCAGTTCACCCTCATGCTCTCAACATATCTTATTAACATGTGTATTCATCAAGCATCTATCTCTCCTCACTGAGATGTGATTGAGGACCCGTATGTCTGTTCACTGTTCACGGTCTAGCACCGTGCCTGGTACCTAAATATTTGTGGAAAGACAGAACAGAACTTCTCCTTGTCGACCTGCGAATGTTCTCTTGGCCCTGCAGGTCCGGTGGAAAGCCTCGCCTTGCCTCGTCGGGAACAGACCCCTCCGAGGACTTTGCCGTTGACAGTGGTGGCTTCTTGAAGTCACCTCCATTTCCAAGCTGGCCCAGTGGGGCCAGGATAACGAAGCTGCTTTAACATAAATAATTTGCTTCCGAGGTGTAAGAAATGGGGAATATTTTTAGAAGGCCTGCCCTCCTAGGGGAAGTAAATGACTTATGAAAACGGGATTTTTCAAAGTGGCCTTCAAGAGAAAAGGGAGCCGTGTGTGATGGCCAAAATGGAATTCTATGAATTAGTGCGACTCATTATTCTGGCCGTACGCACACAGACACACACACACACACAGGCACACACGCTCGCTCGCTCGCTCACTCACTTTTCCCCTGCCTTCCATTTCATGGTCTTGGCTCGAATCTGAGATAAAACCGCTGCAGCCCCCTCCCCTGGCCCTCAGCGGCGGCCTGTCTGATTGGATGCCTCCCACAGCCCTGAAGACCAGAGCTTCAAGGAGGAAGCTGTCGGGGACACGCTGAGCCCTCGCCTCTTAAAGTGCGCGCCGTAAGTTACCTTGAAATGTTATTTAAAAAAAAAAAAAAAAGTATTTTAGGTTCAACAGACACTTGGGTTCCTGTTAACAACTCATTTAAGGAGAAAGTGGGGAGAAAGCATTCAGATCAAGGCTTCTTTGACAACATGAACCTCCTTACTTTGAATTCTTACAGTGTGGATGGGATGAAAGATTTCGTGGAGGCGCAGACGGGCAAGTGCACGGGTGAGAAAGGACAGATGACAGCTGTAACGGAGACGCGGGCATCTTGGGATGGGTTTTGTCTGTCCAATAATGGAGAGCAGATTTTGGAGGGAGGGGGGAGTGGGAGGCCCAGAAAACCAAGACACAAAAACCACTTTTGTGGCCATTGTGTTTCCACTGGAGTCTTGATCTACAGAAGACGTGCTGTTTGGGGAACTAATAAGGCAACCAGCTCCTCTGATGAGGCCCGATCTGAAAACCAAGGTCTAGAGGAGTCATCCATTGCTAACTCCCTGGGGCATTTCTCCCCTTGTGTACAAAGTCTGGCCTCCAAGGGGGCATGGATCTGTCTTCTGCCCATTGCCCCTGAAACCCCAGACAACCAGCTCTGGGCTCCTTGTCTAGAAGGTCATGGTGGCTTTCCATTGTCCATAGGCTCAACTTCCAAATCCCAGGCTAGCAACCAAGGTCCACCATGGGTTAACTCCACTTTGCCTTTCTTCCCAGTCCGCACACCTACCTAAGACCTCCCACCATGCCCACGTCCTTCTTTATCCCACGTCATTCTTCCCTCTCCCACGGAAGACTCCCTTCTCTGAGTAGTCTCTTCCCCGCTTGTCCATCCAAGGTCTATGCGTCCTAGCAGACCTGACTCCCAGGAGGCTTCTGAGGCTAGCCCAACCTCATGAAACTCCTTGGTGAGTTCCCACACACTGATTCTATATGCATTCGACCCATTTCATTGATTGTCAGTCTAGTCTACTCTCCCCAGTGGACTGTCAGCTTCTTAGGGGCAAGGATTCCACCTCGTAGGCAGCAGCACATAGCACAGGACCCACAGAGTGGGCACAAGAAGCTTTGGCCTCTTCTAAACTCCGACCCAAGAAGCTTTGGTTGCTTCTAAACTGTGCGAAGTGGCCAGGCTGTGGGCTGGAGAATGCAGAGGATATGGGCTCACCACCTCCTCCTGGGGATCTTCCATGCCTGAGGCTGGCAAGCAGGACTCAAGAGGAGCTGCCACCATATTGCTATCACCCTCTGCTAACCAGTCTCGAGGACCAGTGGTCCCTGGGGCAAGGCCAAAACTTTCAGCTTCTCAACATTGTCTCAACTCTTTCTGTTCTGTAACAGTTCACTCAATCAATAAAGAATTGTTAAGTGGCCCGCTATGGGCCAGGCACTGGGGATTCAGTGGCGGATATGCCAAGATGTCGTCCCCATTCTCTTAGGACTTACAGGCCGTGAATCAAGAGCCACAGAAAGGCTTGATTACAATTGTGATAAATACAATGAAGGGTAGGTGCAGGCTGCTCTAGGAGTGCTTAGACGAACCCAACAATTGCTTCTCAAGGACTTTGTTTTACATCTGGTGGGGTCTAAGCTGACTGCACAGCTGTGGTAGCAGTGGAGAGCCCTGAGTTGTCTTGATGGACCACCTGATGGGATGCTGAGCGTAGGGAGGCTGATGGAAGAAGGTCGGTTCTCACTGAGGGTCTGTGGTGAGACTCTGAGCACATGTGGAGAAGTATCTTCAAGCAGGGATTGTTATGAATGTGGAGGTGTAATCAGAGCAGGAATTAACTGTCCTTCCAACCAAGGCCAGAGAAGTTCTGACATTCTTTGATGCTAAGTGCCTTCTTCTCTTTAAAATGAGGGCCTTCTTTTCAACAAGCTCCCAAGTGCCATGTCCTTCAAAGCCTCTCTAACATCACCCTAGTGGCAATCGATCACTCCCTCACTGCTTCTATTTCACTTCCTTGATTTTTCTACTAATGAAACTAGTGAGCTGCCTTGTATCATGGCTTCTTCTGCAAATGTTTATCCACTCTATCTCACAGTGAATTCCAGGAGAATTAGAATTACATCTAGTTCTACTTTGGGTAGCAAGGATCCTAGGTGAGGGCATAAAACAGGTGAAACAAGTATCTGGCATGCATGCCACCACCTGCTAATTCAGTGGCCATGACAGACATTATTAATCGATCCTGACTAATTTCATTTAATCTCATTTCTGCTGTACTTAAGCAGGATTTAAAAGTACCTCCTCAGAAGCATCTTCCCTGGTCACCCTCTGAAGAAGGTCACCCCTTCCCCAATTGTTTTCTATGAATAAACCCATTCTTTTCTTTACCAAGCTTATCACACTTAGCAATTATGTATTTTTGAACTTATTTAAGGCCTGTTTCCCCAACTAACCTGCAAGCTCCATGTAGTGGAATTATGTCTGGTTTTGCTCACCACAGAATCTCACAGCTGAGCAGTCTTTGTCGTCACATAGGAAGAGCTCAGTAAATGTTTGCTGCAAGTTGACTGAATGCTTTAGGCCACGAATGATTTAAAGAGAGAACGAGGCTTCCTCGACAAAATACATGGGATGAGTCTTGACTCTGCACCTTCTTAACTGGGTGTGTTTGGCAAGCCCTGCCCTTCTCTGTGCCAGTGCCCAGAGTTGTTTAAGTGTTTAAGCTGTTTAAGGTCTTACCCTCCACCTCAGAGGTTTCTGCAGATCTGGGACAAATCCTGTCCCTCCAAGCTTGGTGGCCACGAGAATTTTTCCTGAAGCTGAGAGTTGGTTAATACTTTGGAGCTAGTGGGCTGGTGTTCAGTGTGGGCCCAGGAGACATGTGCGGGGAGTGGGCAGAGCTGCAGCCCGTACCCTCCTGCCTGGGTCCCTGGTGGCAGCCCCTGCAGCTCCCGGGACCCTGTGGGGAGGGGCCCTCAGCTCCCAGGTGCTGGGCTCCGCCAGCAGGAAGCATGGACTTGACTCTGGCCCTTGACTATTTAGGATGCGGTAGTGCCTCGCCGCCTGCATCTTAATTTCCTCTCCTCCTCTTCCTCCTCTTTCACCTCCCTTCTGCCATGGAGGGGGGTGGGGAGAAGGCCACTGTGTACCCCCCTTTCGTTGCTTCTACAGCTGGGGCCAAATGGCCCCCTCCCCTCTGGAGATGTGAGGCCCCCCTGAGCCTGTTTCTCTGCAGACTCGCCCTGCTCTGACCAGCGAAGCCTGCCTAATGTGTCCTGGGGGAGGCGGATGCCTTAGGAAAAGCGGCTCCCCTGGCCCTGCTGAAGCTATATCCCGCTGGCCTGCAGCCAGTGGGAATTTGTGTGTGTGTTTGGGGGATGCCGTGGGGGGATCAGGGATGGCCCAGTGGGTTGGTAGGGCCCTGACTGGCTGCTCACAGCCCCACCCACCCAGTTCTCAGTTGGGGCGGAGGGAAGTGCCCATTAAGAGTCCAGCCTTTCTTTTGGAATGGCAGGCTTGTGATCTCTCCCCGAGGGGCCAGTTAGCTGGGGAAAGTGAGTACTTCCAGCAGAGAATCCAAGCAGAAAGCCAAGGCAGGCCTGGGAGCAGGTCTCCCACAGGTAGGCAGCCCTTGGGTCGTTTCAAAGGCTTTCTCTTCAGCAGAACTGACTCCACTCACTTCCCACCTCCTGTCTTTGCCTGGACTGCCCTTCCTCCCATCTCTGCCTGGTGAGCTTCTATTTCTGCTCAAGGTCCAACTCAAATGTCATCTTGACTCCTCCAGCCAAGGCTACTTGCTGCCTCTTTGGGTTCCTACCCTCCTCTTTGTTCCTTTTTCCATTATGGGGGGGTGTCCTCAGCTGAGCGGTTACTCACTGGCTCTGCCATCTTACCTTCTTCCTCTAGATGGTGAGCTCCAAGGGCATCATCCTTGTTTGAACATCTGTTATGTCTGCTTGTCTTACCTCCTTGAGTAGCACCTGTGGCAGCTGGTCCCCACGATGGCCCCCATGACTCTCGACTCCCTACCTTGTGTCGTCCCCTCCCACGATGAATAAAGCAGAGCTGCGTGACTGAGGGACATTAGACAGACCAGACGTGACGGTGTGTGTGACTTTGGAGGCGGAAGCATCAAGGACGGGAGGCCCCTGGCTTGCTCAGCGGAAGCCGGTGCCACGTCATCAGGACACCCGAGCGGCCCTGTGGAGAGATGCGCGTGGAGAGCAACTGAGGCTTCCTCCCCGCCACCAGCACCGAGCAGCCACCCACGCGAGTGAGCCACCTTGGCGGCGGGTCCTCAGCCCTGGCCATGCCTTTGGATGACCACAGTTGACAGACAGCTTGACTGTAACCTCAGGAGCCGTCCCAGCCAAGCTGCTTCCTGCTTCCTGACCCACAGCAACGGTGAGACAATCAGTCTTTGTCGTTGTTTGAGAGAAACTCTCCCCCAGCAATAGATAACCGCTAAGTACCCCAGATCCCTTGGGGGAGCTACCTTCTCCCCCTGCGTGTGGACTTGGTGAAACAGTCTGTAAGGATGCTCTGTCTTCCCTGGGCCAAGGGATGGGGCCCTGACCTTGGAGAAGACGATCAGACCCTCTCCCTGGAATTTGTGTCTCAGGCATAGATACCAGATCTGGAAGTGGTTAGGCTGATTCTAGAATCTACTTGATGCCATACACACACACATGCATTATATACATACATGTATACCTACCATACAAGCATGCATATTCACACATGTACACACACACACGTGTGTGTGTGTGCCAGAGTCAGTTATTGTTGGCAATCAGATAATCTGGACTGGCACAGCCACCTTGCCTTCATCCTCTTCACAGCCCCGTCCACCATCACACCACTCACTGAAGGCCCGCCTCCAAGTGCCTAGATCACCCACCATTCAGTAAGTGCTCAACCATTGTGTGTTGGATAAACACCTAGAAATATGAAGGACGTCAGGGCTATCTATGGTGATTTTAATTTGTGTCGTTTGTGCTCTTGGAGAAGAAGTTAAAAGCCGAGAATTCTTTGTGCCTGGCTCTCTGCATCTCTCCCCGCCCTCACCCCTCCCCCGACACCTTTCCGGAGGAGACCAGCCCCTGGTCACCTGTGGCCAGGCCAGGAACAGCAGGTATCTGCAGCAAGCCAGCCAGCCTGCCTTGGCCTGGAAGCCTGGGCTCTTTGAGGTGTGCATGGGGTGAGAAGAAAGCATAGGCGGGGGAAAGAGTGCCAGCACAGCCGCGATGCACAGGTACCTTTGTTGTTGGTAGTGCCTTGGAGGTGCTGGGCCCTTCCTGGGAGAGATGGCAGTGTGACCCATCTCAGGAGGCAGGATTGTAGCCATGGGGCCTCCCAGCAGAAACCCTTGAACCAGCTTGGTGCAGAGCCAGTGGAGCTGACTGTTAGTTAGGCTTTTGTGGGCTGTGACCCATAGTGATTCAGCAGTGACCAGTGTAGACTGACACCAGATGCCGGGAATCCTGCACACCCCATGTACTGCTCTGGGTAATGTCCTGGGCCCCTGCAGGTGTGAGGGAGGGAATCCCACAGACGACTGAAATGGAATCTCCCACCAGACCAGCACGACAGGGACACAAAATTCAATCCACAAAAAGGGTTCATAGTAATTTAATTTAGGAAAATGTGCCATTTCTTTTACACCCAAGTTTGTGGAATAAGACTCAAAGATACTAGAATGTCAGCTCCAGGGTGGCGGGAATTTTTTTTTTTTCTTTATTCGTTATTGTATTACAGAGCCTAGTACCTTGCCTGACACACAGTGGGCACTCAATAAATATTAATGTATAAAGGCACTAGTAGAAAATAATTAATGGGTCGCCCACTAAGTGCTAGAAACTTATGGAAACTTCCCTGAGATTCTTTTCACAACACCCTAGAAACTTGGTATTCTCAGCCACGTTTTCTTTTCCTTCCCTCCTCCCCTCCTTTCCTTCCTTCCTAATCCCATTCCAGCTGTCCTAATGCATTTATACATGTTCTTATAAGCAATGCACTGTTTATATGTACATATTTTTAGTTTGTATGAAGGTTATTGTGTCACATCTCATCCCGTTTCCACCTTTTCCACCCACCACGTTTTGCCATCCACCTTCCCACGCATGGACGGCCACCAGCACTCATCTACCTCTGTCAACACTGAGTGAACATCCTCAAATGTGTCTCCTGTGACAGAACTTCTTTGGAATCTACACCCAGGAGTAGAATTGCCGGTCACTGCAACGTCTGTGTGTAACTTCACCAAGAAAGGCCGCAATGACCTACACTACCTACAGCAAGGTTTGAAGCTTCCTTCATTTCCATATCTGGGCCAACTTTGGCATTCCCCAGCTAACTAGTATTTTCCTGTCTCATTAGATATAAAGTAATACCTCATTGTTGTTTTAAATTGCATTTCTTGCCTTCATCTGTGGGGAAGAATGGAAGCTTCAGAGAAGTGGTGTGCCCAGGGGCCCTCAGCTGGTGTGTGAGCAGCTGGGCTTCACCCACCCACTCTGGGCTCAAGCTGGTGCCAGGGTCCAACTGCCCCTCGTGGGCTGAGGGTTCTACCAGCTGCCGGGTCAGACTTGTGCAGGTGCAGGTCTTCCGCTGTGATCGAGCCCCACCTGGTGGTACGGAGAGGGAACTGCCGCTGTGGAGGGGACGGGAGAGGACAGGAGGGGAGGGAACCTGAACCGCCTCACTTTTGAGGCTCTCCTTGATTTCTATTTTTCAAATTTTTTAAATTGAGATATAAATGAAACACATTATACTAGTTTCAGGTGTACAATGTAATTTTTTCTTGTGATGACAATCTTCAAAATCAACTCTCTTAGCAACCCCCAAATATACAGCACCCCATCATCAACCGTAGTCACCACGCTATACACAAATCCCCAGGACTTACTTATCTTATGACTGAAAGTTTGAACCCCCGTCACCTTCACCTTGCAGGTGCAGGGGACCTGAACCGTCTCCATTTTGAGGCTCTTATTGCTTTTAGCAAACAAAACCAGAACTCTCTTACAAAAACATCTAGTGTACAGTTTCTTAAACGGACTTTAATTAAGTACAATATACCTGCATGAAAGACACAAATCCCAAGTGTACAGCTCAGTGAATTTTCAGCAGTGAACATCTGTGTAACCAACACTCCAGGTGCCCCCTCCAGCCCCTCCTGCCACTGTCCTGACTCCTAAGGCCAGAGATTCCTTTGCTGGGTTGACCTGCTGTATACATGGAACTGTATACAGCTGTTGCCTTGTCCATCTTGCTATTTTTGCACAATATCGTTTGTGTGGTTCACTCACCCATATCTGTTCATTCTCTCTTTTATACAGTATTCTGTTATATGAATACACTGCAAGTTATCCTTTCCACTGCTGATGGAATTCGTGCTGATTCCAGAACTTGGCTATATTGAGTAAAGCCGCCATGAACATTCTCGTACAGAGTTTTGGTGCACGTATGTATACAGTTCGGTTAAGTATGTGTCTAGGAATGAAAATACTGGACCATGGGTAGGGTGTATATTCGACTTTTGTAGCTATTGCCTGTTTGCCAAAGTGGTTGTGCTAAGTTACCATCCCAGTGGCAGTGTGAGCGCTGGTTGGTCTGCGTTCTCACCTACCCTTGGTACTGTCACCAAGGGTATTAGTGGCACTGCATGGTCTTTTTAATTTGCAATCCTGATGGCTAATGAAATTCCTTACGTTTACTGGTCACTTGGCTAATTTCTGTGAATTGTCTATGTAAGACTTTTGGCCATTCTTCTGTTGAGTTGCCTACTTTTCTCTTCTTGGTTCAGAGGAGTTAAAAAGTATGTCATCTGGATATGAGCACTTTCTCAGAAATATTTTCTCCCACTTGGGTCACTTGCCTTTTCAGTCTCTTAGTGATGTCTTTTAATGAGCAGAAGTCTCTGCTTTTACTATAATATAATTTATTAATATTTTCTCTTATTATTTTGTGTGCTATTGAAAATTTTTTCGCCTATGCCAAGATCATGAGGACTGTCTTCTTTTCTTCTAAAAGCTTTCACAATCTGTACCCCTCTGGAACTGATTTTTGCGTCTGGTGGGAGGCAGAGGATCAATATTTTTTTCCACATGGATATTTAATTGACCAGCCTGATTTATGGAAAAGGTCATCTTTTTCCCACTGCACTGCTGTGTCACCTTTGTCATAAACCAGGGGGTGGTACCTGTGTGAATCTGTTCCTGGTATATATGTCTGTTTCTTTCAGAAAATGCAAGGTAATGGTACCATGCACGAGGTCATTTCAGAGTTTATAAACTCCTAGAGTACAGCGTGCAGCAGGTGGGGCTGTCTGCCAGCGGACCCTGGCTTGAGCTTGCTGACAAGCATCTCCCTCTCTTCATTATCTTGAGGCTCACCGTGGGCTCACTTGTCCACAAAGTCAGGAAGCTGACTTGGATGCTCTCAGTTCCTGTGAGGTCTCTGGACCCCCAGAGAGCACCCATGTGGCCCCAGCAGCTGGGGTGGGGCAAAGTCTCTTCCCAGCATTCATCTTCCCTCCCTTTTCCCAACTGTGCTGGGCCATAGGGAAGACTGCACCTGGCTCTGCAGGAGCATCTGGGGTCTGAGAGGTGGGGTTCTTACAGCAATTCACTGCTCGAGGGTCTGGGAGCCCCAAGCGGTCCCTTGAGGATGTGGCATTCAGCACAGCAGGGGCTGGGCCTGACCTCCTGCTAAGATGACTTCACTTTGTGTAGAGGGTTGCATGTTGATAAGCAAGTCCAGGGTCTGGGGGCACGGGGACAATCTCTTGGCTCTCTGAGTGTCCCAACAGAGTGACAGCTCTGCTCCTGGGGCCACCAGCCTGGGACCCAAACTCTGGATCGTCCACTGGAAAAAGATGGGCAGTGTGGGCAGCAGGGCATGGTGGGAGGGCCAGGTCAGGGAGTGGGTCAGGAGCGTGGGTTCCAGAGCCAACTCTGGCATGAGCTCAAGGGCCTCCTGGGAAACTCTCCGCCCCTCTCTGGGCCTCCAACTCCTCAGTTTTGGTCTCTCTGTGTTATGGGTTGCATTGTGTCCCCAAAAGGATGTGTTGAAGTCCTAACCCCCTGGAACCTGGGAATGGGACCTCATTTGGAAATAGGGTCTTTGCAGATATAATCAGGCTAAGATGAGGTTGTAGCATGGGCCCTAATTTAATCTGATTGGTGTCCTTACAGGAAGAACAGAGACACACTGAGAAGGCAAGCATGTGAAGATGAGGGCAAAGATTGGAGTGATGCTTCCACGTGCCCAGGAACACCTGGGGCACCAGAAGCTGGACGAGGAGGGGAAAGGGTCCTTCTCTAGAGGCGTCAGAAGGAACATGGCCCTACCAACACCTTGATTTGGAACTTCTGTCCTCGAAAACTGTGAGAAAATCAAGGTCTGCTGTTCTCAGCCAGTCAGTATGTGGTACTTTTTTTTTTTTTGCGGTACACGGGCCTTTCACCGTCGTGGCCGCTCCTGTTGCGGAGCACAGGCTCCGGACGCGCAGGCTCAGTGGCCATGGCTCACAGGCCCAGCCGCTCCACGGCATGTGGGATCTTCCCAGACCGGGGCACGAACCCGTGTCCCCTGCATCGGCAGGCGGACTCTCAACCACTGCGCCACCAGGGAAGCCCCGAGTATGTGGTACTTTTTACAGCAGCCCTAGGAAACAAATACAGCCTGCGTCTGGGCTTGCCCCTCCCATCTGTCCTTCATCACGTCACTCTCCTGTGATCACCTGTCAGTAGTGGCCCATCGCGACCACTGGAGCAGCATCACGGATGCTGACCACGTCTCCCACCCAACCAGCACCAGATGAATCCCTGGCTCCTGCCTCCCTCCCCCCAGCACCCCACCAGCTCATTTTAGGCACACCCAACAGTCACTCTGGCCAAAGGATGACTCAAGTGTTATCCTTGACTCCTCTCCCTCATGCCTGCTTCCAATTCAGTGACAAATTCTATCAACTCTACCTCTAAAGTGTATTCTCAGTTCTTTGCTTCCACCATGATCATAGTATTTTAAGTCTCCAACTGCTCTTTCTTGAACTACATGACAGCCTCTTGTGGTAGGTTGATTGCAAAAATGGCCATAATCCTTTATTCCCCCTTACGTCCAGCCCCTTGGCAGTTGGCTTTGCAGTGCCTTACTTCTATAGGCAGAGTCTACTTCTCCACCCTGGACTCTGAGCTGACCTTGGTACTTGCTTTGGCCATTGAGAACTGCATGCAGTGACGGTGTACCGGTTTTGAACTTAGGTCTCAGGAGACCTTGTGCACTTCCCGGAATGCTGCCACCACCGTGAGCACCAGCCCAGGCTAGCAGGCTAGAGGATGACGTGCATGGAGCAGAGACTAGACATCTCGGTCAAGGCTGTTGTAGACCAGCAAACCCTCAGTGAAGTCACTAGCTAACCCACCAACACATGAGCCCAGACTAGATTGGCTAAGCCTGGCCTGGATCAGTATGGTTTGATTGACCAGAGGTCTCATGAGGAATTATGTTCTTTAAACTATGTTTTGGAGTAATTTGTTACACAGCCATAGCTAATTGATACACCTCCTTAACTAGTAACCAGGTTGTCCCTTCCCCTCTCACAATATTTTCTCTTCTCAGAAGCCAGAGTGATCTCTCCTCTATTTGTCACCCTCCAATGGTTTCCTGTTGCAATTGAATGACTCCAAGCTCTGGACAATAGTCTTCAAGGCCTGACTGATTCCCTGCTTCCTCAGTCTGCTTCAGCCACGGTGACCATCCTCTCAGTCCCATGAATGTGCCTTTGTTCTTGCAGTCCCCTCTGCTGGAGCAGACCCTCCTATATCTGCACTTGGCTGCCTCCTCCTAAGCCACATATTAACTCAAATGTTTCCTCAGGGAGGCCTGCCCTGTCCACTCTAGCTAAAGACATCTTCCCCAGCCTCTGCCCAGTCCTTTCCTTTCATTGCATCCTGGTTTTATTTCCTCATCAGTTGCTGAACGTATTGGTGTCGAGGAGTATAGTAACTCCTTTAACTAGAATATAAGCTCCAGGAAAGCAACAATCACGTGTTTTTCTGTTTTACTGCTCTACCCCCAGTATTTATAACAGTTCCTGGCATATAGTAAGTGCTCAATAAAGATTTGTTAAATGAATGAATAACCAGCCCAAGGGGGAGGGAAAAAAAAAACCCTTGTGGCATAGCTTACAAATCATTTGCAAGCATATGATTTCCTGACACTCTTCTCATCAATTCTCCACCCCATGCAGATGGAACTACCTTCAGGTTCCCCATCATACTGCCCCGGCCTCTAAGCTTTTGCAAACACTGTTCCTTTGGTCTACTCTTCCTTCCCATACAAAAACGCTGGGGACTATTTATTCTCGAAAGTTTTATGTCAGAAGTTTCGTCCTTCAAGAGGCTTTTCTCAAAAATGTTGGGGTTAGCAGATGCAAACTATTATATATAGAGTGGATAAACAACAAGGTCCTACTTTATAGCACAGGGAACTATATTTAATATCCTGTGATAAACCATAATGGAGAAGAATATAAAAAAGAAAGTATATACATGTATACATATATATCACTTTGCTGAATCATTTTGCTGTACAGCCGAAATTAACATAACATTGTGAATCAACTATAGTTCAATTGAAAAAGAAAAGAAGATTTTCTGTCTCCCCACTCCCAGCCCATGGTGCGGTCCTCCCCCAGGTCTCCCAGGCACTTCACATGCTCTCTGCACTTCCCTGATTTTACTGTTTACTCCTCTGTCTTCAGGACCATATGGCCCAAGCCAGCAGGACCAGGCCTTCTTAACTACTGAGTCCCCGGCCCAGCCACAGGGCCTGGTGGGGCTCAGTAAATATGTGATATGATCAGAAGCAGATGAACTAGGTGAGCTGAAGATCTGCTCTTTCCTCAATCCAAACTTGTGAAGGTCAGAGAGAATGTGGGCCGTGATGGATTTGAGGAACTGGGTGGTGCAGTGGAGATAATTACTGGAGTGTTAGAACCACAAACGTCCTGCTCTGCATCACCTGGCCACTCCACCTGGCGAGGAGAGCTCCAGATTAGAGGTTGGAAAGGTGGCACCTCTCCTGGCTCCTCTGTGACGTCAGAAGGGCTGGGCTTCCCTCTCCCTGAGCACCTCCCTGCCTCTGGGTCTCCTAGTGAGTTGTGGAGAAAAAGCTGATGTAAAACTCCAGCCCTGCAGAAAAGGACCCAGTGGTCTTGATGAACCATAAGGGGAATGCAGCAAGCCTGCCATACAGTATAATTGGTGGGGGGAGCGCAAACGAATCAATGAATGGAATTTATAGTCACCTTGGAGTCAATCCTTCTTACCAGAAAGAACTCAGTCTTTACCTTATTAGAAAACTGGGCTAGATCCAGCCTTGATCAATGCATTTTAAGAGGGGTGTGGAAAGGACACTGGAGAAATAATCAAATGGAATTATGTGACAGAAAACTGAAAAAACAAGTATGAAGTTGGAAAGGCCAAATGGTCATTGTCATATCACACAGTGGCTCTCAGTGATGTGTCTGACGTTTAACTTCTCAGGGCCATTTCATCTGTGCATTTTTCCCTCAGTACACATCCTCCCTGAATATGAATATTTATTAGACAAAGGAGACTGACTTCTCCTCCCTTTCCCCTGTGGCTCAAAGGAGAGAACATGGGCTCAAACGGCAGCAAGAGAGAGGCAGATTAGATAGGCAGAAGGACTTCCTAGAGGTGAGAACACTCAGTGCAGGAAAGAGGTTGGCAGTGACTCATGCAGACCACTGAGTCAGTGGGACGAAGTGAATGCCTCTGAAGATGGTTTTAGGTTTTGATTTTGAATGTGACAAAACCGACAAAGTGCCTGACACTTGGTGATGCTCAGGAAATACCTTTCTTTCCCCTTTTAGAAGAGCTGGTTCTCCCCAAGAACAGGTATTTGCTGGAGAAAGGGACTATCATCTAATTGTTCACAGCTGGTTTCTTGAGATTCTAGCTGTGGGCTCTGTCCAAACATCGCCGGGGTGCCGTGCTCCGGGCACACGTCTCTGAGCTGCCCACAACCCTAAGGGGCTCTGCCTTCCCTTAGTGGTGACTTGAGTGGGTGCATGGGGGGATTGGAAACCTCCACACTTTTGCTCTGACTCCCAAGGGCAGTGACTCTCAGTGAAGAGAGCCACTCACCTCAGAGGGGTCACTTTGGAGCCTCGAGATGGGGCATGGAGATTTAAAAATTATATGGGGTGGGGGGCAGTGGAATCCCTGCCATTTTCATATACGGAGGCAGAAAGTAAAACCTGGTTAGTGGGGCCCAGCTGGACCAGCGGCTATACCTCATCCCCTGGGGGTGTTCACTAGCCCTGGAGGGCTCAGGGGCCATTTAATTTTTGGACTTACCACGAAGGGCACGGGTTTGGAATCAGCAGCTTTTCAACAGGGTTTAGACTCAACATCGATAGGCCCAGTTTTAAGGACCCCTCCTGGGGAAGCCGGAGCTGGGAAATCTGCTCCTCGTTCACTGTAGAAACTAGGGAAACAGCTCACACGTTTATCGAGCTCTTGTGTGTCAATGTCTGTGCTTCATGCTTCACATGGAAGCTCTCGTTTCCTCTTCTCAGCATCCCTGCTCAGCAGGTTCCATCATTAGCCCCATTTTACAGATGAGGAAACAAAGGCACAGAGAAGGGTGGTAACTTGCCAAAAGTCACACAGCTAGTAAGTGGGGCAGTTGGGATTTGAACTTACTTGAATGCTTACAGGGACCTCCATTGGCCGTTGCTGCATGAGAGGAAGGCAGCATCTCCGAAGTGTCGGGCAGGATTTGCCAGGAGCTCCATCAGGCAAGAACGGGAGACTACGGTGAGGACACTCTTCCCATCCCAGCCCTGCCGCTTCTCACCTGTGTGACTCTGAGCCAGTTCCTTGCCCTCTGTGACTTCTCTGAGTAATCCTTGTTTACCTGGGTTGACAGAGTCCTCTCCCTCCTGCTCTCCCGATCAGCTTCCCACCCTACACACACGAGGGCCAGCTCCCCGCGGAGCCGTGTCTGCCACAGGAGGTAGTGGGGATGGCTGGGCAAGACCTGGGGTGTATGTGTCCCCAGCAGCCCCTCAATACTTTGTCCCTCCTGAAATCCCTCTGGAGGCTCTGGGCTCCCATTTCTCACTTCTTCTAAGACTTCCTTTCTAAGAAGGCTTTTCCAAGGAGTGTTCTTTGGGGGGTGGGGAGGAAACCTATAGTTTCTCCTGCGTTGGTTCTGACTTGGATGGTGAGGACAAAACACTACGTCAGTGCAATGATCCAAGCAGTCTAACCTTGTTTCCTGATCGCTACTGTCATAAGGGGATGCCCCAGGTCTGAAGAGCCAGGTGTGGTGTGCCAGAGGGTGGCGTCTGATGACCGAGGGTCCAACAGCGGAGGGGGCTTGAGGTGGCCGGGAAGAGGAGCTATTTAGAGGGCTACACTGATGTTTTGGTTGAACACCTTTTTAGCATCTCTCTCTTCTTCGACCACGTGGGGGTGGATGTCCTCGTTCATTCCTGCATCCTTGCACAGCTTGAGCAAAGTTCGAATATTGTTCTTGGACAACCTCAGGTATCTGTGCGAGACAAGGCCAAAGAGGTCAGTTCAGGGTGGAGTCACTGCAGGCGCAAACTTCATTGAAAAGAGCTTAGAGTTAAAGAGCGACAGTGTGGGACCTCTGTAAGGGACTGGCCCTCCAGACATTTCTGGAGCTGACAGAGGTCTCATAAAAGACTGGGACACCCCACAGACTTGGTGGGTGTTTTTATTGGTATAACTCTTTTGGAAATCAATTTGGCAACATATGTGCCAAGCACCTCCTGCCCCACCCCCCAAAAAACCAGTTTTATTATTTTTGACTCAGGTCCTCAACTTATCCCAAGAAGAGAATTCAATGGAAGGAAAAGCTACATAAACAAAAGTGTTTATTTGGGGGTTATCAACAATAGGAAAATAGGAAATTCCATCAACAGAGGAATGGTCAAGCAAAAAATGGAATATCCACTTCAAGGACTCTTCTGCTAGTGTTAAAACGTCGTTAGGAAGAAGAAAATGCAATATGGCTGTGACGTTATTGCCAAATGGGGAGAAAAAACCAGGATGCAAATTGTTAGGTGTTTTCTCTCATCACTGCCATGTGTGTATAATCTGAGTGAGGCCAAGGACTGGGGGAAATCCAGGACAGTGGAAATAAAGGCTGAGAAAACTGTAGGAATAGAGGTGAGTATTTTTAATAGTATTCAAACAATTACAATTTTCAATTAAAAAATTAAAATTAAAACACTGATTTAAAATATTAGCTAAAGCCCCACCATTCTGACTTGTACTGAAGAATAGGACTGATGCCATCTATGTGATTTAGACAGTATCTCTGCCATCATATTCCTTATTCCACCATCAACTTTGACCTTGCTCCCAGCTTTAGTATAAGGAGGGAGGTCCCCGATTCAGGCTGCATTCCGTTGGTTAATTTGCTACAGATGGTGGGGGAGGAGCTGCATATTGATAGAACCTGGCTTTTCTACCCATTGGGAATGGCCTCCCTACTCTTTCCTTTTTTTCTTCTTTCTTTTTTTTTTGGCCATACCTGTGGCCCACAGGATCTTAGTTCCCCAGCCAGGGGTTGAACCCAGGCCCTTGGCAGCGAAAGCCTGAAATCCTAACCAGTAGGCCACCAGGGAACTTCGCTTCTCTTTGAAGATCTGCCCAGAGCTTCCCTGTTCTTACAGGCAGCTCAGACCTCACTCACCAGCCCCTATACCTGTACTACCTTTCCCCGACACGGCTCAGGTCAACCCCATCCTTCCCTGACCAGCCCAGCCCCAGGGGACAATCTCACACATATCTACCTGTGGACGCTCACTAAGATTGCAAAGGACAATTTCATTCTTTTCTTGGGTGTTTTTCTAATGGCTTGTTAATTGCCATCTCTCCAAATATTCTCTCCCCCTACCCTGTCCAAGTCTCTTTTGTCCCCACCATGGAGCCCAGGTAGGCTGTCTTTGGCCAGAGTCAATTAAAACCACTTTATCAACTTGAAACCCATAGCCAAAGTCATCCAGCTGTGGAGGTGGCATGAGCCAGAACGCCCTCTAGTGGAGGAGACTGCCTGTCCATCTTTCAGCCAGTTAGCCAGCAGAGCAGGACTGTGTGATGGGGCCCTCGGACGCCAGGCATCTGAGGCGGTCTGAAACCTACAGGCGAGTTCACTGCTGTGAACTCTACAAGGCTGACTACCTTAGTCTCTTGTCCTATTTCCTCCTTTGCCAAAGTTTCTGAGTGTTGTCAGTTACATCTTTACAGTAAAGAATAACATTGGGCTGGGGAGGGATGCTTGGATTTGGGGGCAGAAACCAAGCTGTTTGGTGTTGCTGAAAACCAGTGGGTCTTGATAAGTATGACAAAGAACAAGCAACAAGTGAGACCCCTTGGTAAGAGCAGTAAATACCAAATGGTTTCATACTTTGTTCATGGTCCCTTTGGAGTCTAAAACCCCAAACGTACAGCAGGTAGCCCTGGGAGTGGCGGCTACTGTCACCAGCAATTCAACACCATTAGTGTAAAGGATCTTGGGGGAGTTTCCTGTTAAAACAAGGCCACAAACAACTCATTCTTTCCTTTGTGAATAATATTCATGGTTTCTTTTGTGAAACAAAGAGAAATTTTAGAAAGGTTGTGTATGCGTCCAAAGGCGTGGCGTCAAAATGGCAGCACCTAAATGTCGTGTCCATTCAGGAGACGATCCTCTAGCGAGTGAGGCTGCTCAGAAATCCAACAGCTTCAGCCCTGGAGCAGCCCTCTGGGACTCAAAGACAGAGCCCGGACATGCGGCAGCCACCCTCCCTTGCTCTGGGCTCAGCCCAGGTGCATGAACCACAGACAGTCGTGAGCAAAGCCTGGTCTTGCAGAATGCGCACAGCCCCGCCTGCACAGGGCTGCTCACCGGCAGCTCAGCACCTCCTCTGGCTTCAGCATCCTCACCGTCTCCATCTTGGGCTCGCTGCCCTTCTCCATGAGGCTCTTCAGCTTATGCTCGTAGGAGGCGTCGGGCGTCTTGCCAACCCAATCTTGCAAGAGGGTTGACTTCCGTGGGACAAAGATAGCATCCTGTAACATGGGTTCTATGATGCTTTGTTGATGGTATGGCGTTGAGAGCTGAGTGGACTCTTGGGTGATTTCATCCTTGACGTCTAAGTCTGAAATTGGACAGATGTCACCAGGGAGTTAGATCCTGGTAGGGGTGAGCAGTAGGGTGGACAGGAAGGGGATGAGACCTGGAAGGCTGCAAGGGCTTCAAACATTAGAGATATGAGGTCTTTTCAAGGCTTTGGCAGGTTCTCCTTAGCATTTGTTTAATCCCCATTCATCTTTTTCTCCCTCCTTTCCCCTCATCTCCTCAACTCATTCCCTTTCACTCCTTTCATTCATTTCCTTCTCTCAATCTTCTCTCCCTCCCCAGAGAAAATTCACCTAAAGTGAATGTTAGCCTAAAGGGGGGTTAGGGGAAGGTATCAGAGGAGATCAACTCTGAGCTGGATTTTTAAAGGACAAATAGTTTATCAGATGAAAAAGGGAGGAACAGCCTGGGCGGACAGGAGGAACAAAGACACACATATATGAAATGAAGTAGTGAGGGTCTGATGTTACCCATCAGACTAGATGGGACTAGAGCTTGGAGACCTTAATTATTTTCTTGTTAAACATACTCCTCTGTATTTTACAGATTTTTACTTGTGCGAGTGGAATATTTTCTTTTCATTTCTATTTCTAACTGGTGTGGCTAGTATAGAGAAAACACTACTGTTTAAAATTTTGTTTTCTAGTACACCAACAACCATACCAGATTTTACTATTATTATTATTATTTTTTTTTTTGCTGTACGTGGGCCTCTCACTGTTGTGACCTCTCCTGTTGCAGAGCACAGGCTCCGGACGCACAGGGTCAGCGGCCATGGCTCATGGGCCCAGCCGCTCCGCAACATGTGGGATCTTCCCGGACCGGGGCACGAACCCGTGTCCCCTGCATCGGCAGACGGACTCTCAACCACTGCGCCACCAGGGAAGCCCAGATTTTATTATTTTTTGACTAGAATTTCTTGAGTTTTGTAGAAAGGCAATCATATCAGGAGAAAAATGAAAATATATCCCTCTTAATATTTATAAAATTTATGTACTCCTCTTGACATGTTGCATTTGACAGACCCTCCAAAACCATGTCAATAATGATGATAGCAGTCATGCCTCATTTTGTTCCTGATTTTAATGAAAGTGATCCAGCATTTCATCATTTAGAATATTTGCCACTATTTTTGGAATATGTTTTATAATATTTAGCAGCTTTGCTTTTGGTTTACATAGAGTTTTTATTAGTAATAATTGCTTGATTCTATTTATTGCTTTTCTATCATCTACTGATCATATGGTTTTCTTTTAATTTCTTGATGTAATAAATTATGTTATTAGATATCTTGATATTGATTATTGAACCATTATTGATATTGATATTATCAATTATTGATATTGATTGATATTGATCAATTATTGATTATTGATATTGATATTGAACCATTCGTAACCTGCTATAATAAATCCCACCTGGTCATGATTTATTATTCATTTCATATGTGGATATATTTGCTATATTTTCATACATTAAGTCTATTTGCTACAAGTTTTTAAATCATTCAAAAATCATCTATTATTGTGAGATTGGCCTGCTTTTTTGCCTAATCTTTTAAGTTTAAGGTTATGATGGCTTGTCAAATTAATGCACAAATGTCTGTATTTTACATGGCCTGCAATAGTTGAAGTGACATTGGGATTATTTGCTTTTTAAATGTTAGGTAGAACTTGGTGTGAAATCATTTGTCCTGGTGCCTTTTGTAGTGGGGAAATGTCTACCATCTTTCAATTTTTACCTCAGAAATTGCTCTATTCAACTTTTCTACTCTTTACTATGTCCATTTTGATAATTTATAGTCTGATAGGAAATTATTCATTTATGATGGATTTTCAAATGTATTGTGTAGACGTGCATATAGTATTCTATTATAATTCATTTAATGTATTTCTTATCTTTGCTTATGCATCCTTTCTCATATAAAATCTTGTATATTTTTGTCTCTTCTTTTGACAAGGCTCATGATAACTTCATACTGTTTGTCACTTGGTTTTTGAATTTATCCTTTTAACTACTTTTAATCTTGTACTTCATTAATCTTAGCTGGTATTTAATGTATTAATTCTCTCTTTTTCATATTAATTATTTCTTCTATATCATTAAATTAATAAAAGTGTTAATTTTTTGGTTTGTTTTATACAGACAAGAACGATTACTTTTAGTTTTTGCTGTAAATTTTCTTCTGGGCATAGATTTCGCCTTCATCCCATGGATTTTGGTATGAAACAGACTTATTTTCAGTAGCTTTTTTCTTTGAAATAATGGTATTTTAGGAGTATTTCTTAATTTCTGTTGAGATTACCTTTTAATTTTAATTCTAATTATTGTGTTAGGATACTGTAGGTGGCCCTGAAATCTTTACTCTTGTGAAGGTTAATGTTTTCTTTTGATGAATATACAGATGATTTTTAGAAATATTCTTTGGTCACAGAAAAATGTGTGTTCTCTGTTCAACTATAAAGTTATGGTTTGTCAATTACACTGTTAGATTCTTCTAGGCACTTACTGTAATTGCCTCTTTGATCTGTCTATTGGGTTCTGAAAGAGGTATTTTGCAGTCTCCTAGTATAACTTTATTTTTGTCAGATTCTCTTTGCATTTCTAAATGTTTATTTAACTACTATTTTTTTGTTGTGTGTAGGTTTATTGTTATCATTTGTTCTCTTTAACATTTTAAAATATCCCTCTTTTACCCTGTTGTTTCTTTTAGCCTTAAACCCACCTCATATGTTTGCATTTCTTGTTATCTCTTTGCCTATCATTTTTTCATTCTTTCTATATCATGTGATTTTAAGTGTGTATCTAGGTTTTGATTTTTAAACCAATTATTTCCTACTTTGGTGCCTCTGCCCTCTTCTAGGGCATTTTCTATAGATGAATGGATAAATGGCTGAGAAAGTCCCTAAATATTTCTGAATTTGCAAATATCATTCATTCACCCTGACGGTAACTTATATACGGGCTGAGGATAGGATTATGAGATTATAAGTCTTTGCTCTCAGTAGTCTATAGGTGTTCATTTCACTTCTAGATTGATGCTAATTTGACTCTTTTTCCTTTGTAAGTAAGTTGTTCTTCCTGTAAGCTTGCAAGATTTCATAAGTAAAATTAAGGAATTCTACCAGGATATGTCTGGGGGAGTCTAGACCTTCTACAATTACATAAATGGAGGGAAAATGGCCTGGAGAGAAGCTTTGACTTGCCCATGGTCTCATAATGAGTCAGTGGCTGAACTGGAATCTTTATGTCCAGAATGGCTCTCTAAACTGACAGCTGGCCCCTAATAGAGTGATAGGGTCAGGTGGTGTTAGCAGTCTGTGCATGGTGGAAATTGGTCCTATGTTCCAGGAGAATCTGAGCTACACATCTTCATTGACACAAATTGGAATCCCTTGGAGAAAGGGCCACAGCCTTTCCTGAGACATCTGATCCTCTTCTGGGTCAAGGTAGGTCTCACGTAGGAAAGAAGAGTAGTAATAGAAAGGGTAATGATAATTTTACATATTAGCTAACACTTATTGCATAACTTATGTGCCAGGCAGTGTTCTAAAGCCTTTCTAGGGAGGGGGGGCAGCTACAGTCTCACAACCATGTCACATCCATTGAACAAATGGGAAAGTGGAGGATTGGAGAGATTAAGTCATGTGCCCAAGATGCCAGACAGTGGTGGATCCAGGAAAATGTGAACCCAGGTTGTCAGTGCCTTTTTCTGGGAGATTATCCTGGCTACCCTCTTGGACAAAATGTCCCATGTTCCTGAGTCCATGGATGAACAGATAAGTTAAGATTTCTGGTGAGCTATGTTTGGGACTCCAGGGACTACTCTGTACTCATAGAGACAGAGTTGGTAACTGCCCTCCAACTCTCCGCATTAGGAATGCACCCTTGCCTGGCATGGACAGAATGCTCTGAGCATAGTGGGCAAGGAGAGAAAGCCAAATGAGTTCCATTTTCTTAGTCTAGATGCTCAGACTTTGTCAAGGTTTACTTTGGAAATGTGTTCCCAGCGTTTTCCCAGCATCTTTTAGAGGCCCTTAGCCAGAATCACCTTTTAAAAATTCAAGTCTAACTTGGTAGCTTCCTTCCTAAAACTTTTCAATGACTTGTCATTGCACTCAATCAGGTTTGTGCTTTGGAAAAGCCAATGTGAGACTTCTGCTTCCAGCCAAGATAGGGTAACAGGGACTGGATTTATCCTTCCATCTTAAGCAGCTATAAAGTGGGGCCAGATACATGAAACAGGCTTTTTCAGACATTGGACAACAGGTAATTCAGGGCAGTGGCTCTTGAGAAAAGGAAGAGGTGAGTCCCATGGGACCCCCAGCTGAGAGCTGGGAGATGCTTCCAGGTTGCAGCACAGGGAGGGGAAAACCTAGATAATATCTAGCAGTTTCCCTGAGTTGGGGAGAGAATAGACAATTTAAATGGGCCAAGGAAGCTAGAATTCACAGGGCAGAGTAACAGGAGAAAACTGCATGGAGAGCTGCAGAGATCTGCAGAAGCTTCTCTCAGCTGAATACTAGTTATGCGGGAGAGGAAACTACATAGATAGAACTGGTAGACAAGACCACTAAAACAGCTATTATAACTGTATAGCTCTGTATGTTCAACAAAGCTTGAGCATGCTAAGGTGAGACACAGAAGGTTGAAAATGACCCAAATTGAAATTCTAGACATGAAAACTACAATGTCTAGTATGAAAAATACATTGGGTGGGATTAATAGCAGATTAGGTATTGTAGAAGGAAAAATCAGTGAATTTGAAGACATAGCGACAGACACTATACAAAATGAAACACAGAGAGAAAAGACTGGGGAAAAACCCTACTGAGTTGCAGAACTTCAAATATGTGTAATTGTGGTGCCTGAAGGAGAGGAGGAGAGTGGAGGAGTGAAAATATATTTGAAGAAATAATGGTCCAAAATTTTCCAAATATGATGGAAACTATAAACCAAGAATCTCAACAAACCCCAGACACAAACACAAGAAACATGAAGCAAACAACATCAAGACACATCATAATCAAGATGCTTGAAAACTTCCAAAGAAGTCAGAGGAAAAAGATACGTTACAGGGAACACATAAATAAAGATGACAGCCAACTTCTCACTGGTGACAATGCAAGCTAGAAGGCAGAGCACAACTTTAAAGCATTGAAGAAAAAAGCTTGTCAGTCTAGAATTCTACACTCAGCAAAAGTACCTTTCAGAAACAAAAGTGAAATAAAGACCTTTTCAGATATATAAAAGCTGAAGGAATTTGTCACCAACAAGCCCACACCATAAGAACTGTTGAAGGAAGATCTTTAGGCAGAAGGAAATGACTCCAGGCAGAAAGCTGGACCTGTGTAAAGCAATGAAGAGCACTAGAAATGTTAACTATGGATAAACACTGAAGTCTCTCTAAAAGATATTTGCTTAAAGCAAGAGTAATAACAGTGTATTGTGGGGTTTATAATAACTTATGGAGAAATACAGTGAATGGCAACAATATCCTGAGGGTTGGGAGAGGAGAAATGGAAGTATACTCTTGTAAGTTCCTTATGTTCTACGTGAGTGATACAGACTATGAGGTGAAGGGAGGCTGTGATATGTCAAAGATGAATCCTGTCAACCCTAAAGCAACTACTAAGATAGCACAACAAAGAGTTATAGTTCACAAGCCAACAAAGAAGATAAAATGGAATCACAAAAACTACTCAGCCCAAAAGAAGGCAGAAAAACAGGACGGGGAGGGCAAAGAATAGATGGAATAAGTTAGAAACAAATACCAACATGGTAGGTTTAAACTCAACCATATCAATGATTACATTCAGTGTAAATGGTCTAAATATCCCAATGGGAAGATTGAAATTGTCAGACTGGATTGAAAGTAATGCAAGGCCCAATCATCTGCCGCCTCTAAGAAACTCCCTTTAAATATAAAGACCCGAATAAATTAGAAAGGCCAGTTTGGTAGCCACAGAGGAGGAAAGCTATTGGAGGTTCTTAGGGTCGGGGTTCAACTTAAATAATAGTAGTTAAAGTGGAGAGGAAGTGAAAGGCATGAAAGGTATGAGAGAGGTACAATCTCCAGGACCCAGTAATGGGTCATAAAGGGTCGTGGAGGGAGACAACTTCTGACTTGGGCCACTGTGCTGGGCCAGTGCGACGGCCCCTGTGAAGGGGAGGCATGGGGGTTTGCGGAGCCTGAGGGACATCCAGGCTAACACTGGGAGCAGGCATGTAGATGGAACTCAGGAGAAAAGGCTGTCTGGAGATTTGGATTTGGAATTCACTAGACAGTGGTTAAAGCCACTCCTTTGGATAGAATCAGCCAGGAAACTTGTATAATGGGATGAGAATAGCAGTATTGATCAGTGGGGAATTCAGAGGGGAAATTGAGGTCTGGGAAGGGGGAAAGAAGGGAAGGTTGGTTAGTAGCAAGTTAGAAATATACGAGGTTAATAAATTTAAGTGGAGATTATGTGCGGGTCAGAGAAGCCTTAATGGAATCAGATGAAGCAGGGGAAAGAAGCTCACCAAATGGGGATATTTTGCATCCTTTATTCACAGAAGTGAGGTGACCCAAGACCGCAGCTTCAGCTTAGCCATATGGATCTCTCTCTCTTTTTTTTTTTTTTTGCAGTATGTGGGCCTCTCACTGTTGTGGCCTCTCCCGTTGCGGAGCACGGGCTCTGGACGCGCAGGCTCAGCGGTGATGGCCCACGGGCCCAGCCGCTCTGCAGCACGCGGGATCTTCCTGGACCGGGGCACGAACCCGCGTCCCCTGCACCGGCAGGCGGACTCTCAACCACTGCGCCACCAGGGAAGCCCCCATATGGATCTCTTGCTGCCTTGCGTCTGGGTTGGGCTGACCTAGAGGCCGTATTGGGAGGGGGGCAAGGAGTCAACATGTATGGGTGAGCCCTCAGAGGGGACCAGGACAGGGTGGTGAAAGAGGAAAGAAAGTAGAAGAAAGTGTGCTCAGGGAACTCAAGGGAAGAGAGGCAATGGAGCAGAAGGGAGTGGCAGCAGACTGTAGCATCCTGAATGTGCCACGTGGTAATCAGTGGAGGGACAGGGGCATTTCAGCAGTTTAAAGGGAGTGAGTGGGAGCTTTTGTGAAAATTAGGTGAGGTGACAAAGGCGAAACAGTCTTCTCTGAAAAGCAAAAGTATTCCACACGGGTGTTGTCTCTGTTGTTCCTATTAGCTTCGGTGCTCTGGAGCCAGGGACAGTTAATATCATTCGTTCAGAGCACTCACAGTGTTTGGCAGATCCTGATTTTGTGGCCATCACAACACTGGAAACACAGAAGAGCAGGAGTGGTTGTGATTGCACAGGCTGAGTTGTCACATTCCAGTCCCGAAGGTGGTGGGGAATGTTCGATGGTCATGCCCACCAAGTCACACAGAACCATGACGTGGAGAGTGGAAAGAGCTTACTCTTCCAACAGGGGACTTGGGACACACAGGGGATCTGGTTCTTGAAAATGACGCTAATGATCTGGTTGCTGAGTGGGGCTGAGGTTAGAAATAGATGTTCTGGTCTAGAATACTTTTCCTTGATCGACACTTATACCATCTTAGACTCCTGCTTTAGCCCTTAACTGCCTCTACGCCCTTCCTAGAGGCTGCACTCCCAAACCAGATCCTGCTCACTCATTTCAGGCTTCCTGACAGCCTTCACAGTAAGTTCCCCTTGCTATGCCCAGGCTCAGCCCTGACTCAGTCCTGGGTGCCACACCTGGGTGCGCAGGTGGTTCCTGGATGTCTCTGAACAGCTGCTGCGCTTGAGGGGCGTGAGCACCTGCGGCCCCCCAGTGGCCATTGGTTGTATTACATTAGGAGAGGGAAGACTGCTCTCCAACAGGGTGGTTTTGTGCGAGACAGGGCTGGGCAGATGCAGGGGGAAATGCAGAAGACAAAATAGCTGGAGAGTCAGCCTGCCCTGCTGGCATCTTTGTTCAGTGAAATGAAAAAAATGAATCGACTCGCATGAGAGTTTCTCTTAGGGAAGGAACTGCCTTTGTTTAGGAAAATATCTTGATAGATTACATTGAGTGTGGAATGAGACAGTGAAACAAAGGAAACAAGGTGATCCCTTGATGTAAGAAGCCAATGGGAATGTGCAGGGCAAGGAAGGCAGAGGATGGAATGGAGGGGAGAGGAAAGAGGGAAGAGGGAGAGCTGGGCAGAATCAGGACTAGAGTGAGACAAACGAGGTACCCAGGGGACAAAATTTAAGGAGGTGCTTGCTCTCAGGCTCATGAAAGTGCAGGGTTGGCACCTGAGAGAGGGCACCTCCTTAAATCTTGTGACTTGGGTGCTTGGGGTTGAGGAAAACATCTGGAGGCCACCCCTGCAGGAAATGTAGCCAGAGAAATCTCCTGGTGGCAGGGGACAAGGACTTTGAAGAACAAGAGGGGATTGTAATCAACTTCTAATACATTTGCTGTGAAGTCTGTGATGTAATTATTTCCCTTTGCTGCCCGAAACCTTCAGTAAAGTCTGCTTATACATAAAGGCTTCATGTGAAAGGTTTGGGGAGAAGTGAAGGAAATGTGTTCTGTGTTTGGGTTGGCAGAGAGCAGGGAGAAGGGAACAGCCACTGGAAGTGAGACCTACAGATGCTCAGGGTCCCAGCAGGACCAGGACACTGAGAGTGACGGGAAACTTGGGGAAGGTGTGGGGCTTCCCATAGGACATAAGTTAATCTCTTTCTACTTTTTAAATAAACTTTTTATTTTGGAGTACTTTAAGATTTACAGAAGAGTTGCGAAGATGGTACAGAGAGTTCCTATACACCCTTCACTCAGTTTCCCCTAATGTTAACATCTTACATAAGCAGGGAACAAGCAATTAACATGGGCACATTACAGAGCTTTTCTGGGTCTCACCAGTTTTTTCACTGAAGAGCGATTTTAGGATTCAGTCCAGGATCCTGCCTTGCATTTAGAGCCAATCATATTTAATTCTGACTGGCAAATAGCTACAGTTTGGTTACAATGACTTTTTCAATGAAAAAGAAAAAAAGAGCTTTTCTTGGGCACAATGGGGGCAGTTTGTACAGGAGAATGAGCCCTTGCTTGGAGGCTGTTGCCCCTCTTTCTTTGGGCTAATTGGAATCCCTTCCAGATTTCTTTTTTACCATACGCCTCCATCCCAAGGGGTCAGGCACAATAAATGCATCTGTTTTTCCAACACAGCCCACCAGAGAACGTTAGCAAAATGTTTACTTAGAAATAACCATTTGCTAACATTTATTGAGCACCTACTCTGTATCAGGCTAAGTATGTTCCGTGCCTCAACCCACAACTATACTGTGAGGCAGGTCATGTTATGTTTCATTTTATGGATGTGAAAACTAGACCCCAGAGTTGGAGTGGCTTGGGATTATATAACATCTCATATACAAGTGTTGTCGATTGGTGGGGCTGGGATTTGAACTCAGGCAGTCTTGGCAATAGGTATCTGGCATAACCCAAGCCCACCTCTTCTTGGGTGCAAGCATCACCTGGCAGATTTCAAGCCAGCAGGGTTGGTACCTTCTGTAGCACCTTGACATTGTCACAGTATCTAAACTAGTTAGATCATTTGGACATGAGGTTGATGTCACCAAAATGGCTTCAGGAACCTGGGGGACGTTATACTGGCTTCCTGAGAAGAGAACACCCTGGTGCCAGCTGAGCCTTGACATCTGCTCGCCTCCTGTCCAGGTCACACCCCCTTGCGCTGTGATTCCCCAAACAGTCACGTGGGGCTCCTGCATACACAGAGGTTGGGTTGACATGGATGGTGCTGCCCTAAGGATGCTGTGAGCCTTTGGTCCCTCTGATAGGAGGCCAGTTATGAGGACAGTTCTGGCATCCGGACCAAGGCGCTTCCCTTACCAGATTTCCTAGGTGCATCCTTGGGGTAGTTGCCCGGGGTCATGCTGCTGGGGCGTTTTCCCTTTGCTTCCACTCTGTAGAGCCTTCGGTATAGGGCGGAGGCTTCCCCATCCTCTCTGGAGCTTTGCCCTGAGGCCTGGGAGGGGAGCTGGAGAGACATTACAGGCTAGAGAACAGGAATCTGGCTCCGCCTCCTTCATTCCTGAAATGAACAAGTTCAAGGGCTTGCTGAAAGGCAGGCGAGGGGGCCTAAGGAGAGTCCTGCTCTGGGTGCTGGGACACTGGGACAGGGATGCACACTGGTGTCTGCTCACCAGCGCCTCCCTTCTGTCCCTATAGCTCAGAGGGAGGCCATGAGGGACCTTGGAAACCACAGCCTTCGCTGGCGGTCTCCTCTTTCCAGTGGCACTCCTGAGTGATTTAGGGGAGGGAGGTGGCACTCGGGAAGAATGAACTCTACCACAGCGGTGCAAGTCTTCCCACCGGGGTGTGCAGAGTGTTAGGTGGGGGCTGGATGGGTGGAGGGGGCAGGTGATCCATTTGGGTGCTAGTGTGGGGCAGGAGTGAATTTTAGAGCTTTAAATTTTAAAAAGAGTAGCTGATCCCACGCAGGAGCAGAGTGGGTGCCCCTCCTTCATGTGGAGACAGTGGTGGGGCTGTGTCACCTGCTTAGAGAATGCCACCTGGTGGTTCCCTCCCTGCTGGTTCTGGACATTTTGGGCTTTCTTTTCTTCCTTCACAGGTGCTGCAGAGAGCGTCACCACCTTGGGTTTGTTCTTCTGAAAGAACAGGGAGAAAAACCCAGTGGCTGGCCCACTGGGCACAGACCAGCCCTGCACCCTGCAGAGTGGAAGGTGCCACACAGCTTTTGCACCCACTCTGGCGCTCCCTTTCCCCCTTGCAGCCCCTCTGCCTCCTGACGCACCCGGTGTCCATATCACACCACCCCCAGGATGGCCTTCCAACCCCAGGTCTGGCTGTCCCTCTCCACCTCAAAATCCATCACTATCGCCCTCCACGTGAGGGCCCCATGCCCCAGCCTGGTAGGTATTCCTTCTGGCCCTCAGACGGCCTCTCTCGCTGCCACTTCCCTACCGCGACCTCCAGTCTTCAAGCCCAGCCAGGGCTGTTCCCTGTGCCCAGAACACCTCCTCTCCTTGTCCCACTCCCACCCGGTCTTGTCCTCCCAGAGCTGTGATCACAATGCCTCCTGCCTTTCTGTTTCCCTGGGTGTTCCTGTCTGCCTGCTGGGAAAGGAAGGTGAGGCACATGCAAGTCCATTCAGAGTACGTGTGATCGGCCCGAAAGCTGCCACCAGGAGCACCCAGGGAAAGAGTAAGGCTCATTAGGGAGCGGCACTGCCCATTGGAGGAGGATCCCACAGACGCACATCCAGACCCATGTCTAAGGGGTGGGCATGGGGTGCTGGAGCATCGTGGGGAAGCTGAATCAACTAGGTTTCCTCTTCGGGTGTGCTGTAGGGTGTCGGGGTCATGGGGTGATGGCTGAGACTGGTCTCCAGGGCTGACAGCCCGGCTTGCAATCCTGCTCTATTGGCTGAGTGTCTGAGCAACCTCGGGCAAGGGACGGCTCTCTCTGAGGACGGGGACGACAGCAGAACCTACTTCATAGGGTCATAGTGGGAAATACATGAATCACTGCGCAGAAGTGCTAAGCCCTCCATGAATGTTAGCCACACTGTATGGGCGGAAGGAGGGTTTGGATAAGCCATCTGGATGTGTGGAAGGAAGCTGTCCAAGGTCCTGCTTGAGGCCATCAAAGGACGGGGTGCTACTCAACTTCAGGGTTTTGTTTGGCTTAGTGGGGGGAAGGGGCGCAAGCTGGGTCCAGGGTTGATGCTGCAGGGTGATTAGAGAGAGACTAAGGCCGGCTCTCCCGTGGGTGACCCACCTCCCACCTTCTCTTCTCAACCCTCAGCCTCTCCTCAAGAGTCACCTGAGTAGCTGCCAGCCCCCATTTTTGGAGGAACCTGAGTGGAATGGATGTGGTGATACCACAGACCCAAGGAAACTGCAATAGCCACGATTCAGTGGCCCCCGTGGCTGAGACTTTGAGACTTCAGGGGTCTTCATGGATTGCAAATGGATCACAAGGGGCACGGCCCTCTGGGTAGCTCCATAATCGTGCTGAAGTGGAGAAAAGCCTGGATTGCCAGGAGAAGGGAGAGGAGGCTGCGGACAGCACCCCTCCAACCGTCTTCACTAAAGTGTCCCCCGCCACCTGCCATACGAGACCTGCCACGGAAGCATCACCCTCTCTCTCTCAGGAGCGTCTTTCGAAATACAAATGCTTCTGGTAAGGGTAATGATGCTTGAAGATTTAACTGTATTTTCAGATTAAATGGTTCCCTCCCTGGGTCCAAACTTATTTACAATAAAAGCCACATATAAGGTAAAGCTGTGAAAACATTATTAGAGTATAATCTTTTGAGACAAATATCATATGATATCGCCTATATGTGGAATCTAAAAAAATGGTACAAATGAACTTACTTACAAAAATGAAGTAGAATCACAGATGTAGAACACAAACTTATGGTTACCAGGGGGTAAGGGTAGGGGAGGGATAAATTGGGAGCTTGGGATTGACATATACATGCTACTGTATATAAAATAGATTACTAATAAGAACCTGCTATATAGCACAGGGAACTCTAGTTAATACTCTGTAATGGCCAATATGGGAAAAGAATCTAAAAAAAAGAGTGGATATATGTATATGTATAACTGATTCACTTTGCTGTACTCCTGAAAATAATACAACATTGTAAATCAACTATACTCCAATAAAAAATTTTTAAAAAGGAATATAATCTTAGTACGAAGAGATGGGATCAAACATATTCATCATAGAACTGAATATGATTTCAGCGAATGAGTTCTGAGAGGCCCAAAAATGGGGGGAAGGGGGAGGGTAGGTAAATCACTAACGCCTCAGAGTAAAATATGTTTGTCAGTTGTGTTTACACGTATCTGATGGAACTGGCACTCCAGATCTCTCTGACTATAATTGCCAAGTAAGCACATAACCAGAACAGGAGCTCCCCTGAAAAGCAGGGGCCGCTGAACCGGGTGAAGCAGGAGAAGGGGAGGTGGTGATGGTGCGTGGGCCCGACAGCCCACGAGCTTGGAAACTGGATAAATCTGAGGTTGAGCCCTGGCTCGGCCCCTCACTAGCTCTGTGAGCTCAAGCAAATTATTCCTTTTCATCTCAGCTTCTTATCCTTCAGCTGGTGGTAAGAACGGTGCCTACCTTGTAGCCTTGCTGGGAGCAGTTGACCAGACAGCTCATTGCAGTAAGCACAGGGCCTGGCGCACAGGAAACGCTTAATAAAAGTTATCATTGTTCATAGTAATGCCGTTTTCACCCATTTTTCTCTGGGAGTCAAGATTAGGTGGCAGAGGAGGCCACTTTCTGCAGAGGAGACCACTTTCCAAGGACATGGCTTAATTTTCTGTAGACGATGGGCCCAGAGGGGAACTCTGGGGGAAACTGGGGCAAAATTGGTTGTCATAGTTCCTGGAGAAAGAGGAAAGGGTGGTGCTACAGACTGAATGTTTGTGTCCCCCTAAATTCCTATGCTGAAATCCTAACTCCTTATGTGATGGTGTCAGGAAGTGGGGACTTCAGGAGGTTGTTATGTCATGAGGGTGGAGCCCTCATAAATGGGACTAGGGCCTTAAAAAAGGGCCCCTGAGAGCTCTCCTGACTCTTCCTCTTTATCAGGATATAGCAAGGAGGCAGCCATCTATGAACCATGAAGCAGGCCTTCATCAGACACCAAATCTGCTGGCACCTTGATCTGTAAGAAGGAAATTTCTGTTGTTTCTAAGCCACCTGGTCTATGGTATTTGGTTGTAGCAGCCCAAATGGACTAAGACAGGCGGTTACAACTAGTTCTAACGCAGGATAGAAAGGAAGAGGTACGTTAGCAGGAGTCCCAGTGGGGCTAGTGGAGGTGGAGAATGCCCTCTGACCCTGGGACCATCATGGGGGTGGAAGTGCCTGGGGACAGTGGGAGGACCCATTCTGAGATCATCAAGACACTAGAAGCTATTGCCTCTCAGCCCTTCTCCAACACTGACCAAGATGGCTTTAAGGTCCCTTCACCTTGACCAAACTAGGTAGGTTTCTGCCTGACTCTAGGACCTTGACCTCCCTTTTCCTAGAACAATTCCTTTAGACAATTTACACCTGTAAATTCTTTCTCTGCCCCTTTGAGATGTAAATCTTCTCCCAGCCTCTTGCCCAGCTTTATAATCCAGGAATGTTTTTCTCCAGAGCTTGGGAGCCATCCCTTTGAAATGTAATCATCAGGAAAGATAGCATTCCCATCTCCCAGTCTCTGTGGGAGGGTAGGAGCCTAACTACATAGGGATAATTAGCCAACAAGGATGGCCTGATCACAGTGACAATCTCTCCCCATGTCCTCCGGTGCTTTCCTACTGGCTCACCCCAGTGCTGCAAACCCTCCCCTCACCCCATCACATCATACAGTAGTAGTCTCGAATGAAGCCTTCCTTGCAGGTTTTCTTTGACAGTAAATACACACCTGGAGAGCTTGCTTCTTCTTCCCCTGCCTCCGCTCCAGCCACTCCAACACCCACTTGAGGTCTGACATCCGCCTCTCCTCGGCCGTCCTGCACACATACTTCCTTTCTGTGGGCAGGGAATCCTTCAGGTCCTCTGAATACTCTGTCATCATGGAGCCTTGGTCATGCCTTGGGTGGAAAGGTGGCACACTCTTGCTTTGTTGAACCCTCTGCCTCTGGTTGCTGGCCTGGATGACTCAGATGGTAGGGTTTTGTCCCCTAGATGTGAACATAAATGTGAACATAAAGGGCAGCGTTAGGCCAGAGCCGGGATATTAACCTTCAAGGGTAGGAGATCCAGAGGGTGATTGTGAGGTCACTGTCAGGCTGTCCATGGGGGTCGGAGTGGAGCAAGACACTGGTTTCCCCTCTTGGCCACTGTCCCTCTTTAGGCACTGTCCATCACTTGGACTTTGCCACAGCCTCCTTTATGGGCTCTCCACCTCCATTTCTACAGAGATCTTATTAAAACAAAGCTCAGCTCACATATCTCCTTTTCTCCAAAACCTTCAATGACTCCTTGTAGCTTATAAAAAAAAATCTAAAATTTCTTAGTCTGGTAGGCTTTCCACAATGTGCTCTAATTAGAATGAAGATTTGTATAGCGTTCATTAGTTTTATAGTCATTGAACAGATAGTTATCAGATGCCTACTATGTGCCAGACATGGTGCTGGAGATACAACACAAGATGAAGACATAGTCAGACCTTCTAAAACTTATGGACTAGTGGGAAAGACAAAACAGCAGTCAAATAATTACCCTGTGAATCCATAATGACAAATGAAGATGAGTGCTCTGAAGGAAAGGACTATAATTCTAAGAACTAAACAAAACAAAAGAACTAGACTTGGATGGGTAATGAGTAGATCACACTTGGGGAGTGGCTGGAGTTAAAGGGTAAGCTGGTCTCAATGGGGCTCTGGGCCAGGGGGACAAGCATGTGCAAAGGCCCTGTGGCAGGATTGAAGCAGGGAACACTTGAGGAATAGCAGAAGGCCAAGGTGGCTAGTGTACTAGGTAATGAGAAATGATGCTGGAGATGTGGGCAGAGGCCGGACCAGAGAGCACCTTGGAGGTCACAGGTTTGCTGAGACTGGGAAGGAAAGGGAAGCAAAGGGAAAACAATAAAGGGAATTAAACATAGGAGAGGGAGTGACATGATCAAGCTTCCTTTTTTGTTTTAGTAAACTTTTATTGATGGAAACTATATGCAGGAGTGTGCCAGAATCACAAGTAACTAATGCTCCAGAAATTCCCCCTTATGGCCCCTGCTAGTCACTACCTCCCTCCGAAGGTAAGCAGTGCTCTGACTTCTAATTTCATAGATTTCTTTTGTCTGTTGGAGTTTTATATAAATAGAATCATACACATGTAGTCCTTTGTATCTGGCTTCATTTGTTTTACAATATATTTGCAGGATTTTAGCAAAGAATTCTTTAGTCTTTGTGTGTGTAGAAATGCTTTTATTTTTGCCTTCATTTCTGAAGAAAAATTTGCTGGATAATAGAATTTTTGGTTAACCGTTTCTTTCAGCACTTTGATGTGCTATTTCATTCTCTTCTGCCTTTCGTTGTTTTACGTGGGAAGTCGGCTGTTAATCATATTGCTACTCTCCTGCATATATGTCATTTTTCTCTTGCAGATTTTTCTCTTTCAAATGTCTGCTATGATGAGTCTAGGTGTGAATCTCTTTGTATTTATCCCACTTGAGATTTGTTGAATTTTTTGGATATGTATTTAATGTCTTTAAATACATTAAATTCTGGAAGACGTCGGCCATTATTTTTTTCCTGCCCTTCTCTCTATTTCTGGACTCCCATTATACATCTGTTGGCAGGTTTAATGCTGTCCCTCTGGTCTCTAAAGCTTTGTTCATTTTTCTTCAATTATTCTCTTCTCTGTTCTTCAGATTGGATAATTTCTATCAGTCTATCTTCAGGTTCAATCTTCTTTCCTCTGCCATATATAATCTGATGTTGAGCCTTTCTAGTATAATTTTCATTTCAATTGTACTGTTCAAGCCCAGAATATCCCCTTTTAAAAAATAATTTCTTTCTCCTTATTCAGAATCTCTCTTTGTTGATTCATTGTTGTCATGCTTTCATTTAAAATTTAAAACATAGTTTACTTTAGTTCTTTGACCATATTTTAATAGGTATTTAAAGTCTTTCAATTCAACATCTGGGAACACTCAGACGGTTTCTATTGACAGCTGTTTTTCTGAGTATGTGTCATACTTTCCTGTTCCTTTGTATAACTTGTCATTTCTTTTTGTTGACAATTGGACATTAAAAAATATAGTAGTAACTTTGGATTCTGATTCACCCCTCTGCCCTCAAGGTTGATTGTTACTGTTTTTTCATTTGTTTATTTTTAAAGTAACTTCTTCAGGCTCTGTGAACCAGACAATCCCTGTCTGGGAATCTGGGAATCCTGTCTTCCCTATGGTATGAAGCTGCTGAAGTTCTGATTAAATTTTTTATATTCTTGTTTGTATATTTAAGTCTAGCTTCCTAAGCATTGTCTCTGTGTCTACACCTGCATATCAGATTGGACAGAGATTGTGCTCAAACACCTCAATTATCTGTCTTCTGCGGATCAGTCTGTGTGTGGGTAGGGGAGCCGTATCCGTTATCATGTTGCTACATGACAGATGATCCCAAAGTTTAGTGGCTTAAAACAAAAGCATTTTCTACCACACAGTTTTTCTGGGTCAGGGTTTTGAGTGTGCTTTAGCTGGGTCCTCTGACTCAAGCTAAAATCAAGCTGCTGGCCAGGTTGATTGGCCCAAAAGGCTTGACTGGGAAAGGATGTACTTCAAAGCTCCTCATCTGGTTGTTGGCAGGACTGGGTTCCTTGCGGTCCATTGAACTGAGTTCTTTCTTTGCTGGCTGTTGGCAGAAGGCCACCCTCAGTTCTCTGTGACATGTGCCTCTCCACAGGGAAGCTTACAACATGGCAGCTTGCTTCATCAGAACAGCAAGGGAGAAGAACTAAAGAGAGGATGAGAGCAAGAAAGAAGTCAGTCCTTTATAACCTAAACTTGGAAGTGACATCTATCACTTCTGCCATGTTCTGTTTATTAGAAGCAAGTTGCTATGTCCAGACAACACCCAAAGGAAGGATTACACAGGGCAGTAATCCTAGAGGTGAGGGTCATTGGGAACCATTTTAGAAGCTGCCTATCCCAGGAATACATTCAAAGTTCAGGCCATTTTCACACAGTCCATATCATTTACTTTCTACTGGGCTCTTTCTTGTCTCCTTTACACACATTCACAGCCTCGGGGCTGGCCAGGAGCCTGTGGCTTGATTGAGCCCTTTCTAGTTTCTGTGGTGCATGCGTGCAGCTTTAGCCAGAAATATATCTGCCCAAACACAACGGCAACATTTGTCCAGTGGAGTTGTTGGCCTACCTGCTTTTCTGACTTGGAGATTTTCACTTAAACCAACAAGGCTGCCAAGAGTGGGTGCTGCTCTCTGATCCAAATCCAGTGAGCCTCCTTTAACCAAACCAGAGAGACTGCCCCACCTCGGTGGACCCTCCCTTCGGACTGAACTGGGAGGAGGGGAATGGGAGCCGCCTCCGGCTAGAATGCCATAGATTCTCACTGTTATTGCCCAAATTTCCAGTTTCCAAGCACAAATGCTGTTCCAATTGTAGTTGATGTCCAGAGTTGGTTGATGTCCAGAGTGCTGCATGGTTGTTTTGATCAATTTTGCCCAGCTTTATAACCGCGTTTTGGGGAGAGGATTTACGATATTCTCACTCAGCCGGAGGCAGAAGTCCCCTGCCAATGCACACTTTACGTAACACATTTTGGAAGACCCCCTTTGCTATCTTGCAATAAAATACACATATTTAAAAAAATTACCATAATCCTCCAAACAACAACAAAAAAAGAGAAATTAGAAAAATATAGTCTTCCTTTGGGTGTGTGTCAATATTTTAATGTGTGGTCTCAACTAAAATAGAAGACGTGTCTCCCCAGTTTTCCAAACTCCTCTGAGGGAGTGGTACAACTCCACTGAAAACCAATGAAATAATCTATTGTAATCAATCAAGAATGGTTAGGATGGGTGGAAGCAGGCAGGGTACAGTCACACGGTCTATCCCCATTCAGCAGGGGCTGTGGGCTGGGGAGGCAATGACAAGTAGGCATCGGTACAGTGAGCAGGTGGGTGAGTGAGTAAGTGAGTGAATGGACAATACCTGGCGCCTAATCTCAGGCTTCTTCATCCTAGTTTCTCTTCCCCGAATCTTCGGTAGAGGTCACATGTTTCTAGAAGCCCTATTCTGAGGTTGAAACTGGGGTAGCAGAACTCTTATTGTGAACGTAAGTATTAGTGCTCTAGGTCATCTGACAGCCATCACTGTCATTTTGAGAGACCAGAGGCCAGGCCACCCAGGTCCCAGAGGATCATCTCACGGGACAGGAGGGTGTTCAAATCAAGGAACGTTTACACATGTGTCTCTGGTGCCAAGCACCGTGCTGGGCACTGAGGAAGGAGGACCCAGAGATTAATCAGAGTCAGTCCCTGCCCTCATGGAGCTTGTTGTTTCCTTAGGGAGACATTTACAAAGCCTGGTGGGCACTGTTGTGTCTCTCCATTCTCCCTCCACTGCTGCCCCTTGTAGTTTGGGTGAGTAAACACTGCACCAATTTGAGGGAAGGGACCAGATTGGTCTGAGCCAATCAACATGCGGCCTTCCCCAGGTTACCGTGATTGACACAGTAGGGGCCCAATCAGCATGGAATGGGGAGCTTTTGCTAGAGATGTGAGGAAACAGACTCTCTGTGAATGGTGGGGCATTTGGATGTAAAGCCTGGAATGGTGGTGGTCATTTTGTTCTGATGAGGGAGGGAAGATACCATGAGGATGAACCCCATTCAAAGAGCAGGGCAGAGCCATGAGGCTCACTGAAAAATTGAACCAGTGTCTGAGCTTTTCAGACTTTTAATGTGTAACTCAGCCTGAGTTGTGTTTCCTGTTACTTGCAATCAAAATCTTTTGTGTGATACGAACAGCTAATACAGGGGAGATGGTGCAGTAGTGACATTACAAAATGTGTTGTGAGAGCACAAGGGAGGGCATGGTAAAGTCTGCTTTGGGGGCTGAGAGAAAACTCCACCGAAGAAGTATTAGAGCTAGGTAGGTCTTAAAGGATTTTGCCGAGTATTTTTTTTTTTTTTTTTTTTTGCGGTACGCAGGCCTCTCACTGTTGTGGCCTCTCCTGTTGCGGAGCACAGGCTCCGGACGCGCAGGCTCAACGGCCATGGCTCACGGGCCCAGACGCTCTGCGGCATGTGGGATCTTCCCGGACCGGGGCACGAACCCGCGTCCCCTGCATCAGCAAGCAGACTCTCAACCACTGCGCCACCAGGGAAGCCCTTGCAGAGGATTTTGACAATAGGAAAATTACATTCCAGATGGAGGGAACTGCATCGACCAGAGCACGGAGTTGTATGGGGAGGTAATACTCTGTGTGTCTAAAGAGTGGAGACCTGGGGACAGGGAGTGGGGAGCTAGTCTGGAACCAGGGAATGAAGGTACAGGGATGTTTTGTTGCTTTAGAAAGCTCATTCATTCAACAATCAGCTCTTGAATGCTTCTGATGGGCCAGGTACCTCTAAGTGATGTGTACAGAAATAGGGGCAGGTGGGGAGGAGAGTGGGCAGGCTGAGCTGGAGAAAGTCAGGAAGACACCTGCATATATAGAAACAACATCAAATAGAGCCAGCAAGCCTGGATCCCAAGTTGCCAGCAAGCCTGGATCCCAAGTCCAGATTGGACCTGGGATTGAGTTGAGGGTTGGGTGAAAGAAATGAAGCTTGGGAATTTGGCGGTGGAGTGGAGAACAATGCCCTCCCCCCCCCCCCCCCACCAAATAGTACTTATTGAAACAAATTGCAAGGCAATTTATTGACATGATGTTCATTAAGGTTTTAATAAAATGCCATTAGGAGCAATGGTGCAAAAGAAATAGAAAGTCTTTAATCCATTTTGAGTTGATTTTTGTGTGTGGTATTGGGGAGTGTTCTAATTTCATTCTTTTACATGTAGCTGTCCAGTTTTCCCAGCACCACTTATTGAAGAGGCTGTCTTTGTATATTCCTGCCTCCTTTGTCAAAGATAAGGTGACCATATGTGTGTGGGTTTATCTCTGGGACCTAGAGTCTGTCATACGGAACGAAGTAAGTCAGAAAGAGAAAAACAAATACCGTATGCTAACACATATATGTGGAATCTAAAAAAAAAAATGGTTCTGAAGAACCTAGGGGCAGGACAGGAATAAAGACACAGACATAGAGAATGGACTTGAGGACATGGGGAGGGGGAAGGGGAAGCTGGGACGGAGTGAGAGAGTGGCATGGACATATATACACTACCAAATGTAAAATAGATAGTTAGTGGGAAGCAGCCGCATAGCACAGGGAGATCAGCTAGGTGCTTTGTGACCACCTAGAGGGGTGGGATAGGGAGGGTGGGAGGGAGACGCAAGAGGTAGGGCATATGGGGATATATGTATACATATAGCTGACTCACTTTGTTATACAGCAGAAACTAGCACACCATTGTAAAACAGTTATACTCCAATAAAGGTGTTAAAAAAGAAAGAAGAAATGGAAAGTGTGGTTGGGGGAAATGGTGTTTTTCCATGCTTTCTGTCATCAGAACCAACATGCAGTCCTGCCCCCAGCTGGCCCATCCCTAGGCTCACTCTTCCTGGCTTTAGAGCCTGGCTCTGTCTTGGGGACAGCGGGTGGGGGGTGGGTTAAGAGAGATGGAAACTCAGTGGGCTGTACCCAGGGAGCCTTGATCAGCTTCCCTCCCTCTCTGCCTCCCTCCCTTTAACAGATATTCTGGCAGAACCTACGTAATCAAGAGGCTCTTGGACTGCAATTGAAGAGCCGAGATTGCAAGACCGGACCCCTAAGACATTCCGAGGGTCAGAGCTGGAAATGCTCTTGGACCCCTGTAGTACTCACTCTCATTTCACAGATGAGGTGGAGCCCAGAGCCCAGAGAGCCCGAGAGACCTGCCCAAGGTCAAAGCCAAATAGTGAGACCCGGGAATTCCATTAATAATAACAAAGCCCAGAATCTGTAGACTTCCTCCAAAGAATTTTCATATCTATTGCATTAAATCAGGGGTCTCAAATTCAAGTGTGAAGTAGGTAACATAAAGGAGTGAAGCTGGCTGAGTATAGGCAGTAGGGAGTGAGTGGTGAGGGGGGAACGGGCAAGCTGTCCCTCAGCTATGGCCCATTGTGGCCATGTGGGAATGTCAGCCCCGTGGGGTCAGATATCGTGATTTTTAAAGAGAAGGCAAAAATCCAACTGTTTATGTGAAATTAGTTGGAAACAAACTTAAAAAGAAATGCTAATTGGGCAAAACCCATGTGGCCTTTCTCAGGCCTGGGGTTGCCCGTTTGTAGCCTCTGCCAGAGCTGGGCGCTATGTCAGCACAAAGGACAGAGGAGGAAATTGAGACAGAGAGAAGGGGACGTGACTTACTCAAGTCCACTCAGCCGGGAATAAGTACATCCAGGACTAGAACCTGGTTCTCTTGACCCCCAGCCCATGCGAGCACCGTGGGTTTCCAAGAGAAAGGAGTCTGAGAAACGGGGTTCAAGCAGCAGCCCCCGTCAAGAGTCAAGGAGGCCTTGAGCGTTGCGATGGGTTTGAACACACCTCCATCCTTCCGGGCTCAGGCTAGGGGATGCCTGGGGGCGAAATCCACAGGGGGTTTTCAGCCTGGTTCTGCATGGTTCCTGTAGAGATGGGCTGTCTTTTTTACTTCGTTTTCTTTTCCGGCATTTTAATACTCAGTATCCTTGCAGTAAACAAGGGCCACTTAAAAAATATATAATCTTATTAGTGAGAACCGGCTTCCCTGTGGCTGGTCCAAGTTCCAGAGAGCAGCCATCGGTCCCCGGTGTTGGCAGGGCAGCTGCGGCGGGTGGCTCTCTCAGAGTGCCACATCTACCCTAGTTTCTGAGGACACTCCAAACAGATGTCTCAGTTAGGCCTCAGGACAGCTGTGCTGTGATCTACATACTCAGAGCCCTGCAGTCTCCTTTGTCCTGGGAATGTCCTTCCTTTGCTCTGCAGGGCTCCAAGGAGGCCACTGCTTCCCAGGGGCGCAGACCTTGGGCTGGATGCCTCTGAAGGTGCTTAAAACGCCGAGCAGCACGGAGCTGGGGAGACTGGGCTCATCAGGGAGCCAGAGGCCTCGGCTGAGACTCGCCTGGCTCTGCCTCGTTTGCTGTGTGACCTTGGGCTTGCTGTTTGGCCTCTTTGCTTTTCTAGCAACTAGGACTCCATCAGGAGTTGCAAATCAGTGCATGGGGTATTTGGTCCACTGGTGTATCTTATTCAGCCTGCAAAGTGTTTTAGAAATCAGGGCATTTCATTAAAAAAATTCAGATTTCTGATCTGTTTAATAAATGGTGATCTGGTATGACTGGGCCGGCACCTTCCCCCTTGAGACGGGGCACACGCCTTCTGTTGCTACAGTCCCTACCTGGCCAGCTTCATCCACCTACATGACCCGCTTGTCCCCTAAAGACACATGAGTTTGTGACCCCAGACTAGGTAGTAATTCTAAACACTTTACAAAGTTACAAAGACAAATTTATCTCCTCCTGTCCTTGATCTGGATAAGTAAGGATTCTTAACCCATTTTATAGGTTTGGAGCCCAAGATTCAAAGACATGAAGTTGCTGTGTGGTGCAGCTGGGCTCACACCTGTCTGACCCCCAAGCCCACCCTCCTTCCAGGCCTGCATTAAGTAATGGGTCGATCCCTGGGGTCTTCCTGGGCTCACTGAGGCTAAGGGTCCTGCCAGGCCTTATTGGAGGCCCTCACACTCCACCTCTCTGCCACTGGGAGGAGAGAGGGGAAGGGCTGAGGGGCTGGCAATCTCTGGTCTGGGGTTCCCCCAGAGGATTAGGAGGAATCGGGAGGCTGCTGTGACCAGGGATTCCCAGAGAGGCTGGGCTGGGCAGCGGGCAGGGTGCAGGGCTGGGTGTCAGGGGATTGACTGGGTCCATTCCCTTCCCTGAGGCTTCCTGATTACATGACCACAGGGAGGCTGATTCTCCATAGACCTTGGTTTCCTCATCTGCAAAATGGCGCTAACCTCAGCCTTGCTTCGCTCATGGGGATGTTGGGAGGAGCTCATGAGACAAGGGTTTTGCAAAGTTGCAGAAACTCAGGGCAGAAGTTAGTGTCATGGTTATAGTATCATGAATAAGAGTATGGGCTCTGGAGGGGAATCTACCATGTGAAAGCTGTGTGTCCTTGGGTGGCTCACTTAACCTCTCTGGTCTAAAGTTTTCTCTTCTGTAAAATAAAGCCGATCATAGTTCCTACTCAAGCAATTGTGAGCATTCGATGAACCATGTGAATAAAGTGCTAGCACTGTGCCAGGCATATAGTAGGTGCTTAATAAATGGTAGCCATGAATATACAACATGGACAGATAAATGGGCGTATGATGGCCAAAGATGGGAGTGGTATAGGAGTGCTGATTCCCACAGAACAATGACCCTGGCTGGTCCAGGGGCCCAATGCAGGGGGAATAGCGTAGAAATGACTTCAGCCAAGTCCAGGCCATGGCCTGCCCCTCTTTCTCCTCCGTGGCAGCACGGAAGCAAGAGTCACAAGGAAGACCTGGGGCTTTGGCTTGGGCTCTGGGAGGGCTTGTCCTGCTCCCCAGAAGGTTGGCTCAGAGCTCATTCCTCTCTACTACCCGCCTCTCACGGAAAGTCAGCCTGGAGGCCTGGCCCAGCGGGTGGGCAGGAGGTGGTTGACCCCAGATGCTGGGCAACTTGGTCAAGTGGGGGCAGTTTCAGGCTGACCATGATAAGAGCCTGAGGTTAATGGAGGGACCCAGCGGTCCCACTGTCGGGTGCTAGAGGGACAAGATTTTTTTTTTTTTTTTTTGCGGTATGCGGGCCTCTCACTGTTGTGGCCTCTCCCATTGTGGAGCACAGGCTCCAAACACGCAGGCTCAGCGGCCATGGCTCACAGGCCCAGCCGCTCCGCGGCATGTGGGATCCTCCCGGACCAGGGCACGAACCCGTGTCCCCTGCATCGGCAGGCGGACTCTCAACCACTGCGCCACCAGGGAAGCCCGAGGGACAAGATTTTAAACAAGCCCTCAGCCTTGGAATCCACTGCCCTTTCCAGGTAGCTGGGCTGGGGAGGTTCTCAGGGTGCTAACACTGGCCCCTCTCTGAAGAGCTTCGCACAAGTACTTTCTCCATTTCACGATCCCAGAGGCATCTCCTCCATGGCAGCTCTGCAAAGGCTGAGGACAGCCTGGGCTGCTCTGCCCTCTGGCAGGGCCAGTGGAGCATTCCAGGCAGGAGAGTGGACTCAGGGGCCAGACCAGTGGGATCTGAATCCCGGCTCTGCCACCTGGCACCTTTGACAAGTAAAAAAGCCACCACCACCACAAAACCCTCTAGTGCCTCTCTTTCCTCATCTGTGAAGTGAGGTAAAACTATGTGATGTATCTCACAGATTCCTGTGAAGAATTACAGAATCGGGCCTTACAACTGCCTGGCACAGAGAAGGGCCAGCTGCTAGTGTTTTGGTGCACGTAAGTGGCTGTGTTGGGGGACGGAGTGAACACCGGGCCCCTCCCTCTCTGGGTCTGAGTTTCCTTGCCTCTGCCTCACTTTCTCAGCACCCACTCGCCTCCAGTTCCGAGTCTGGCGTTTTGGTGTGCCAGCGGGGTCCCTCAGCAACCTGGCACAGACATTCAGCCCTTGCGGGCAGTGGTGCCCACACCGACACAGGAGTCCCCTCCGTCAAGTGTGGAGCCCATGTCAGCTCTTCCCTGCATTCTCACTTCCTTCCTACCCCGGACCCTTGCTTCTGCTCTCAAAGCATTGCTGGAACCCCACGAGGTCTCAGGGCCTGCACCGGGGGAGATGACGCTTGTGCCACAACGTCTATCCCAGAGGCTCTCATGGGGGCGGCTCCTGCCCCTGCAGCAGACGTTCAGCCATGCCTGGAGACATTTTTGGTTGTGACAACCTGGGGGGAAGGGGTGATCCTGGCATCTAGTGGGTGGAGGTCAGAAATGCGGCTGCTAAACATGCTACAATGCACAGGTCAGTCCCGACAACAAAGGGTTCTCTGCCCCAAATGCCGATAGCGCTGAAGTTGGGAAATCTTGGGCTCTTGGACAACACAGACATGTGGCCAAATGGTTGAAATAAAATGTGATAAGGCTATAATAGAAGTCGGGTCACAGTTATTCGGAGGTCCAGAGATGGGAAGAAATAACTGAATTAGAGAGAAGCAAGGGAAGTCCTTATTGGGACAAGGGACAACATCACAATCTCTTCTATGCCTCATATGAGCTCCCTGTGCTCAAATGACTCATCCAAGATGCAAGTACTGCTCTTCTGATGCTTCAGGCCCCATCTGCTCTGGTAATTTCACTTGTATCCCTGGATCCAGCCATGCCTGAAGTATGACTGGTTATGTGGCACCTATAGATTTCCTTCTTCCTTACATTTGTTTGAGTTGAATTACTTCTGATATATAGATAAACATCCCAGCCATATCTGCACACTCACAGATCTTGTGCAGACTTGCCCCTCAGCCTTACACACCCAATTGTCCCCCAACTGAAAGCTGTCTTTTTTTCTCCTTCCTGTGGCTGGCTGCTTCCATCGGGGCTGCAGTACTGGCAGCTGCCATCCCTGCAGCATCAAAATACCCAAGCATCAATTGCGTGATTGAAGTGTTCCATTAGCCCGGAACGGGGGAGCCATGATCAGATGTGGTTTGTGGAACAGCTGCCCGTGCAGGGCTGGCAGGTAATTAAAAGCCCCATGCACTTAGTGATTAACTAATCACAGCATGGTGGCAGCCGGCAATGATGCGGTGACTTTTCTGTGGGAGTCAGCTGAAGCTCCAAATGTCTGCCCTGGGGCGGCGGTGGCAGCGGGAGGCTTGGATGGCCCCGGTGTAGACGTCCCAAGCAGTTTGCAGGGCAGATTCCCAGGTGTCTCTCCTACTTAAAGCTCCCAGGAGAAAAAGTGAGAGGGAACCTGGGTGGGGAGGGTGAAGATGGGGACATCACTGCAAAGGATGGGGTGGGGCTGGAGAGGAGGGGAGTGAGGGCTGTCAGGATTTGGGAAGCACCGAGACGGGAGTCCCGGTGGGATGTCGGGAAGGCAGGGAGGGGATTGGCCGCAGGGGCTGTGCAGAATCCTGGGCCAACTCAGGGGAGGGAGAGATGATACACTCCTGTCCATTTCAGGGCAGTGTGGCACAGTGGTTCAGTTATGGCTCTGCCACTTACTGCTTGTGTGACTGTGGACATGGGTTTCAACCTCTCTGCCTCAGTTTCCCTACCTGTAAAACCTGAGATTAATAACCATACCTGTTTCCAGGAGTTGTGGTGAGGATTAATCTGTGTGAAAGATTTCTAACCCAATAAGCACGTGAAAAATATTACTGAGCGCTATTAGAAGCAGAAGGCTACTTCCTCACAGTAAGGAGATGAAGGGCCATGAGAGTGAAAAGTGACCTTGGCTCTACCCCTCCCCCAGCTCCCCTAGGAGAAGGCGGGGAACTTCAAAAGCCCTGAGGCCTTGAGGCTGGTAGGGCTGGGGCGGTGCTAAAAGACAGGTTGCGGTCTGGGCAAGCGGCTGCTCCAGAAGCTGTGTTTCCCTGGAGTACCCCAGGCTGTTACCCCTGGGGCTGTACTTCAGCACCTCGGGCATGCTCCTGGGCCCAGCGCCCTGGTTCCTGATTCTGACCCTGCCCATCAGGGTGACCCCACACGACTGCAAGTAGCTGTGACTTTGATGTCTTTAATCTTGGCCCCCAGACTCCCTCTGACTCAACAGGAAAAGCTCATACTTCCTCACCTCATACTTCCATGCGCCCCTGATCTACTCCAGCCTATGTTTCCAGTTCTATCTCTCATGACCTCCATGCTGCCTGCAGACCCCGAAGCTGCCATGCTCTTGGCTGATAAATGCTTTCTCTACCCTCTTCCCATTTCACTTCTGGATGTCTGAATCCTCCCCTTCCTTCAAGACCAAGTTCGAGAGTGTTTTCTGCAGGGATGCTCTGCTATCTCTCTCGTGGCGTTGCTTTCAGCTTGCCTGCGGGTGGCTTGGTAGAGTTCCATCTCGAGGTGGTCCTGGAGGGCCTCCCTGAGAGGGCATTGCTGGAGCTGAGCCTTGTGTGAACCTGGAAAGAGGTCCTATGATGGGAAGGGGCTGGGGGAGCCCGTGGAGCTGACTAAGGTCTAGGAGGCTGGAGTGAGGAGGAAAGTGATGAGAGGGTGGGAAGAGGAGGAAGGGCAGCGATGGCTCACAGCAGGTGCCATCAGCCCTCACTGGTGTGAGGTGGGAGACCTCACCTGCGTGTGCTGCAGCCTGGCTGGACGTCACATGGCCTGTGAAAGTCCGAGTGGGGAGATTGGGTTCCCAGAAATCGACGGTGCATCTGGGACTTGTGTGAAAGTGATAGGGACAATCTGACTGGCTGAGCCTCTCTCACGTGATCACCCCTCTGCCAGGTGGGACCCTTGGCTAAGCACTCCGAATGTATCCTGTGGGGAGGGATGGTTCTCAAAGGCAGTATTGGGGTGCTAGTATCACAGAGGCCAAAACCAACAGATATGTCCCCTTCACTGAGCCAGGTACAGTTTCTAGGAGGGACATGTGTTATCCACGTCTGTGAGGGGGCGCCTCCAACATCTGTCCAGGCCCTTCCCTGAGGGGCCAGGCCATCGCTGGGAAATGGTCAGCAGGTGAGTGCCCCTTCACTGTCGCCCCCAGGTCTACCGCTGGGGGCGCAAGTGTCTAGGATGTTCTCCAAATTCTGAGGAATGTTTAAGGTGGGTCAATGCGCTATCTCCGGCTGCCATGTGACTGTGGTGACATCTCTGCCTTCTCTGAACCTTTATGTCCTTGCTGGGAATAAGAGACATAATGCGTGAGAAAGTGCTTTGGAAACTGTGAAGTGTGCAGCCACACCACCCATGACTGCTTTTATCTCTGCTCACGGTTTAGGAGGGAGCGGCCTGGTTCTATCCTTTGGTGTTGGCCCTGCTCCCCTTTAGTCCCCATCCCTCCCTCTGGTATCCTCTCCCACCCCCTGCCTCCCCTTGGGGCCGGGACATGTGCCTGCATTCCTGCTGAAGGTGTTGCTGTGGGAGCCTGTTCCCAAGGCTCTGTCACTTCTCAGCCTAGAGGAGACATGGCTGTGAACGGGGTGGGTGTGGGGTACCTGGGAGGCTGAAGGCCAAAGCGGTCCCAGGGTGTGGGTTGGGGGATCTGGGGAGCAGCAGTGATGTGAAAATTGTGCGGAGGGCGGGGGCATGGTCCCCACAGCCTTGCTCTGAATAGAGGACATTCAGGTCACATTCCCTATGGCAAAGTCAGAGGGACCCAATTTCTCAGCCAGAATTGCTGGAAATAAACATCTCGAGCTTGGGGGCCGTCATTGATTTGGGGGAGCTCTTGGTTTTCATGGGATTGGTCAGTCACCAGATAATTCGGTAAGTACCTTGTCAGCTCGGCTGCTATAACAAAAATACCACAGACTGCAAGGCTTAAAGAACAGAGATTTAGTTCTCACAGTTCTGGGGACTGGGAAGTCTGAGATCAGGGGCCCAGCACGGTCAGGTTCTGGTGAGGGCTCTCTTCCTGGTTTGCAGATGGCTGTCTTCTTGCTGTGTCCTCACATGGCAGAGAGCAGAGACAGGAGCAAACTCTCTGGTGTTCTTCTGACAAGGACACCAATCCCACGATGATCTAATTCCCTCCTCAAAGGCCCTACATCCTAGTACCATCACAGCGGGGATTAGGATCTCAGCATATGGATTTGGTGGGGTGGGGGTCGGGGACGCAGACATTCGGTCCACAACATACCTCTTTCAAGTTTCAAAATAGACATTCATGTCTATTTTCTCATTGGGCTGTATCTGCGTTTCACAGGGGGCAAACCTAAGCCAGAGGGGCCAAGAGATTTTCCCAAGTTCACACAGAAGTGGCTTAAGCTTGACAGAAGTTTCTCTCTCACTTAAAGAAGTATGTGGTGAATGGTTCAGAATGACCCTCGGGACCAGCTGTACTACAGCCTACCTGGACGCCATACAGGCTGTGAAAGACCAAATGGGGAGGGAAGGAAGTCCTAGGTTGGGTTTCCAGAAACAGACCCTGCACCCAAGACTCCTGTGAAAGTAATTTATTAGGAAATGTTCCAGAAATGACCAGGAGGGGCTGGGAAGTGATCTACATAGAGTCCTTGCCCTGTGGAGAGGGAGGCTGGGTCAGCTCGTCTGCTCCAGGGCTTGTGACTTGTGACTTTTGGGGAACTGAACCTCTCACAGAAGTGTGCAGGTGGGTTGGCAAGGGCTTCCCTGGCCCTGACCATGTCAGGGATCCAGTCCCCTTCTATCCTGTGCTCCTCCATCCTCCAATATGGCAGCATAGGCTCCAGCCATCATGCCTACCTTTCCAGCCAACAGAAAGGAGGAAAAGGGAAGAAAGGGGGTGCTGCTCTCTATAAGGACACATCTTCGAACCTGTACACGGTGCTTCAGTTTCCATGTTTGGGGCCAGATCTAAGGCTTGTGGGTACTCCCAGCTAGCAAGGGAAGCTAAGAAATGAAGCCTTTATTCAAGGCAACTTGTGCCAGCTAAATTTGGGTTCTGTCACTGAAGAAGGAGAGGGGATAGATGTTGGGGAAAAAGTAGCAGCCATTGTTATAGCTACAGAGTGTGAAAATGGACTTGACCACGGTCCTAGAGATTTCTTTCCAAGGGAGCAGAGAGTGGTAGCTGTTGGGAATGGGGTCTTTACAAGAGGAGGAGTGGGCAGGGGCTCAGCTGCAGGATCCCTGGGTCCACTGAGGTCCTTATTTGTGGGATAAGACTCCACCCAAGGAATAGCTGACTCCAGAAGGATGGTGGTGTACACAGAGCTCCCTGGAAGTGTCTTGGGGGTGGGCAGGCAGGGGGAGCTGTATCGGACTTAATCCTTAGCTGGGAGCTGGGCGCTTGGCTTTTGAGTTCCTGGCTTATCTGGAATCTTCTAGGTCACCTTCGGCAGGCCTATGACATGCCTCAGGCTCTGTTCCACCATCTGTAAGATGGGGACAATGTGAGGAGTTCAGGGTCAGACAAGGCTGAGGTAAGAGGTACTTAATTCTGACATAACATTTAAGAGGGCGGCAAAAATCTCAGCAATTAAGATCAATATTTTAATGCAGTATTTTTTTTATTGTGGTAAAATATATATAACATAGAATTTACCAGTTTAACCACTTTAAGTGTTCAGTTCAGCGGCATTAAGTATATTCACATTGTTGTGCCACGATCATCATCCATCTTCAGAACTTCTTCATCTTCCCCAAGTGAAATTCTGTATCCATTAAACATTAATCCCCTATTCCCTGCTTCCCCCAGCCCCCAGGATAACTCTACTTTCTGTCTGTCTGAATTTGACTAAGTAGTTCATATTAGTGGAAGCATGCAGCATTTGTCTTTTTGTGACTGCCTTATTTCACTTAGCATAATGTCCTTGGGTTTCTACCATGCTGTAGCATGTGTCAAAATTCCCTTCCTTTTTTCTTTTTTAAAGTAATTTTTATTGGAGTATAGTTGTCCCTTCCTTTTTAAGGCTGAATAAAATTCCACTGTGGATATACCACATTTTGTTTATCCACTCATCCATCGATGGACACCTGGGTTGCTTTCTATCCTTTGGCTATTGTGAATAGTGCTGCTATGAACATGGGTGTGCAGATATCTAAGTCCTGCTTTCATTAATGCAATATTTCAAAAAAATCAAAATTCATGCAAAAAAGTCCATTATGAATAGACTCTCAAAAAGAGAAAGACGAGATCAGTAACGGCACAGTGCTGGGCCACAGGAGAGCAAAGGGAAGGATGGGTGATACTCACCTTGCACGATCCTGTTTGTGGCACCGCCTTAAATCTTGTGCCCCAGGCCAGTTCCTCACTCTCCTCGCCCTTGTCCTGGCCTGATGAGGATGAAAGGACCCTGGCTGAGCACGCTGGGCCAGGAGCCTCCTCTTCCCCTAACACCCTGGACTGATTTAGGAACTGGAGTGATAGAGCAGCCTCTAGGTTAGAAAGCTGAAGCTGGGGTTTCTTCTCCCTTTGGATAGATTCATCTTAATTAGCCCCCTCAGATAACGGTTCCTTCCCAGGCTGAGACAGCTGAATTATGGAGACAGTCACTATATCTTCCTCGCCCTTGAGTTGTTTTGCCAAGTGACAAACCAAGAGATGCATGTCCCCTGCTCCAGGTTGCCTTGCAGAGCTGGCTGTGAGGTCACCTAATGAGGCAGGAGACGGGGCTCCCAATCCGTCACCTTGTAGCCCGGGCAGGTGGTGCCTGGCGCTGTGTGCAGGGTGTGACTGTGGGTACTACCTGTGTGAGTGAGCGTGTAGGGGTCCCACCAGGACGAAGAGACATTCTCCCTCCTGAGCTCAGAGCCCCCAAAGAGGAGAACTTGTGAAATTCCCAAAAGGAAGCGTCTTCCCTTAGTCATTCAAGGAACATTTAGTGAGCACCTACTGTGTGCCAGGCAATGAGTGAGTAGGTGGGCGTGAGGGTTGGTAATGGGATAGGTCAGTTGTGGCCCTGAGGCTTATAACAAAAAATAAATGTTTGTTCATGTGTCAGGAACTGAGGTGCGCCCGGTTTTTGGGTGTGCGGGAGGGCAAATGACGGGGTGGTGAGAGTCCGTCCAGCTCCCATCCTTGGCTAGGGAGTGTGTGTGTGTGTGTGTGTGTGTGTGTGTGTGTGTGTATGTGAGAGAGAGAGAGAGAGAGAGAGAGAGAGAGAGAGAGAGAGAGAGAGAGAGAGGAAGGGGCTGCCCTGGACCTTGCCTGCTAACCTGAGACTGACCAGCAGATGGCGAGAGTGCTACGGGAAAGTCAGGGACGGCTGGGGAGGGAGGGAGGAGAGAGAGAGGGAGACAGAGAGACAGACACAGACAGATGCAGAAACAGAGTCAGAGACAGACAGAGACAAAGACAGAGGCAGAGAGAGAAAGAGAGAGACAGAGAGACACAGAGAGAGAGAGACAGAGACAGAGAGAGACAGTATATTAGTCTGTTTGGGCTGCCATAACAAAACACCATAGACTGGGTGGCTTGACAACAGAAATTTCTTTCTCACAGTGCTGGAGGCTGGCAAGTCCAAGGTCAAGGTGCCAGCAAGGCAGGTTTCATTCTGAGCCCTCTTCTCTTGGGTTGTAGGCTGCCGCCATCTAACTACGTGCTTACAAGGCCTTCCTTAGTGTATGCTCGTGGAGGGAGGGGGGGAGGGAGGGAGAGAGAGAGAGAGAGCTCTTCCTGTTCATATAAAGCAGGCAGTTCTATCAGATTAGGGCCCTACCCTTGTGACCTCATTTAACCTTAATTAGCTCCTAAAGACCCTCTCTCCAAATACAGTCACATTGGAGGTTAGGGTTTTAACGTATGAATTTTAGGAGGCACAATTTAGTCTATTGCAGAGAGAGAGAGAGAGAGACAGGGAGAGAGGGAAAGAGAGGAAGAGAGACAGAGACAGAGATGGGGGTGGGGTCGGTGGGGGGAGGAGGGAAGAGCCCACGGCACTGGGTTGGGATCAGAATTCCTGGTTCTGGGCCAGCTTTGCCATTCACTTGCCATTCACAGACGCTGTGACCCCAAGCAGACACTTCTCCCTTGGAGCACCCACATCTTCACCTCCAAAGGAGGTAGATATGCACCCCTACCATACCTGCTGAAGTAGCTACACACTTATAGAGAGCAGCTCTTAAGAGCCTCCCCCCCATTTTCTCACTCAGAGACACAGCAACCCTATGAGATGGGCATTAACGTTGCCTCCATCTTTCAGATGAGGAGACTGAGGGTCAGGGAAGCTAAGTGGCCTGCCCAAGGTCACACAGCTCGGACTCAGACCCAGGTCTTCTGACTCTGTTGTCTAACTAGTGAGCGCTCTGAGAGGGTAGAAGATACAACACAGATATGAAGGAAACTCAGAACTTCTTCGCACAGCTAAGGTTGACCAGTTGATCTCGCACTGGGGGTCTCTGCTGGGGCTTCCACAAAACTCTGGAGAGAGGGCAAATTTGGTGCGGGGAACATAGGCCCCCAGGCTAATGGCCGGGAAGCTGGCCCAGAGACCTGGGAACCCAGAAAAACAGTTCCTGGACACAAGGTTACCAAATAAAACTGTCCAAGACGGTGGCTTCTGTCCTGCCTTGGTTCGCTGGATGGTGAAGCACATCTCGCTCTTGGCTTCCACCGTGTGGCATGTACAGGGCCGTACGCAGGGGAGAATCTACTCCTTTTCTCTCCGAGACACACGAGGGACGCCTAAATCTAATAAGTTAATTTAGACTCCTAGAAACAAGATTAAATTTTCAAATGAAGGCAGGCTCTGACAGCTAAGGCATAAATCTTTTATTTAAAATCGAGACTAAACCCATTCAAATGCAATCAGCAATGACAGATGCAGATAGAAACACGCTCTGATAGAATAGACGCGGCGTGGATTTGTTCGCTCTTGGTGACATATCACAAAGGGTGACCTCAAGTTCAGTCTGAGTGTCAGCCAACAGTGAGGACTCTGCATCCACTCCCATGTGGCTTGTTGACCCAAGGTGGAGCCAGGGGAGATGCCAAGGCAGGTGGGAGGGAGCCAGCCTTGGAGGGCATCGTCCCATTGCTACCCCCTCAGCTGCCACAAGAGGGCAGGAAAGAGGGCCAGCGGTGTTTGGCGGTCCCCAGAGTGGCAGCAAAGGAGCCTGAGGGGGAGAGAAAGGGGAGCTGTGGAGAGCAGGCAGGAGACAGTCGAGGTAAGAGGAGAAGGTAGGTAAGGACAAGTGGGGCATTTCCTGGAGCTGCCAGAGCAAAGGAAGCTCTGCAGGCCCCAGACCTCCAAACAGTCTTCTGCTTCAGCTGCCTGTGGGTGGGCATTCCTGAGTGCCAGACACCGTGCGTTCCCTACGCGATCTCACTGTATCCTCACATCAAACCCTTTTACAGATCACAGGCTGAGGTTCAGAGGGGTCAAGTCCACGCCCGAACTGCACAACCAGTTAGTGCCAGAGTCACGAGCCCTCCCAGGGCGTGCTGACTCCAGTCCCTCACTCTTCCCATCTGCCACTCCACAGCTCACAGACATCCAGAGATGCCAGAGCGTCTAGCAAATATACTGGCACCTTGTTTGTTCTAACTCAGGCAAGGAACAGAGAATGACTTCTTCTAAGTATCACCCCCTTTTTGAAGTTTTCAGATGCTTGCTGCTGCCAGACCTCTTTACAGCAGCACAAACTCCAAGTCACCACCACAAACATACATCCCTGAGGACCGGGGGTTCCCAGACGGATAACCCATGAGTTCATGTTCAGCATTTTCCCAACTTATTTGAACATGAAATGTTTGTGTTCCTTTCATTAAACATTAAATCACATCAATCCATCTTCCAAGGAACCCATTTTGGGAAACATTGATCTAAGAATGTTCCAAGTTGGCCTGTGGCTCCCTGCTTCTCCAGGATGCGTATTATGGTACGTGAAAGTTCGCCGTTAAATACTTGAAGCAGATGCCCAGAGAAGCCATCGTTGACACTGGTGGTTTTTAGTCTTTTTAGGATGTCTCCTTGGGTAACTTGATGAAAGTTGTGGGGGTTTTTTTTTCCCCCAGGCGGAGAGAAGCGTGCACATACATTATGTACATACACTCGAGTGTTGACTTCAGACTGAGGGGTTTGTGGGTTCTTTGTTGCCCAGGGGCCTCAGGTCATAAACTTCTGCTTAAACTCACCATCAGCTGAAGTCCTTGGTGCCGCTGGCAACCGACCACTCGGCCTTGGGAAGATGGCCAAGCCTGTTGGGGTTAGGGCTGCTGAGAGGGTCTGGGTGAAGGGGTCTGGTACACTCCTGTCCTGTGACAAAGGAAGCCTGGAGGGTCATGCCAGTTTCATGTGTTCAATGTAGAGGGTACTCAGCAGGGTTCCGGAGTAGGAACGGAAGGCATCAGGCAGCTCGGTGAGCAGAGACCTCTCTGCAGCTCTGAGGGACCTGCCCACAGCCCTGTGGGGAGTATGAAGGTCAGGGCTCCCACATCTCTCAAAGCCCCCCATAGCCTAGTGCATGAGAATCTCTGCTGCTGCTGCTTGCCCAGCACCCATTCCCTGTCCCCCCTTCTTCTGGGGATAACACCCTGGCTGTCCCTGGGGAACCACCCCCGCCTCGAACTAGTCCATGTGTGTGGTGTGGCTCGGACCTCACCCCCAGATTCAGGGCGGGCTCATGACACAGGTTCATGACCTGGACAGTCAGAGGAGCCATTTTGCAGGTCACGGTGACTGGTTTAGGGATAGGCATGTGATCCAAGCCAGAACAATTAGTTCCAAAGGGATAACTTATGGAACTTTTCCTGAGACAGAGCAGTGTTCTCTTGGGACTGTGGATAAAAAAGTATGCCTGGAGCTGCTGGTAGCCACCTTGACCCGTGAAGAGAGATTGCCTGAAAATGGATCCTCTACTGAAGAGATCAGGTAAGAGATGGAGAGCTGGGGTGTCCCAATGAGACTGTTTGAAACTATATCCAGCCATGACCCAAATTAATCCTATCCCTGGCACAATTACATGAACCAGTGCATTTCCTGTCTTGCTTAAGAGCACGTGTGTTGGATTTCTGCCACTTGCAACTGAAAGAGTCCTGAAAAATCCCCTGTGGTTAAAAACACATCCCAGGTCCATGCCAGGTAGCTGAATTAGAATCTCCAGGAATGTAGATCTATCTATCTATCACCATCATCATCTATCTATCTATCATCTATCTACCTACCTATCTATATAGATATACATATCTTCCTGGGGGATCTAATGATCTAACAGCTCTAGCTTGTAATAATTTCCCCTGCTTTTGTACCATGGAGGTCACAAGATGCCCAGCTAGGGAATCCAAGATTATCCACATGCGGGATTCATCCAGTAGAAGCCCAGGAGTCAAGATATTTAACATGGTTTGTCCTTAGTTTATTCCCACTTTCAAGCTCTCAAATGGGGCTAAGAATCATGTGATTGTGACAACTTAGCTTTGCACAGGAGCGAGAAACTGCTCTGTGTTCATCTAAACTCATCTCGTCTTCCTGTACCCACAGCTAGACCACACCTCCTATCCCCTCTTGTAGGTAGGTGTGGCCATGAGCTGGGTTCTAATCAATAAAATGTGAGAAGTGATGTGTGCCGTTTCCAGACTCGGCTTATAAAAATCTCCCTGGATATTCTTCATGATTTTTCCTTTTAGCTCGATAAACACAGGAACCTAAACACAGGAAGCCACGTTGGAAGGTGTCAGAGCCACAAGGAGGAAGGACCCCAGGGGTACCCGGTACCAGAATCCCTCTTGGAGGCAAGCTTCATGGCTATCAGGGATCCCTGTTTGGGGCTTTACACAAGCCAGATATAAATGTCTATTGTGTTAAGTCACTGGGATTGGGGGAATCCCAATCCTACAGCTGTTTCCTTAACAGTGAATTTTTATGAATTTCAGATAACTTTTCCATCCATTGATTCATCTGTGTTTTATAAGAACTCTGGGTGGCAGTCTGGGAATGGCATTGTACAGATGACAGTGCTTGTTCTAGCTTAAGTAGTTGGTAGGAGGACAGAAAATGCTTCTCAAAAGAGGAGTTTGATGCAGATGTGAAGAGACTATGATGATAATAGCTCTTGCCTTGGCCCTGGCCCCTTCCTATTTGTTCAGGCATTTCTGTAGTTAGAGTTCTTCCCTGGGACTCAGCACCCAACTTCCCACCCTCTCTGCCCCCGGTCCTTTCCCAGTGAAGACTCGGGGGGAGGGGGGGGGGTCTGCCTCTGTTCATGGTGCTGAACCCAGTGGCGTTTATAGAGCCTTGTTATGGAATGAACTTGGACTTAAACATTAGAACTGCGCTTTACTTCTAAACATTTGTTCCCTTGGAAAGTCTTTTAACCTCTCCAAATGTTAATTTTCTTATCTGTGAAACGGAAAATTATACTTTCTGCATGAGATTGCTGTGAAGATTAAATAATGTGGAGAAACTACTGGTGTAGTAGGAGTGTCATTTTACACCCTTCTCCCCCACTTAAAAATGATTGAACCACTTCCTTCCCTCCCTCCCCTCCCACCAAGAATAGCAGGTGAACTGGGGATGATTCTTATTTATGTGTAATATTGACTTCAAGGGTCAGATCTATCATCCACTGGGGTTTGAGTGAATTCAGAAAAAGGAAACAGACTCTAGAGAGACTATCCCTCACGATTCTAGCTGCTATAGGCTATAAAGGGTTACAGAATATTCTAAGAGTTTAAGGGAAATGGAAATTTGAAACTTGAGGAAAAGTATGTTTTCGTGTCCCCTTTCTTCACTTGTAAAATGGTGAGGCGGTGGGGGGCGGGTGGCAGCTCAGTTTTTCTGACCCCATAGAACAAGGACAGCTTTTAGTATTCTCACTGCTCGTGGATCCTCTTCTTTGTAAAGATTTTGTCAACTAAACACTCTGCACTTATTAAGGAATAACTAATTCACTTCCCCAATTTTATGAATAAAAGACATTTAGGAGCGATTGTGCGATAGAAACAGTATTAAGCTTCCCAGTTTAATGAAGTGGCTGATGCTGTAGTTAGTCTGTGTGGTCTCATTATTGGCTAATGTGTGGATTCCCTTAGGCTTTCTGAATTTTTGCCAAGAATTCACAGGACCCAGTGCTACTTCTGTGAACCTCAGGGCAGGAGTCATTGCTTTCAGTGGGCTCTCAGAATCCTTCAAGCTCTGACCTGACTCTGTTGAGCTCTGATATACCAGGAGGGGCGGAGCACAGTGGGCACAGGACGAGAGGAGGAGAGGGGGTTGTGGGAAAGCAATATGTACCTTGGGGGTCGGAACGGTAGGGACATCCCCTAGTGTTTGGCTTAATGCTCGTCTGGGAGATGGGGAGAGAGAGAGAGAGAGAGAGTCTGGAAAGTTGGCTTATTAATGAAAACATGCCCACCAGGAGAAACAGTCAGTTGGCCCTCTTTCTGTCAACACACTCTCTCTCGCACATCACATAGGAAGCTAATTTGAAATAAGAAGGATGCTTGGTGGGCATAGAACTAGAGTTAGGGAGTTCATAGTTTTAATGACATTGTCTTCAAACTATGATGGCTATTGGGATAAAACTTCCTAGAAAGGGCTATTCAGGCCCTTTCAGGAGTGGCAACCCCTCTCAGTCCCAGATAATGCTGGCAGAAATCCACTAACACTTTACCTTTGGGCTCTGCCCCCCACTCGTGCCTGCTACCAGGGAACCCACCTGAGACATTCAAGCTGCTGCACTTCTTACCTGCTCTGCGGTTCAGTGAAGCTTCTCTTAGTATGGTGAAGGAACGCCCTCCTTATCGTTGCTGGCCTCCTTTTGTAATATCTTATTGGTTGGTTTCAGCCTCAACGGTGTCACCCTCAAGTTAGGATGACAGCCATTCTGGATTTGAACTGATGGCATTCTGAGTCCAGAGCCCGTTCTCTTGACCACAACCCTAACCTGCCTCTCTAAGGCACCTGGCCCTCGAACCCTAGAGGCACATCTCCTCCTTGCCCACCCTGTTCAGAAAGCTCAGCCAGAGGGCCTGGTGAGCTAGAACAGGAGGAGGTATCCCCCAGGATGCACCGACCCTGACTCCCACTCTGCAGCCTCGGCACAGCGGAGGGTTTACTCTCCTCCCAAAGGCTCAGGGCTTGGTCTCTCCCCGGGTTTATGAGCTGAGTAGGTGAAGGGCATGTTTGACCTGTCCAGTCACTTCTCCCTGCTTCATCACTGTAGCTGCTACAGAAAAATGAACTTTTTTTTTTTTTTTGGCAGTACGCGGGCCTCTCACCGTCGTGGCCTCTCCCGCTGCGGAACACAGGCTCTGGACGCGCAGGCTCAGTGGCCATGGCTCACGGGCCCAGCTGCTCCGCGGCACGTGGGATCCTCCCGGACCAGGGCACGAACCCGTGTCCCCTGCATCGGCAGGCGGACTCTCAACCACTGCGCCACCAGGGAAGCCCCAGAAAAATGAACTTCTTTCATGCGTTTCCAACTGCCAAAAACACAGCAGCCACGGCCAAGGACTAGATGTGTGATTTGCTGTAAGCCTGGGACCTCATCCTTCCTGAAGCCTGACGCTGCCACAGCCCAGATGCGAAGCAGAGGCCTGGTGAGGTCTGCCCTGGGCCCAGGACTGAAGCCCCCCCAAGAAGGACAGAAGCTTAGAGGGTTACGCAAGGTCTACGGCAGCCGTTTAACTTTAAATCTGCTCCCAGCACCCGGCTTTCCTCCCTCACTCTCAACCCCAACGTTTACCCTGATCCTCCTGGCCAGCTCGCTGCACTCCCGTCCCATGCTGCTGCCTCCAGAGCGGGTACATCTCTCTCCACTCTGGGGGGTCAACGTCCCCACGTCCTTCAGGGCCCACCCACTCCTTCCCAAGTCCCTCGCCTGGGATGAACTGCTCCTGTCTTGGTCTTGCTGTTCACTTTGTGACGTGCGTTGTGTGGTTCCCTCCTCTATTGTGGTCCCTTTACTTTCAGTCTTGGGTTCTGTTTATTTGCAGGCTTTCTTCTCTTTAAAACAAACACAAGGTGCCATTGTCCGGATCTTGAGAAACTGTAGAACCCTCCTCTTTTTGCATTGCTGGGTACATTTCTTGTTTCTACCCGAATGATCGGCCAAGGCGAGAATGTTAATTTATCTGAGTGGGAGTATGCCAACATCACCCTGAAATAAAGGTGTCGGCACTTAGGATAAAACCCGAACCCCTCATGATCTGGCCCCACTCACCCTGACCTCATCTCCCATCTCTCCTCGTCACCGGCTAAGCTCTGGCCACACAGCCTTGAGTCTGGTCCTCAGGTGTGCCAAGCCTGCTTCTGCTCAGGCCTTTGCACCCATCATTCCCTCTGCCTACAGCACTCCCCTTGCATCTCTGCAGGCTGGCTCCTTCCCAGCACGTGGGCTCAGCTCAGCCTTCCCGGACCTCTCCATCTTGCCCCATACTCCCCGGTATCTGTCTATTGGAATATATTTTCCTCTCTGCACTTAACAATTTCAGAAGTCATCCTTTCTTTAAAAGATTAGTTTCACTTTGTTATCGTCGTGCCCCACTAGGACATAAAGTCCACATGAACGGGGATCTTGCCCATTTGCTTTTGCTGCATCCCTAATGCCTAAGAGCGCTGGGTGCACAGGAAGTACCGACTTCAAGTTTGCTGAATGAATAATGGTGGGGTGATCACATACCAGTATCACATGCGAATGTCTGTCCTTCTCCTGTTTTGGGAGTTTCTACCCCAGCACCTAGTGTCTTGCCTTTAGCACGGAATAAATGTGAATGAAATGATTTAAAGGGCCCCTCACCCACTAGATTATCTTTTATGGGACAGGCCAAGTTGTGTGTTTCTGACTCTCCAGCATCTTGAAGAGCAGCCGTTCAAAGCACCTGTTGCATTGAATAGAATCCTTTGAAAGTATTCTGTCAACTGTGGTAACTGAGGAAGGAGGGCCTGTCTGGTCCATTGAATGTGACTCTTGTTGGACAAACTAACACCTTGAGTTTTCATTCTCAGTTGTGGGTTCTGGGTCATGTGAGTGCAAAGGCTGTACCTCACACAGCAGATGTGTTGATGGAAACAGGGAGAATCCGCCTAAGAGGCCGAGTGTCAGAGGAGCGGCACAGCATCCTTCTGACACTCGAAAATTGCAAATTTGAAAGACTCCTTCTCACTTGTCAGCTGTCCAGGCCTCCCCTGCACAGATGGCTTCCAGGCCTCGCCCTCCCAGGCTGGATTTCCCATTGTCCCACAGCCAGCCGGCTGGTATCTTTGAGACCCACCATCGGCACAGCAACTCAAACGTCCTAGTCGCTTGGTTTCAGACTGTTTTCTCAGGTCTCTTTCAGTTACAAGTGACTTTAAAAAGGGAATATATTGGCTCAAGCACAGAAAAGATGTTGGGTAGAAGTTGCTTCAGGCGTGGCTGGATCCAGGGGGCTCTGTGTGACCCTGTTTATTCTTCGTATGGGGTCTCCCATAGGGCAGCTGTTAGGGGCAAGGTGGCCCCTAGAAGCGTCAGCATCACCCATCTACTTCAATTGTCCAAACATTACTCACTCCATTCTAGCCACTCACTTTTTTCTGTTCCTTAAATAAACCAGGCATACTCTTGCCCTAGGATATCTGCACTATTCCAGGTGCATGGAAATCCCTAACCCCTCCCCTCCATTGCTGTGTATCTCATTTCCTTACCTCCTACAAAGCTTTGCTCAAAGCTACCTTCTGAAGCTGCACCTGACCACCCGATTTAAAATCAGAATCCATCTCCCCAGCATTCCCAGTCCTTACTTTGCACATCCTCTGCCCCCTCCATAGCAGTTACTGCCTTCTAACTTCCTGTATATTTATTATCTCTATTGTCCTCTAGCCCACTAGAATGTCTGTTTTGTTCGCCAATGTTTCTTCACCAGGAACAATGTTTTGTTCACCAAGGACCCAGTAGAGTCATGTCATATAGTAGTTGCTCAATTTGTTGGATGAATGAATGAAGCAGAAAGAAATTAATTCAGCAACCAGACATAGGAAATACACAGTAAACAAACGAAAAGCTCTGCCTCTTGGGACCTTACTTCATGGGGGGGAAGGCAGAGAATAAATGAGATTTTTAGAGAGTACTAAATACATGGAGTTTCAGGTGACAGTAAGTGCTGGGCAGGCAGACACGGCAGATGCCCACAGTCAAGACGAGACCTAGTTCCTGGCGTATGCTGAGAACCTGACAAGGACGGAGATGATTCTTGGTTCCTCTGCCGTTTAAATATTACTCTTTTTGAAAGCGAGACAGGATAAGCGCATTGCTGATGACAGTAATAAAGTGTCTCTCAGATTTGTTTACAGGCTGTTTGCTTTTATTTTCATTCCCTTCCCGATTCGGTTCAGGAGCAGGTGTGGGCAGCCCCCTGCCAGTCCACGTTCCCTTGACATTTGCCACTCACGTGGTGTAATGAAGAAATATGCAAACTGGCTGGGAGCTACTGGTGTTTGGAAGCCCCTCTTGGAGCCAGCTGCGAGGAGGAGAAGAGACCCAAACCAATAAGCAGGTATTGATTTGCATTGGCATTAATGTCTTTTTATATCAACACAAGTATTTTATCAAAACTTGCCTGGGGGGAACATCCATCTTCATATTGACAAGTGGAAGACATTACAGGGTGGGTGTTCTATCTACATAGTATGGAGCTCTGCATACAAATATAGAGGCATAATCAATATTTCATCATAAAATTATGATCTGGTTTTGATGCTCTGCAAAAAGAATCTCAAGGTGAATAACAAAGTACAATAATAATTTTGAAATGCAAAGATTTTTTTTTCCATTTTAATAAAAGTTGGGGGCTTCTGCTGGCCATCCTGTGTGGGCAGCAGGAAAAGATCCGTCTGGCTGGAGGAGGGGTATGGTGGGAGCATTTGCAGACCAGAGGCTGCCTCGGTTTTGCCGTTTGAGAATCAATTGTGGACACACTGTAGGCCTATTCGGTCACTACCTGTGGCCCCCATTGCTGGCCCACGTCCGGACCCTCTTTGGTCTCTTCATCACTTCTGTGCCAGCTTCACTGTACTTTTGGCTCCAGGGGGTGGCAGGTGCCACTCTTGTGCTCCGGGAACCACTTTAACTGCGAACGCCGAGAGCTGGAAGGGACTGGCAGTTTCTATCCCCCGGGGTGGCCCTCAGGCAGAGATTGACGAGTGGGATTAAGAGAGCCCAGCTCCCGGGCTTCCCTGGTGGCGCAGTGGTTGAGAGTCCGCCTGCCAATGCAGGGCACACGGGTTTGTGCCCCGGTCCGGGAAGATCCCACATGCCGTGGAGCGGCTGGACCCGTGAGCCATGGCCGCTGAGCCTGTGTGTCCGGAGCCTGTGCTCCGCAACGGGAGAGGCCACAACAGTGAGAGGCCCGCGTACCGCAAAAAAAAAAAAAAAAAAAAAAAAAAAAAGCCCAGCTCCCTAGGTCTAGTTCCCTGGGGGATCAGGTGGAAGCTGCCCTGGGGGCTTTGTTTGATCCTGTTCCTGTTCTCCCCCTGCCCCCACCTCCTGGCCTACTTCTGCTTCCCCCTCATGAGACCCCTACGAGCATTTCATAATATTACACCTGCACATGAAGCCTTGTCTACCAGTCTGCTTCTGGGAAATCTGACCTAACACATACCACCCATTCCAAAACGATTTATTGAGTCGCTACTGTGTTCCAGGCACTGTGGCAGGAGTTAGGGATAGAACTACGAGGGAAGCAGATACAGCCCGCATCTCTGTATCAATTTTGGTGCTTTAGGTGGGCTATAAAAAAAGGAAATCTCACACGGATGGGAAATCAGAGGGCTCCAGCACCCTCACGACACAGCAGCACCACGCACCTGGTTCTTCCACCTCTCTGCTCAGCCGGGCGCAGGGCTGGCTTCACCCTCAGGCTGGGAGCACAAGGCTGCAGCGCTTCTAGCCGCCACAGCCAGACATAAGAGCATCCAGAGGAAGGCGAACGACCACCTCTTCTTGTGGCTTTCTCCTTAAAGCAAGGACGCTTTCCTAGGTCCCTGTCTCCCCTAGCAGAACTACCTTTGTCTCGTTGGCCTGAAATGGGTCACATGTTCCCTGTCGGAGCCTGTCCCTGGCAACGGGGTAGAATTACCCTTGGGCCAGTCAGGTTCACCCTGGGGCCTGGGGGTTAGGATGGTTTCTCCCGGCTTGGGGACGTTTGAGGCCGTGGACAGCTGAATGCAACAGCGGGGTTCTGTTAGGAGGGAGAGAGGGTTGATGCTGGGTGGGGACCACTGCTCCTCTGTCACTCTGCCCTCTGGGTTCCTTCCTGGCACCTCCCTCTGGCCACCATTCAACACTCACTGTCTGTTTATGCGATTTGGTCTGTCTTCCTTCTACGTAGTGACTCTCTGAAGGCAGCAACCTGTTTTGCTCACTGCTCACCTATGAATAGCATAATGTCACACATATAACTTGCTCAATAAATATTTGGTGAATAAGTGAACGTAATAGTGACCAAATGAGTGTATAAACGATCATCTATGGTTTGAAAGGCAGATGTGAAGTGAAGGCGAGGGGGTTTCCCACCCCCCTCCAGTGGGGCATGCCCGGTGATGATGGCAGAGCAAGGGGGACACCGCTCCCGGATGAAGGAGACAGGATAAAGCAGGAAGGGAGGGAGCGAGGGCTGAGGCTTTGGGTGAGAAAGGCCTGGGCTCACCTGGGCTCTGACACCGACTTTAGGTGTTACCCCTCCTCTCTGGGCCTCACTACTTTCTCTAGAGGAGTTGGGAAGATTCGATCATTGACCAATTTGCTGAGCACCTCTTATGTGAAGACGCTGGGATGCATGCAGGAAAAGCACAGGGTGTGATTCAGGCGTTTGGGGGATCCAGCTGTGGGGCTCAGGGCTGGATCCTTAAGCTGAGGTTTGAAGGATGCATAATCGGGCAGCTGGGGGTGGAAATGGGGACGCACCGCAGGCAGAGAGAAAAAAGCAGGTAGAGAGATGCTGGGCTTGTTTGAGGAAAACAAGCCTGGCCGGGCATGAATTTGGGGTGGGCAGGGGCACATGGTAGGAGATGAGGCAGCGAGGTCAGTGGGAGCTGCAGCCAGGAGGTGGCACAGCACAGACTTTGTACTTTATTCCCAGGGTGACAGACATTACTGATGAGGTTCAGAGTGAAGCGAGGGGATGAAGATGGGCAGAATGGGGGAGGGGCTGCTGCAGTCTCCTAGCAGGAGTCGAGGTGGCTTGGATTGGCACAGTGACAGTGGCGAAGGAGAGAAAGGGCCTGACTGGGGAGGTCCTCGGGAGAAGATCTGGTAGCTGGGAGTCCAAGATTCTGCCCTGGTTGGGCATCAAGGACACCTGTCCTCTCCTGCTTCTTGAGCAGTATAAACCAGGTTCTTGCCACCCAGGAGGGAAGCTTTCTTTCACTCTGTGCCCAGGGAAGGAAGGGGCGAATCAAGCATAAGGCAGCTAAGAAATACTATGTAATCAATCACGCTAGCTTAAATTAAATGCAGTGTCCAAACGTGTTGCCTAGCATTTTTTCCACACCAAGCAGAGGCCAAGGTGGATAACCAGTACATCTAGAGTATCGCTATTTGAAGGTGGAGAAAGGCATCCTCATTATTTCTGGTGAATGAGAATGTTGGAGGGGGAAAAAAATAAGGGAAATGTTTTGGGGCATAAGTTCTAGAAAAACTAACACCTTGTCCAAAATGAGTGGTGATGTCATGGAAAGTGCATAGAATTTGGAGTCAGAATCCCAGTCATGCTGTGTGACCCTGGGTGGGTCATTAGCCTCTCTGATTCTTATTTTCCTCACCTATAAGATGGGGATGATAACGGTTGCTTAAGAAGGTGACTGTGGGTATGAAATAAAATAATGTTGGTGAGTGTGCTTTGTCAGCTACAAAGCACTGTCTAATGTCAGGATTATCAAGAAAGTTTTTTTAAGCAAAAAAAAAAAATCAGTTGGGTGATACTATTGAATTAAGGTTAATTTGGGGGTGTTATGTCTTTATCCTTAGGAGATGCATGCCAAAGTATTTAGGAGAGAAATGTCAAGTTGTCTAGAACATTCAAATCGTTCAGTAAAACCCAACATTGTACAGCTCACTGCATTATCTGTCTATACATATATCTCCATCTATTTATATCTGTATCTATATATTAAGAGACATAAAGAAAAAGTGACATAACACTAACCACTGGGGAATCTAGCTGAAGGGTATGAGTGTTTATTAAGTTATTCTAAACTTTTCAGTAGATTTGAAAACTTTCAAAGTAAGAAACAGGGAGAAAGTCACAACTGGACTGTGGATCTAAGTATGAAAGGCAGAACAATACCTCAGGAGGTCACTCAAGGCAGTATCTCCCTGACCGTGGTCTTCAGTAGGGAAGTGCAGCCACTGCCACACTGTGGCCTGGCAGGGCTGGAGCGGAGGGAAGAAATGCCCCAGCTTCTCTCCCTGATCCCTCCCATCTCTTCCTGGTACCCCCCCGCCCCCCGCCGTGGGCTGAACCCACTCAGATACCAAGGGCGGAGTCTGGTGATGAAACCCATGGATATCAGCCTCCAAGGGCACAGAGCTGGCAGCAGGGTGGAGAAGGGCAGAGGATGGGTCCAAGGGACAACTGGAGAATGACCAGCACCCTCCTTCTGCAGCGACCGGCAGGCAGATACTCCTTTCTCTCAGTCCTCCTAAGGCTAAGTGATAGGAAAATGACACCGTCCTGACCAACAGCTCAGCTGTAAACTGGAGTCTCTGCCTGGATCTGGGAAAGATTTCCCTTTTTTTTTTTTTCTTTTTTGATTGGAGAATGATGCATGAGGAAAGCCAGTCTCTCCCTCCCTGATTTTGGATTTTATGGTGTGAGGACATGATGCCAGGGACTGCTGCAGCCCTGCTGCCACCACGACGGAGGGAAGGCCAAGAGGATGGTAGAGCAGCCCTTTATAATTCTGCACCTTGAAAAAAAAAAGTTCTGCACCCAATTCCAATAGGTGTGGGAGGTTTTCCCACACAACCAAACAATTCTCTGACACCAGGTATCCTACAAGTCAACTCAATTCTGATACTATCTACCTGGATGCTGCAGCAGACCCCACAGGTTAAGGGCTCCATCCTACAAGACGGCCCTCACACCCCCATTTCAGATGGCAGTCGCAAGCCCCGCTTGTTTCTGACTGGCTGTAGATCAGAGGTTCCAACGACCCCCTACTTGGGTTCCATTAAGTTGCTGGAGTGGCTCACAGAACTCAGAGAAACAGTTTACTTACTAGATTACAGGTTTGTTATAAAAGGATGTAACTCAGATGGAAGAGGTGCGCGGGACCAGGTGTGGGGAAAGGGCACGGGGCTTCCATGCCCTCTCTGGGTGCACCACTCTCCCCACACCTCCATGCGCTCACTCTTCAAACCCCGTCCTTTCAGGTTTTTATGGAGGCTTCATCACATAGGCACGGTTGATGAAATCACTGGCCTTTGGCGATTGCACTCAGTCTCCAGCCCCTCTCCCCTCCTAGGAGGTTAGGGATGGGGGCGGGGGTTGGGACTGTGGTTCTCTTGGCAACCAGCCTCCATCCTTAGGATGGAGGTCTAAAAGTCACCTCATTAACATAACAAAACACCTTTATTGCTCTTATCTCTTGGGAGATTCCAAGAGTTTTAGGAGCTTTGTGCCAGATATAGGACCAAATACATATTTCTTCTTATAAATCACAATATCACACCCTTACTAAGAGCCCTGGCATTGCTGAACAAGCGAGTCAAACCTGGACCACCTGCTGCCAGGCTTCTCGTGTGTGAGCGTTCCCATTACAAAGGCCCTTGGTTGGGTATCTTGTCTCTTTCTCCCACTAGCATCCTAACTGAAGAACAGGTTACAGTGGCCTCCTTAGTCACATTCTCTCTCTGACCTTCTAGAATTTCCACTCGGTGGTAACAAGAAACAAAAAACAAGGAAAACGAGGGAATGGGCAATAAGAAAGAGAAAGGTATTAAGAGGAAATCTACTGTATCAGAGGAGGAAAATGTAGAAATACGCTCTATTGTTTGTCAATACTGTAAACATACAGGGTGCTAAGCTAATGGATTTAGGAGACCACGCTCTGGCCTGCGTGGCAAATACTCAGTGCCCAGCCCAGACCTCCCGGATCCCCTCATCCACTGTGCACCCATCTCCCAGCTTCTGTAGGCTCTTCTCCTACCAGCTCCCACCTGTGACCTTCAGGGGATGCTCCTTGGGCCCTAGAGCTGCACCCCTTCCGCAGAGAGCCCAAAGCCTTCCGGGTGGCCTTTAGCCAATGCCCGGCTCCCGTGAAAGCACACAAGCCTCGCACCCTCTGTCCCAAGGCTGGACAAACCCTGAGATGTAATTTGTGCCTAAGCCCCTCTTGTGACCAGGCTGCATCTGGGATTTCACTTCAATTACACCCTTGTTTGGCTTCTTCCCCTTCCTCATGCTGCTCCCCCACTCTGCTTAGTCCTGGGAGCACTGTAGGAGATGGAGGTGTGTGGCAGAGGTGTGAGGGGCATGCAAGGCTCTCTGGTGTCTTTGTACTTGGGAGCCCTGGCCAGCCTGTGGTCTCTCAGCTGCCCCTGATCTTGGCACACACCTCCCTAACTGCCCCTCCTGCCCTCCTTTAAGGTGGAACTGCCCAGGCCCGCGATTGCCCAGCCTCTGATTCTCTCTCAAGTATTTACTTCATTTGCAAGTGGCTTTTCTCACCATAATCTCATTAACGCCATGAGGGACCTGAAAGCCAGGCATTTATCTGACAGTTATGTCTGTCCCGCTCCCTGTGGTTTCTGCAGGGCAAGAAGCAGTCAGGAAGTCACAGAAAGAAGGGGACATTTGCTCCAATACAGACTTATTGTTTCCTGCCAAAGCCTCTCCCTTCACAAGGAATCCTTGCCCTTTGCTGACCCCAGAACATGCCAAGACCATGAGCTTGGCGGAGTGTGCCACCACCATTACCTCCCCGGTTACCCATTTCGGTCACTAATCTGGGACTACATCAGTGGTTCCCAATCCTGGCTGCACGTTAGTTAGATTCCCCTGGGAGCTTTTCCCAATGCATTTACTCCTGGATGTCCTCCCCGCAGCATCGCGTGGCAAGGGCCTCGGGCGTCAGTATTTTTCTAGCCCCCCAGGTAAGCGCAGTGCGCAGCCAGGACCGAAAACTGCTGCGATGCAGGAAGGAGCGTGTGCTTGGGGAGCCACCCCTAGGGGGCGGCCTTCTCTTCTCCTGGGCTTGTTGGTCACCTTCGTTCTGGATGAGAGACTGTTGGATGCTCGTGGCTTCTTTCCTGCCGTTCTCTTAGGTCATCCTTCTACTTTGTAAAATCTCTCTTTCTGTGAATGTTCAAGTACAGGGCTTATCTGAAACTGTGAGCATTTCTAAAGATCACCAACTGTTGGTAACTGTAAGATCCGAGGAGGCAGAGTCCGAGGACGGGTATGTGGAGACGGGTGTTCTTCCCAGTGTCAGGCGTCAACTGCTTTGACAGAAACTTGTGTCTTTTTGGTGAGCAGAGGAGCAGAGAGCGTGTTACAGGAAGGAGGACCTAACAGGGAGGGTTAGACACTCTGCTTACAGACTTTCTTAGAACATGCTGCCTTATCAGATCACAAAGACTGCTTTTTAAAAAACTCACAGTTTACCACTTAGACATCAGACAGGAATATTTTACCAAGGCATCAGACGTGCCACTCTGAACAACAATTTAGCCCTTTAAGAATCATTTTCACTTTCCTGTTCTTTTCACCTATATTCAAGGGGGAAAAAAGCAAAGCTTGATCTTCAGCTGAATGACATAAACCTCCATTAATTACCTAGGAAGATTTGCTTTTTTTCCCTCCAGTCTAAACACTTTAATGCCCTCTATCAAAGGCACAGGTAGTCTGAGGGAGAGAGTTTCAGATCCCCTTCACCACCACACTTCAGGAAATTCTGACATTTAAGAATAATTTTAGAGGACATGTTAATTCCTTCCCTTTGATGGTTACCCTGTAGATTCTCCTATTTTCCTTTCTCTCATGTCTGCCAGTTAAGAAAGACACTATTCTTTCTTTGGTTAACGATGTTATATCCAATTCCTGGCTTATATAGAAAAATAAAATCATTTATTTGGCCCTATGTAGGAAAAAAATAATCATTTAACAGATGGTGTCTGCCAATTTTCATCCGTTTTTGTGGGAGGGAGTGAATACATGCAACGTTTATCTATTGTACAACACCAGGTCATCTAGCCACCTGATCCCCACAAACGTTTCTTTCTGAGCTGGAGTTATGCACCAAAGAGAAATACTGCCATTTTCCAGTGCAGACCTACCAGCTGTTACTATGGCCCTCGTCCCATTGCCTGTTCTACGAGACCAGTGGGTTTCAACTCTGCCTGCCCAGCACTTGGGGCTTAAAAATATATGGATGTGTAAGCCCCTGGCCATAGAATCAGAGATTCTGATTCAGTTGGTCTGGGAGGGGGCCCAGGCCTCAGCATATATAGTGGACCCCCAGGTGATTGTAGCATACAGGTGGGTTTAGAGCCACCAGTGTTGACTGTCAGCTCTTCCTGGTAGCAACACTGCCTTCTACACCTGGTACTCCAGCACCTGCCGTGGAGTCTGGTACATGATAAACATTCACGAGTCTGCTATGAATTATATCCCGAATGGAAGTTGGAATCCTGATACTGACATCACATGACAATATCACCCTCTTCTGATGTATTTCCCAGATGCTATACACTAAGCAAGAAGTCTTAGGATCATCAATTCTAAAGAAGCAGGATCGCTGTCATACTAATGTACCATGGTTCACTCTGGGCCCACCTTCCATTACTCGCAAACACTCAAAGACAATGACATAGCATTTGGCCTGTAAAAATGAGTCAATATATTGAAAAGAAATATTATTTAAAAAGGCACAGCAATAGATCCTAGATATATGAGGCAAAATAGCACAAGTAGCAGCAGTACCTAATTACTCTCATTTGCCCAAAACTGTACAGAACGCTGCTCAGAATAAACACCCATTTCTTCCACGTGCCTTTCAGGCAAAATTTTTGAGGTGGCTACCTGAATTCCACAGCAGAAGCTGAGTTGTCAATTTGGGGCCTTATTTTGGCTGGTTAGCTGACTGATTGATTGAGTCCCATGTTCCTTCATTTGTCTCAGGCCTTTGAGCCTCTTCTTGGTGCCGGGCACTGCTCTAAGCACTGGGAAACAGGGATGAACTCAGGCGATGTACGCCTGATCTCATGGAGCTTATATTCAATTGCGGGAACTGGACAGGATAGAAGCAAGTAACAGCGTGCAGTTCCGAAAACAAGTGCCCTGATGAAAACAAAGCAGGAGGATCCAATAGTGAGGAGCCAGGGATCGACTTCTGCCTGGTGGCCAGGGAGGGCTTCTGAGAGAGGTGACTGGCGAGGTGAGGTCTGAGATTCAGAGGGCAGACTGTACTGGGCAGGGAGACAGCAAATGCATAAGCAGGAAGGAGCTGGCAGCTTGAGCAGTAGAAAGGCCAGGGGCTAGAGCTTAGCAAGTGAGGGAAGGGTGGTACAAAATGTGAGGCCTGATCACGTAGGGCTTTGCGCACCATGGTAAGGAGTTTGGGTGGATGCAATTAAAATGGTCAATGATATCAGCTTTCACTGTAACAGGATCGCCACCACAGAAGGGGGCTACAGTGGGAAGGGTTGATCGTGTGAGTTTTGTAGCTCTGGGAAAGCCCTTCCACTGGGTCAAGCCAAGAGAAATAATTACAAGAATTTTCTTTTCTTCTTGAGTGTTAGGATGGGAGTTGGGGTGTTGGGCCAATTCATCTGTTCAAATATCACTTCCCCAAAGAGACCTGTCCTCACTACCACCCATCACTTTCAACGCCCTTCTCTTATTCCGGTGGTCTTTACAGGTCTGACCACTACTGATATTATATATCTACTTGCTCATTTCACTCTTCTCCCTCCCTACCAGAATATAAGCCCCTGAGGTCACGGACTTCATTTATTTTGTTTTCTGCTGTATTCCCAGCACTCGGCACAATCCCCAGCACAACAAACACTTGGAGAATGAATATCTTGTAATATCTTGTAATATATCTTGTAATATCTTGTATCATATCGTGTAATATCTTGTAATAAATGCCATTGGATTTTGCTGCCTTTATTTGGGCACAAGGGATTTGGGAGAGTCCTGGCGTTCTCGGGCTTCTATTTCCTAAGCACATTCGTGTCCCTTCTAATGTTTCTGCTTTAATCACTTTAAATGTACTGACAAGCACAATTGACCAATTAATAGCACTTATGCTCTTGCTACATCATTTGTAATCCACGATGCTCTTTCTATTTGTAACAGCCTTTCAAGTTTTCATGACTCAAAATGGAGGACATACATAATGAATACAGATAGCAAATTGATTAAATGTAATGTATACTCTACTGCTTGCTGGGCGTATGCCTGTTATTAATGACAGGAATCCAGCAAATTCTCATCAAAACACCGATGACACACAACCTTTAATGCAAGATGTTGGAGCACTAGGGGTCCTAAATTTTCCTAATTACTGAGCAACCACAGACATTAATTTCCCAGATGGCAACCTCTGTAAATAAGAACATCAGCGTGGCGGCTTTGTCCAAGTTCTTTCTGCCTCTGAGCACAAAACCCATCACGCAACCCATTTTTACTCCACCAGACTATTTGTGTTGTGTTTCAGAAAAACAGATACACTTGAGAGATTGCCTTATGAGCAAAGTATAAAGGACACCACTTGTGCAAAATCAAATTTATTGTCTACTGAGGGATTGCGTGTTTTCTGGAATGCTAATATACTGTGATATGGATTTCACATAGCTTCAGCTGGTGGGCTGAGCATTAAAGCATCACAAAGGTGATAAAGCAAAACAAGAAAGTAGATAGGGATCAGAGTCTGAAATGGAAACTATGGTAAAGGAGATGATTTTAAGAGATCCACCTGGCTAAATGTGCAGTCTTGGTCTCAGACTGCCAAAGAATGAGCTGGTTTGCCATGAGAGGCCACGTGGACCAATCTTTTCTTTCCCATTAGATAGAAAACCTTGTGGGAAGCACGTGTGTTCTTTGATACACTGGTGGGTAAGGTGACTGGTTTAGCTAGATTGGTACTGGGAAAACAGTAAAGCACTCGTCTGATAGCTCTGTAGAGAGAGTGGATGAAATGGATAGGAGCGTTTGTGGAGGCCCACTTATGCTTAGCAGCCAGCATTCACAGCACGCTAGATGCTAGAAGCCTGACCGCGGCTACTAACATCTCCCTCCTCCAGTACGAATTGGCTGTGCTGCAGAAGGAAAGCTGAGCGAGTGAATGGCTGGCTACGGCCCTTGCCCACCTCCCCGGCAGTCTAAGCCTTGACAGGTCTGCACCCCTGATGCGCTGAGCTCTGAGTGGGTAGAATTCCAAACCCAGGGGAAGCAGTGGTCTGCCAAAGTGTGCCCAGCCAACTTAGGGCCCAACTTTAAGCCTAAACCAGGCTTAGCAGATTCCCTTCTGCATTTTAAGTGTATGAACCATCTTAGGTTGGAAACCCCAGAAAAGATCCGGAGCCAAGGATGTGAGAACCAAGTGGTTTATTGGGAAGTAGAGGGAGCCTGGGAAGGTGAAGGGAGAGGGGAGACAAGGAAGGGAAGGTGGCTGGACAAGGGGGGCATTACTAAGTCAGCTACCATGGTGGGTGACTGTAGTTGAACCTCAGAGGGAAACTGGAAAACTGTGCAAAACACATGCCTTGGAATTAGCTTGGTCAAGGGGGCGAGGCAGCTGGGATATTTATCCCCATATACTCCACAGCCATTGGTTAAGGATGCCTCCAGGGAGATATTAATTCCCAGGTACTTTCAGCTTCCTACGCTATGGACAAAGTGGGTTCCAGTAGCTGAAGGGCAGCTTGCCTGACAAAGATGCAGCAAATTTGGGTGGGGCACCTGCAGAGCCATCTTGAAAAGCCACCCCAAGGGCTAAGGATTCCCTCTGGTAGATACAAAATTCACACCTACCCCAAACTTCTGAAGCTTCACTCTTACTCATGATGAAAATGTCTGATAGACTTGCGCCAGGCACTGAGTACACTGTTGAATGTGATTTGAAAGGGGGATGAAACTAACAGACTCTCCTTGCTGAATTTTCCACTCTATGGAGATGGCAAGACAGATTTCTTGCTAAAATTTAGGAAATACACATGCCCTCCTCCCCCACTGTCATATGTCTATGTGAGAGAATAAAGAATTCACAACTAGTTCTAAAAAAAGGCCAAACTCAGAAGAGAAATACATTCACAGACCACAGAGTAAGAGACAGTGCTAAGGGAGAGGAGGACAGAGGGGAATGAAGAGTTCATTTGTTATAATTTGAAAAAAAAAACCAAAATAATTTTTGGTACCTTTATACATTTCCCCCAGATAAAGTCTGAGGATCTGGTTGTCAGGACCTCATTTTGTACTGGAATTTATCTTTTAAAGCCAAAGAATTCCTCAGCATCTCCACTTCTTTTGATATCTTAGTTGTGAAAATCCTTTCTTAATACATAATAATAAAAATCACAATAATTAGCATTTATTTAGCACTTATTACCTGTGAATTGTTTTTTATGTATTAACTCATTAAATACTCACAACAAACATATGGTCAGCTTTTATTTCGCCCTATTTTACACAGAAAGAAACTGAGGCTCAGAGAGGTTAAGTGACTAGCCCAAGATCACTCAGCAAGTGGAGGTAGGATTTGAAACCAGGTTTTCTAACTCCAGAACCCACATCTCTGCATTATCTTTCTTCCATGTGCCCTATTTACTTACCTTAATAACCAAACATTTTGACAAACATAAATCCTGTCCTAGTTGCTTATAGCCCAAGGATGTGATGGTTTTGACATTTTACTCCATGGTAAGTACAATATCTTCACATGAAATATCCTAGAACAAAGCCCATTCAAAGAGGAGAGAAGTTTTAGCTTCCCAAGGGCCACTTTTGGTTTCTCCAGCAGCATACCCAGGTCACTGTACTAGCAAAACCTTTTTAGTTTTATCTCACACAAAAAACACTGCTCTCTAAATCTACAGAGACTGTGTGAGATGCAGGAAATCAACTTTATTCGCCTCTCTTGGCTCCCAAGTGAGACCATTCAACTACTCGTCTCCATACTGAGTAAAAATATGAAACATGCAAATGGCACTGCTTTCTTATTAGCTTTTATTGGCACTTAATAAATAAAAGAAGGATATTGTGTGATTATAGATGGAACAATTGCTTAGACTCACATTTATCATAGTGTGATCCTGACTCTAAAAAAGAATTGACTTTTTTTCTGGTGCGGCTGATAAACACAGAGGCAGAGAGGCCTCTCATTCTTCCAAACATCCTTCAGGAGGAGATGAGAGGGAAAAAGCTCATGCCTGACAGTGTTAAAAGCTTATGGTTTGCTTTTCCACGGTATTTCTCTTACAGTGTAAGTGTGTAGACGGCATAAGCACATATGCACATAAATGCTATTTGCTAAATTTAAAAGAAAGATGGTTTTCCCACTTCTAACACTTACGAATTTATAAAAGATAATGCTTTAAGAGCCAGCAAAATCAACTACTACACACACATAAAAGACCCTCTTATTTCTCGAAATATTTAGAGAATTAGTCCAGACAAGGACCACAGCAGGATCTACCATAGATGGGATGAAATGGTAAAAGCACACCTAAGGAACAGTTAACGCATGCAAGAATGGATGTGGATGTGGGGTGTGTGTGTGTGTGTGTGTATCTATACACACACACACAAGGGAATAAATACTTTTAAGCAGAATCATTCAAGAATTTCAGCATTCTGTTGTGACTTATTCTTCCCATGTGTTCGTGTTTAGTGATAACAGGAGATTTGGAAGTGTTGGACCCAATCAGGCAGGAGGATTTGTTTAGGGATTGTGACCGCTCACAATGTGACTATTTAATCTACACGTTTTCTGACCCTCATAATAAGTAACTGCTCTTTTTTATTTTTTAATATTTTCAACACTTTTATTGAGATATAATTCATATATCATACACTGCAACCATTTAAAATATATAATTCAGTGGTTTTTAGTATATCCATGGAGTTGGGCAATCATCACCATAATTAATTTCAGGACATTTTCATCACTCCAAAAAGAAATCCTATACACATTAGCGGTTATCTCCCCATTCCTCCCTACTCCCCTTGCCCTAGGCAACCACTAATTTGCTTTTATCTCTGTGGATTTGCCTATTCTGGACATTTCATATAATTAGAATCATATAAAAGATGGCCTTTATGAACTTTCATCAAAAAAAAACACAACACATTATGCTCAGTAAGTAACTGCTCTTGCATGGGGCTGCTGTGTGATGAAGGGCAGCCTGCTCTCTAGCCAGACACCCCCAGCGCCTTTGCTCTTAACGCATGACAACAGCGACCGCCCCTGTGTGGGCAGGCAGGCAGAGGTATGCACAGTGTGGCTTGAGATGCCCTTGTCAGGTCTCCTGATGTTGAACAGGACTGGGCAGCATTGACAACAACTCTAATTAGGCGATTTGGATTTTAGACTCATCTTTGTTTCTGTAAACTCCTGTGAGTCTCCCTCTCTTGCCTCAAATAGCCAGCCAGGAACAAATATAAGAATATGACATTGTGCACAGAAGTCCCCAGAGATGGCATTATATGGACTGAGACCATGGAATAAAAAATATAAGTGAATATAAATTTCAAAAAGCCATTAGTTGAGGTCATATATTTACAAAATAAAGTCAAGCATTTACTGTTGCTTTAGCTTTCTCGACAGCTTCTTGGTAATCTGGGCATAAGATGCTAGGACAATAATGACGTGGGCAGATGATAATAAAACAATATTGAGTGTTATTAAATTAAATAAGTACTAAAATAATAAATCTTATATCATTATATAAATAATATAAATATAATATGAATGTAAATTACAAATTAAATAATGCAACAGCTAAGTAATTTAAAAATGGAAAAGGAACAATAAATCAAAAGTATCTCTGTAGGGGCTTCCCTGGTGGCGCAGTGGTTGAGAGTCCGCCTGCCGATGCAGGGGACACGGGTTCGTGCCCTGGTCCGGGAAGATCCCACATGCCGCGGAGCGGCTGGGCCCGTGAGCCGTGGCCGCTGAGCCTGCGCGTCCGGAGCCTGTGCTCCGCAACGGTAGAGGCCACAACAGTGAGAGGCCCGCGTACCGCAAAAAAACAAAATAAAACAAGTATCTCTGTAACAACTAGAGATAATTCTGCAAGCCTTAGATAGCTGTGAAATTGGAACACTATAGAAAATAAAGATGTTAAATTAGGAAGAAACTCAACGAGGTTGGAAAACATATTTATTGTGTTAAAGTGGCCCAGTAGCTATATAACAAAGGTGAGAGTACATACTGAATATTATGATGGAAAATTCCTAGTATCAACTTGTTGATGAAAGGCGGGCAGTTCAGAGGCAGAATTTAAAGTAGAATTGAGGAAAACTGAAGGTTGCTACTAAAGGAAAGATGAAGGTGTCAAGGAAAAGTCCTGCTAAACATGACCCAATGAAACAGGCAGGGGGACAGGAATCATTGCTGCATAAAAGATCTAGAAAAGGAAATCAGGAAAGGTTCTTTTTCCCTCAATATTCAACTGATTTCCGAAAATGCAGCCTGTTGAAGCAGGAAATATTTCGATAAAACAGAGAGTAGAATTTTTATTTCTTGGGAAAGGCAGATTAGATAAAATGCTGAGAGATGGAGTAAACCTTTATTTTATTCTATTTCACTTCATTTTGTCTTATTTTAAATTTATGAATGCTTATATAGTACTTGCCATATATCAGGCACCATTTAAAGTACTCCATAAGCAATAACTAATTTAATCTTCAAAACCACCTGAGAAAATATTCTTGTTATCCCATTTTACAGATGAGAAAACTGAGGCTTGGAGGAGTTGAGCGCCCAAGGTCACACCGTTAGTAAGAGGTGAGGCTGTACACAGGCAATCAGGCTCCACAGTATATGAGACCACTATGCTTTGATGCTTTTATAAGCCAAGGAATTGGTAAGTGACATATTTTGATTAACTCACTCAAATTTCTTGGCTTCTGAATCTTTGAAAGATTTCATGAATATATGATACAGCTCCACATGCTAGATAAAGAAAAAATTGAGGAAATTTGGCCTTACAATATGTCCATTTGTCTTTTTAATTATACGTTGAACCTGAAGGATCCTTTAAAGGATTAAATTGATATTACAAAAAAACAAAACAAGAGACTAGATGAATTGGAAAGATATATTTTTCTGTTATTCCACAATAATTTTCACAGTGAGATCAGATTAGAAAACGACCAGGTAAATGGCCATGAATAAAATTCTCCCAAGTGTGCAGACACATTCTACCAGAACACTGTGTGATAGCATTTTTAAGAAGTGTTTCCTACCATAAAGGTGCTAATGTTAACAGCTCCAGAAAAGCTGCAGCCTAACAGAATAATGTCTTGAAGGGTAAACTGCATTTCCCTATAAAGGTCTTAACTATAAGCACCCTTACCTTCAGCTTTGACTCCTTATATTTGCAACCTTACCAATCAGAATGTCATCCTCTCACTCATTCATTCATCAAACATTTATAGGGCTCCAATTGAGGTAATCCCAAAACGAGTGAGACACAGTCTCTACTCCTTAAGAAATTCATTTAGAGATTATGAATTTAAATAAATAATTACAAGGCCATGAGCTCCTATTAACAGAGATTCCAATACCACAAGAAGCAGCATCTTTTAAACAATGTGCTTCTGGGTCAATATGGTGGTATGAGGACAGGCATTATTTCCTTCCATGACTAAAACCCCACGAATGAGAGTAAATGCCAAATTCCTACTTCTGGCCAAAATGGAGTAACAGGGACTTGATTTACCCTCACATCTAAAACAACCAAAAAATGGACAAAATATATAAAACAACAGGATGCGAGACACTGGACATCGGTCAACAAAAACAGTGGTCTTTGGGAATTCCCTGGTGGTCCAGTGGTGTAGGACTCTGTGCTTCCACCGCAGGAGGCATGGGTTCAATCCCTGGTCAGGGAACTAAGATCCCGCATGCCACGTGGTGTGGCCAGAAAAAAAGCAAAAAACCAAAAAACAAACAAACAAAAAAACTAGTGGTCCTTGAGATAAGGGAAGCAAATGAGGTGAGCCCAAAGCCAAATGATACATGAGGGAGGCTCCAGGCCATGGCACAAAGAGGACAACCCAGGTGGAGCCTGGTGGACTCCTGGAGTTGAGTGGCTTAAGCTGAGTGCTGGAGGACATGTAGACAGCTAGAGTTTACAGAGAAGAGTCCTGGAGAGGAGTGAGCTGTACAGCAAGAGAACTCCAGAGACTGGAAGATGGTCCTCCTTGAGCATTCAGCTGAGGACTGAAAAGTGCATGCTGGGGAGGAAACTACCCAAGGGCAGGTAAAAAAGCATTAAAAAAGGACGAGAGAACAGCGCTGCTTGATCACACAGACTTGGGAAAAGTCCCTATTCCAAAGCAGATTGGAAACCTCAAGATTTACCGGGCTGTGTGTACATACACAGAACAGTGTGCCTCAATTGTGGGGAATAATTACCCCCAAACCAAACATTTCTTTGGTCCTACCAAACACATCTTTAAAGCAAACTATAACATCTAAGATAAGAACCACATTGGATAGGATTAATGGTAGATTAGACCTTGCAGAAGAAAAGATTATTGAGCTTGAAGACATGGCAATAGACAGCATTCAGAACAAAAGACCAGGAGAAGGAGAATTTTATAAAATGAGCAGAGCATCAGTGAGCTGTGGGATAACTTCAAGCGGCTGAATACATAGGAAATTGGAGTTCCTGAAATGCAGGAGAGAGAGGGCAGGACAGAAAAAAATTTGAAGAACTAATGGGTAAACATTTTCAAATTTGATAAAAAACGATAAGACCACAGATCCACGAAGCTCAATGAGTCCCAGGCACAAGAAACATGAAGAAAATGACAGCAAAGTACATCATAATTAACTCGCTCAAAACCAGTGATGAGAAGAAAATCTTAAAAGCAGCTTCAGACAAACAGACATATCACATAGAGAGGATCAAAGTAAGATTACTGCAGCTCTCTAGAAGGAAACAATGCCTTCAAGAAGATAGTGGAGTCACATTTTTTAACTACTGAAGGAAAAGAACTGTCAACCTAGAATTCTATATTTAGCAAAACTGTCTTTTAAAAATGAAAGAGAAAGCAGAGGAGCTGAATAGGCTGGGCATGTGCAGCAGAGCGGCTTGAGTCCAAGCACACAGGTGTGGCCTCTAGAGGTGGAGAATGGAGAATGGGGCCCAGCCATGCACCTCTTCCCCTGCAGAGGTCTCTCTAACACCCATGCTGTGACCCCTATAGCTGACTGGCACTGGGAGACGGAACCAACTACTGCAGTATGTTCGGTAGCCTGGTGCCTGCTCAGAGCAGGAACCTGGTGGGAAGCCTCCAGCTGTTAACAAGAAAATTGCTTTAATAAAACTTCTTTACAAAATTCAGAAATATTTTGTCTTGAAGGAAATGAAACTAAGTAGCACCAAAGCAAATGCCATCACAGTCAACATCAACAAATCAGGCAGCACCAAAGCCAAGGATTTAACATGCAAAGTGGCAATTAGACTGGCATACTTTGTGCCCTTACACATGAAAATTCTCATATTTAATACCCCACTCTTCACCACGTAAAGCGGTTTCCAAAATATGTCCAGACCTTCTTCTTCAAGTGAGTATTCATGAACAACTAATACTAACAGTAGGTATCACTTGTGTCTGTTTAGTACATAACAGTCTCTGTTTAAAGCCTTCACATATCATTTAATCCTCATAAGAACTCTATGAAGTGGATTCTATTATTGTCCCCATTTTATATGTGGCAATACTGAGGCACGAATTAAGCTACTTGCCCAAAAGTTCAAAGTTTTTAAGTGGCAAGGTCAGGATTTGAACCCAGAGTTATATAACAGTTATACTATAAAACTACTATGTATATTGCTTCACTCAGTTTTTAAAAAATTAATTGACTTTTAAAATTAGTTTTAGGTTCACAGAAAAATTGAGTAAGGTACAGAGAGTTCCCATACACCCTGTCACTCCTTACACCAGTTTACTCTATTATTCGTGTGGTATACTTGTTACAATTGATGAACCATTATTGATACATTATTATTAACTAAAGTCCACAGTTTGCATTCGAGTTCACTCTTTGTGTTGTACATTCTATGGGTTTTGACAAATGTATAATGACATGTGTCCACTGTTACAGTATCACACAGAATAATTTCACTGCCCTAAAAATACTCTGTGTTCTGCCTATTCATTCCTCCCTCCCTGCTAACGCTTGGCAACCACTGATCTTTTTATTGCCTCCATAGCTTTGCCTTTTCCAGAATTTTATATAGTTGTAATCATACAATATGTAACCCTTTCAGATTGGTTTCTTTCACTTAGTAGTATGCATTTAAGGTTCCTCCATGTCTTTTTGTGGTTTGATAGCTCATTTCTTTTTATTACTGAATAATATTTCATTGTATGAATGTACCACAGTCTGTCTATTCACTACTGAAAGACATCTTGGTTGCCCTCACGTTTTAGCAATTATGAGTAAAGCTGCTAAAACATTCACATGCAGGGTTTTGTGTGTATATAGTTTTCAACTCATTTGGACACCTCATTCAGTTTTACAGCAAGAAAATCTGACATTATAATTTCTTTAAAAAAGGTAAATAAAGACTTTTTCAGACATACAAAAGCTAAAATAATTCATCACCAGCAGACTGCACTGAAAGAAATACTAAAGAAAATCCTTTAAGCAGAAGGAAATGATATCAGATGGAAATCAGAATCTACACAAATGAATGAAGAACACTGAAATGGGTACATAAATAAATTTTGCCCCTAATTAAAACCTCTTTAAAAGATAACTGTTGTAACAAAAATAATAACATAATGTGGGATTTGTAACATCTGTAGAAGTTAAATGTATGGCAATAGTGGCAAAAAAAAGGTTGAAGGGGGAGAAACAGAAATATACTATTGCAAGATTGTTATACTATATGTGAAATAGCATAAAATCACTTGAAGGCAGACTGGTAAACTACACACACACACACATGCTCTGAAGTACTAACTAAAATAACAAAGAGTTATAGCTGATAAGCCAATAAACGACACAAAATGGAATTGTAGAAAATATTCAAGTAATCCAAAATAAAGCAAGAAAAGAGAAAAAAGGAACAAAGAGAGGATGGAACAAACAGAAAACAAATAGCACTTAAGCCTTATCACATTAAATATACATGGTCTAAATGCCATAATTAAAAGACAGAGACTGAATAAAAAAAGAAAGACCCAACTATATGTTGTCTATAAGTAACACACCCCAAATATAATGGCAGAAATAAGTTAAAAGTTTGAAGGATTAAAAAAAATACCACGCTAACACCAATCAAAAGAGAGCTATATTAATGTCAAACAAAGGAGAATTCAGAGCAATGACTATTACCTGGGATGAAGAATGTCCTTTCCTAATGATAAGGGGATCAATTCATCAAAAGGACATAACAATCATAAGTTATAAATGTTTATGTACCTAATAACAGAGCTTCAAAATACAAGAAACAAAAACTGGAATAATTACAAGAAGATACATATAGACTACTCCACAAACATAGTAAGGTATTTTGATACTCTTGTCTTGATATATAGACCAAATAGACAGAAAAATCAATAAGGAAATAGAATATTTAACCAACACTATCAAACAACTTATCTAATTGATATTATAGAACATTTTACTCAACAATAGCAGAATGAACAATCTTTTCATGAGCTCACAGACATTTACAAGGATAGACCATATTGTAGGCTATAAAAGAAGCCTCAGTAAATTAGAAAGGATTCCAATCACACAAAGTATATTCTCTGATCATAATGGAATTAAATAAAAAATCAACAACAGAAAGATCTCTAGAAAATACTCAAATATTTGGAAACAAAATAACATGCTTTTCAGTAACTCATCGGCCAAGGATGAATTCAGAAATGAATTTAGAAAGTATTTTTTAACTGAATGAAAATCAAAATAGCAACATATCATAATTTGAGATGCCACTAAAGAAGTACACAGGGGGAAATTTATAGTACACAGCTGCCTGTGCTAGAAAGGAAGAAAAATCTCAGCTTCCTACTTAAAAAACTTAAAAAGAAAGAGCAAGTTAAACTTTAAGTATGTAGAAGGAAGGAAATAATAAAGATAAGAACAGAAGACAATGACATAAAAAAAGAAAAACAGGGGCTTCCCTGGTGGTGCAGTGGTTGAGAGTCCGCCTGCTGATGCAGGGGACACGGGTTCGTGCCCCGGTCCGGGAGGATCCCACATGCCGCAGAGCGGCTGGGCCCGTGAGCCATGGCCGCTGAGCCTGCACGTCTGGAGCCTGTGCTCCACAACGGGAGAGGCCACAACAGTGAGAGGCCCGCGTACCGGAAAAAAAAAAAAAAAAAGAAAAACAATAGGAAAAAAACCCAATGAGACCAAAAGCTTGTTTTTTAAAAATATCAATAAAATTGATTAACCTGTAGCCAGTCTTTTCAGGAAAAAAAAAAAAAAAAAAAAAAGAACGGGAAGACGGAATTTCCGATAATAGATCTGAGAGAAGTGACATCACTATATACTCTACAGATGCTAAAAAGATAATAAGGGGGGATATTGTGAAGAACTTTATGCCAACGAATCTGACAAGTTAGATGAAATGGACAAATTCCCTTAAAGACACAAATTATCAAAACACACTCAAGAAGAAATGGACAATCTAACAGTCCTGTATCTATTAAAGAATTTTTAAATAAAAAAGTCTTCCCATGAAGAAAACTCCAGGCCATATGGCTTCTTCACTGGTTAATTATATAAACTATTAAGGAAGAAATCATATCAACTCTACACAACTCTTCCAGGAAATTGGAAAGAGTTGGGGAATATTTTCCAATTTATTTTATGAGATCAGCATTGCCCCAATACCAAAACTAGACAAAGACTTTACAAGCAAAGAAAACAGAACAACATCCTTCACAAATGTAGAAAAATTCTAAACAAAATTTTAGCAAATCAAAGCAATAACATATAAAAAGTATAATACATCATGACAAAGTAGAGTTTATCCCAGGAATCCGAAGTTGTTTAACATTCAAAAGTTGATCAATACAATTCACTATGTTAACAAGGTGTAAAGAAAAAAAAAATATTGTCATCTTAATAGATACAGAAAAGACTTTGACAAAATCTAACATACATTTCTGATAAGAGCTCTCAATAAAGTAGGAATTAAAGGGAACTTCCCCAATATGATAAAGGGCATCTACAAAAAATATACGCTAACATCATACTTAACACTAACAGGGTGAATGTTTCCCCCTAAGATCAGAAATAAGACAAAGATGTCCACTCTCACTTCTGTTCACTAGCACGCCACGTTTCTAGCCAATAGAATAAGTAAAGGAAATAAAAGTCTAGACTGGAAAGAAGAACTAAAACTGTCTTTCTTTACAGATAACATGATTGTCAATGTAGAGAATCCAATATAATGTACAAAAATGCTTCTGTAACTAATAAGTGAGTTTAACAAGGTTGCAAGATATAAGGTCACTATGCAAAAGTCAATTTTATTTGTATAAGCTAACAATGAATCATCAGAAATTGAAATTTAAAAAAATTTATAACACCATTAAAAGATGAAATACTGAGAAATTACTGAAGATAAGTGAATTGACATCTTTACAAAAATCTGAAACACTTAGGCGTAAAATCTTGTGCATCATTTTGAAATGTCAGAACCATAAAAATAATGAGACAATCCTAAAAGTTTCCACAGGGCATAAACCGATCACCCATAAAGGACTGAAAATCACACTGGCATTAGACTTCTCAACAGTCAAAACATAATGAAGCAAGAGGAAAAGGGAAGTGGTGATGGCGCTAATTAATTTCTCATCTAACACAGCAAGAAACTATGGTAAATTATCAAATAAATGTATGAGCATATTACACAGAAATGTGGAGCTTTCCACCAGAAGGCCTAATAAATAGAATGGGTTAAAATCGGCTGCCTCAGGGAGTATGCTTGGAGGAAGAGGATGGTGGGATAGAAAATAAATGCAATCATTTAAAAGTCTTATTTGTATTACTTAATTTTTTAAACCACATGCATGATTTCAAAATACTACTTTAAAAATACGATGGGTACATATTGACATCAGAGCCCAAAGCAAGTTAAGTGGAGCAAGTTAAGTGGATTCTAGAGTAACATGGCTGCACTTTTCAAAATATGGCCATTATATCCTATGGTACGGCCAGTAGGCAGTTGTTTTCTTCCTAAAATATGCATGGATTCCACTGAATGTAGTTCTTCTCTCCCTCTCTGTCTCTCTCTCCCCCCACCCCCCTCTCATGCTCCCTTGACAAACAGCCTTTCTGGATGGAACAGTGCTTATATATGAAGCCAACTGATCTAGGACTAAGCTAAATCCACTAGAGTATATGATCTGGATACACAGAGCAGTGACCTCACACCCAAGCTCTGTACATCAGTCAACTCATCCTGAGATGATGCGTTCAATCAAATGCACTCTAAGGGGAGATGGGACAAAGGCAGTTGTTTTGGAGGAAGAGACAACTTGACTTCAGAATTACTAGGGAAGTGGGTGGTGGAGAATGTCATACACTCTCTCCCAAACTAAAGAAATTTATTCCGTTTTCAATTCTCTCTTAATTCTATTAAGAAAATCTTAGTTTGTACTGTTATGTATTTAACACCTTTCTCTCTGTAATAGTTACTAAATCTCCCTTTTAATCGAGAGATAGCAGACCTCAGCCTCAGAGTATTTCACTACTACAAAATTATTGTTTGTATTTATTTCCATGGTTACTGTCTATCTTATATATGACAAGTGAAACATTTGTGGTAGGGACAAAGTTTAAATTTATCCTTTTAAATAAACATATTTACAATTAAAAATTAGGTGATTGAAGAAGAATGTTAAGTAAATAATAGCACAGGAGGAAAGTTATGGCAATCTTTGAAAAGGTGTTTTCCAAATCACTGAGGTTTGGGGAACTCCAGTCTATCAAAGCTCTGTCCCGGCTTACCTTCTGAATATGGCTACTTGCGGGACAGAGAAACATGAAGGGAAGAATGGTCTCATTTAGCTGAACATGGACAGCAATTTCTGGGTGAAAAACTCTGAATTTGCTCATGCTTTTTTAATAATCTCCCAGTTAAATGCAGCTGTTGTGACATATATCCCAATTTGAAGTGTACAATAAAACCTAGAATATGGCCTTGGGAGGTATGGGCCCATAGTTTCTGAAAAGTGGATGGCAGGTAAACTGCTGAGCTGGGTTTTTTTTTTCCCTTTCCAGTTATACTTAAAAAAAAAAAAAAAAACCAACTCCCCTATATGATTGCACTCACTAGCTCCACATACATGTTTCCTCAAACTTCAAGCCCTCAACCCAGATAAACATGTGGAAGAGAAGTTTCACATCAAAGCTAAGCGGCTGCAAATGGATTTTAGTACCAGTCACAATTCTTTCCCGCATGAGCCTCTCCTACAGCTGTGGATGGTAGATGGCAGCAAGGTCACCATGGAAGTCTCAGCTCCAAACCTCATCTGAATACGATTATTTGTAAATGTAACCAGCATACAATAAGCTCAGGATGATAATCACTGCATGTTTACAAAGAAGTCTGAGGAAAAGAAAAATAAGATTGAGAAAAATAAGTTACAGAAACAATGGTGACAAAAAGATATTATAAACAAATTGAAACACAGGCCATGTTCTGGGAGACTGCAACATGTCTAACAGATAAAAGATTACAATAGAGTATCTATATTGCTTATATATATGTGTGTACACACACATATCCACACATAAAACTCCTACAAATCAATAAGACAAATAACCCAACGGAAAAACGGTCAAAGTGTATGAAATAAGCAAATTATAGGGAGAAGATGCCAACAGCCAATAAACATAAAACAAGCGGTTCAACCTTATTAGTAATAAGAGAAACGTACATTAAAATAACAAGACACCATTTTGCACCCATTAAAGTAGCACACGTTTTAATGTCTGACAATATATTTTTTTTCACACACACACACACTGTATTTTATTTTTACAAGAGATAAATAAACTGACACCAAGCATTGTAAACGGATGACCACAGCAAAAGCAACAATGATTGCAATTACCAATGTCTGACAATATTAAGAGTTGGTGAGGATGCAGAAGACACCAACCCTCGTCCCCTGCTCGTCGATTGGTATCTCCAGTGTGAAGAGGAAGTTGGCCCAGTCTGTTAAACTGTAAAATGTGCATATTCTGTGGCCCAGCATTTCCACCTGTAGGTATAAACCTAGAGAAGCACTTCTGTGCCCAAGAAGTCACACACTACTGCAGCATTTTTAATAGTGGAAAACTGGAAAAACAATTAAGTGCCCCTGTATGCGAGAAAAGCGAAATAACTACAGCACAGGCATACCATGAGATGTTATGAAGCAATTAAAACAAATGAAGTCAATCTATATGGATTAACATGAAAAGGTCTCCAAGAAAGATTAACGAGTGAAAAAGCTACCTGCAGAAAGAGACATACAATATTATACTGACATAGGGGAAAAATCTTTTAAAAACAATGCTGTCTAGTTGCTTAATGCTATTGAATCACAGGTACCATGCTTAAAAGTATGAAAACCATTTCAGAGGATACAGATTAAACCGATCATGGTTACTGGGAGAGTGGAGGGCAATAGGAACCTGTATTGGTGGTAGGGGCCCAAGGTGACTTTCACTGATCTGTAATGTTTTAATTTTTTTAAGGAGTTGATTTTTATGTATTACTTGAATAATTTAGATAAAACCAAAAAAAACCTAAAAAACTTGAATAATTTAGATAAAACCAAAAAAAAGTTTAAAAGAATAGCAGTAATGCCCTAAGAAGGACTGAGAGAAAGGACAGAGAAGTGAGGCCAGCAGTATAGGGTGTGTCTATTATTTTATTGAAATTCATGAGAGAATCAATTGTATTAATTCATTATGTGGAAGGCTGTCCACATGGGGGTCCCCTCCCTTCGTAAAGGAATCTGTGAACTTGCCAGGCTCTCAGGCTCCTGGGGTCCATGTCTCCCTCATTCAGTACGACAAAAGGTTGAGACCTCACTGACAAGACCCAAAGAACCCTTGGCTGGAGAAAATTCAAAAAGAAAATACACATGCATTGTAACAGAATCCCTGGGCTTCTTTATTAAATTGTTATATCCACACACAGCACTTCAGCAGCCAAAATACAGCCCCCTAATGTCGTCTCCTGATAATAATACTGTAAAACAATACAAAATGGCAGTAACTCTACAAGGTGGAGGTCTGAAATCTGCAGTGTTTTCCTCATGAACCACAACTTGGTAAAATGCAGAGCTATTAGAAAGCAGATCCTCTTCCTAAATGTCTTAAAATTCATGCCCTTTTTAATTGCCCAGAATTCATGTCACTTGTGTGAAGCTATAAACATACACAATCATAAAAATGCATTTAGACACCTTGAACAAAATCGATGCCATATTATTTTAGTTTATTATTCCTTGTAGAGTTCACACTGGTCTTCCTACTTTGATATTTATTTATACCAAAGAAAAGAAAGAACATAAATGCCACACTTGGGATAACTCTAATGCTAGAATTGAGTAGAATACATATAGCTTCTGCCTTAATTTAAAAAACTAAAGCCGTCTTTACAAATCAACCTCACATAATATAGGACAAAGCTGAAGGTCACTGTATTATTCATTTAAAAAGGTACTGATAAGGATTAAAATTAAGGTTCATGAGATTTGAAGAACTGTTAGCTTGCATAAATGGCCTCTTCCTTCTTAACAGGGCAGACGGCGTTGGGGGAGGATGATAAATAGTATAAGAAAGAATATATTTTTTCTTTTTCCCCTGGGCTTTGTTATTTGTCTCTCTTTGGAACCTCTAAGCTCTTTATTCAAGAGGTCCTCTGCTATTCACAACTTTGCTGCTCTTATGAAAAATTAATGATTGCTTTCTCTTCGACAGAAAACTGACTTATTTTGCAAAAGATTAACAAAGAGGACTCGGTGCAGAAGTGATTCCCTCAGCAGGAGAAGCTTATCTCACACCAACCCATTTATGGCTGGGGGAAAATACCCCGTTAGTTCAAGGATAGCAAGTAAAGAGATGATGTGCAGCCTGGTACAGACTGTAGAACAAGGACTACATCCTTCACAAAAGGGACGTGCCAACAAAAACCAGCCTGCCCCCGACAGCAGGCTGACCCCACGCCCTGCCCACTGACTCCTTTATGCCTCACACACAGAGTGCTGTGCTGTGTTTGCAAGCTATTGTTCGGCAGGCAGATTTTCTGCTCGGGGGTTAACAGGTGAGAGCAGTTATCCCATATGCAATAGCAAGAACAAAATAGAGAGGACGCTTCTAGTTAAGCTACCAATGCTCAGAAAACACTTCTGAAAACATCACAGCTCAGTACTGCATCCTTCTGGAATGGAGGAGCTGGGGAGGGTGGGGAGGGGCAAACTTGTTTCAGAATGATTGACCAAGGTAAGGAGAGAGTGTAAATTGCAAACATAAAATATTTCAAGTTCATATTTTGTCATGTGTATACATCAGTCTTCATTTTAAGATCCAGTGCTGTCCTCAAAGGAATTTCTGATGAAATTCCACTTTCAACATTTAAAAGCCCTACATTTTTACATCACACCTCCCCTATAGTTGAAAAAACTGAAGTGTTGGGAGGTTATGTCAATTACTGGTCCATTTGTGTATGTGTGTGTGGGGGGGTCAGGTCTCAAACTCAGCTCTTCTCACTCAAACCAGCACTCTCTGGTAAGCTGGTGGAAGGGCGTTTGGCCAGGAACTGCGGGCAGAACAAATTACAAAACGTTTGATGAGAACAAAGGGTCCACCAAACTGACTCTAAATACATATTAATAAGTGAATTTAACCAATATTCATTCGGCATCTACTTTGCCTTGGACTTCATGGGGCTTACAGGCTAGTGGGGGAGGAAGAAGTGAACAAATATTTACACAGATAACCGTACAATTGCACTTGTAAAGAGCCAGACTTTTGGAGATGTGGTACAAGGTTATATCTTTTGTTTTTTTTTGGTTTTTAAATTGTTGATTTTTAAGTGTTTGGAGTAGTCAAGCACTGAGCTTGGGTGGTTAAAAGCGTGTCATGGGGGGCTTCCCTGGTGGCACAGTGGTTAAGAATCTGCCTGCCAATGCAGGGGACACGGGTTCGCGCCCTGGTCTGGGAAGATCCCACATGCCGCGGAGCAACTAAGCCCCGTGCACCACAAGTACTGAGCATGCGCTCTAGAGACCGCAAGCCACAACTACTGAAGTCCCCGCGCTTAGAGCCCGTGCTCCGCAACGAGAAGTCACTGCAATGAGTAGCCCGCGCACTGCAGTGAAGAGTAGCCCCTGCTCGCCGCAACCAGAGAAAGCCTGTGCGCAGCAACAAAGACTCAACGCAACCAAAAAAAAAAAAAAAAAAAGTGTGTCATGGAGAATTTAAAAAAGATAGTTCTGCGTTGATCAGCTGTTCTCTGGAGTGTTTGTATTTGTCCGTTTTTCTGTATCACTAATGGAATATAACATGACAATTAGAGAAATTAGCTGCTCTTTAACTTCTGTACACTTTTCAGAGAGTGTTAAGTTTACAGTGTTTTTCCTCATTACAAGAATCTTGAAATATTTGAAGGACGACTGTCCTCATCTGTAGTGTACTTTCTCTGTGCCAACCACGGCTAGAGGATGTTCTGACGTGTTACGACTCATTTAACCTTCACACTGGTCGCAAGAGGCTTGTGGTATTACGACCCATTTTACAGTTGCAGAAACTGAGAAACAAAGAATGGAAGTGATTTGCCTAAGGTTTCTAGGTAATAGGTGGTAGAGCTGGGATTCAAACCTGGTGGACTAGTTCCAGTCTGCATGATTTCTGTCTGAAAAGGTATGTTATTTAAAATAATTTTTAAACATCTAAAATCACTTGCAGCATAATTATAGATAGCGGAACCCAATAAGTAGAAAAGGAAAAGAGGAAAAGAGCCCAGAAAAAAACACTCTAATTTTAGAGTATACAATGAAAGGCAAAATCAACCCTTGCTTTAAAATCTATTACAAGGATTTTACCACTGTCAACATTTTATTATTAGATATCAAAAGATCATTATCACAACAACATAACATTCACGATGACATAAAAATGAACTTTGTCCCTTAAGGAAAATGCTATAAATATGCACAAGGAAATATTTTTTTCCTAGAAATTGCAGTCAGCCAATAATCACCAAGTCATATATGTCAGCTTTTGTTTCTTTTCCTAGAACTTAACACGTGAAGATCCAGTAAGACTTGCAAACCATTCAACAAGAATGAGTAAAGGCTGTTAGAAGCCACTGTTAGAGTCTAAAACTTAAAATGTATGACAAAATAAATCATAAAAAGGGTAAAAGACAAGTTATAGATAGGGAACAAATATTCACAACATATTTAGTAAACAAAAGATTGTTAAGCAGAAATTATAAAGAAATCCTACAAGTCAATAAGATAACTCAATAGGAAGAAACCATAAATGATGAAGTCAAGACTTTCACAGAAAAGGAATTTCAAGTGGATAATAAACATGGATGAGAAAGCTCACTAGGAATTAGGGGAACACAAATTGAAACCACAAGAAGCTATTACCTGTTTTAGATGAGCAAAACTTTAAGTTGGTCAATATCAGATGTTGGCGTAAGTGTGGGAAAATGAATGCTTTCATTCCCCTGGTGGGAGTTATAAATGGCAGAGCCAGTTTGGAGGTATTAAGTACCTAGTGAAAGGGAAAATAAGCAAATCCTATGATCTTAAAATTGTTTGTCCTAGAGAAACACTTGTGTAGACACACTAGAGAATATGAACAAGGACAGTCGTTGCAGCATTATTTGAAATAAACCGGATGTAACTTAAATATCCATCTGCAAGAGAATGGGTACCTAAAACTGTGGTATGTTCATTTGATTTAATAGTTAGGGACACTAATATAGATTTAAATGCAGCAAAAATGCATGAAGCTGAAAAATCAGAGAGTAAGGGAAGGAGACTATGGCTGGATGGATAGGCAAAGGGAGATTTAAACTCAATAAGATGCTATTTTTTTAAAGGGAGAATTCACTCATATATAATTTGTATAATTAAAAAATATATTATATACATAGAAAGAAGACTGGATCAAATATGCCAGTGATTAATTCCAGGTGGTAGGAATATTGCTGGTTGCTCCTTCCCCCCTTAAAAAAAAATAGTTTTACATTTTTTCAAGTTTCCAAAATAAAAAAAATACAATTCAAAAATCAATAGAAATGTAACTGTGATTTTTACCTGAACCTGCAGGGTCACGCTCTACCTCTTGTCATTAGCTTTTCTTTATTTTTATCTTACACAATTATGCTCTTAAATAAGAAAAAAATTAGAGTCAGAACATTTTGATCCTCCATTTCTTTTTCAACAAAAAAGAACATAATGCATTTGGACAACATACCCTTTTTTTTTTTTTTGTCTGAGAGAACTTTGAAATCAGAGAGGCATACGTTCCATAAGTTATGGATGGCATTGTTTGAAAGACATCAAGTTTGTGGACTGCATCATTTCAGGGAATCTCACGAAGATGCATCTTTAAATAACAGTTATAACAAAGAGTTAAAGAACTCTTTGCCACTCGGACAGGTACATCTAAGATGCACTATTAGTTAGTGGTTTAGAGCTCAGCTGTCCAGTAAAGAAACAACATGCTTTTATTTAAATTTAAATTAATTAAAGGTAAATACAAAACCCAAAGTTAGTAGAAGGGAGGAAATCATAAAGATTAGAGCAGAAATAAATTTTAAAAAGAGACTAAAAAAACAATAGAAAAGATCAACGAAACTAAGAGCTGGTTCTTTGAAAAGATAAACAAAACTGATAAATCTTTAGCCAGACTCATCAAGAAAAAAGAGAGAAGGCCCAAATCAATAAAATCAGAAGTGGGCTTCCCTGGTGGCACAGTGGTTGAGAGTCCGCCTGCCGATGCAGGGGACACGGATTCGTGCCCCGGTCCTGGAGGACCCCACATGCCGTGGAGCGGCGGCTGGGCCCGTGAGCCATGGCCGCTGAGCCTGCGCGTCTGGAGCCTGTGCTCCGCAACGGGAGAGGCCACAACATTGAGAGGCCCACGTACAGCAAAAAAAAAAAAAAAAAAAAAAAAATAAGAAGTTAAAAAGATGTTACAATCAACACCACAGAAATACAAAGGATCATAAGAGATTACTATAAACAAGTATATGTCAATAAAATGGACAACCTAGAAGAAATGGACAAATTCCTAGAAATGTACAATCTTCCAAGACTGAACAAGGAAGAAATAGAAAATATGAACAGATCAAATTATCAGTAATGAACTTGAATCAGTAATCAATAAACACCTAACAAACAAAAGTCCAGGACCAGATGGCTTCACAGGTGAGTTCTACCAAACATTTAGAGAAGAGTTAACACCTATCTTAAACTATTTCAAAAAATTGCAGAGAAGGGAACATTTCCAAACTCATTCTACGAGGTCAGCATCACCCTGATACCAAAAACAGTATGTCGCTGAATGTTTATGTAACATTGAGTCATAGTTTGGTAACTTTTTCCACTGAAATTCAGAACGTGTTCATTCATTCAACATTTACTGAGTGCCTATTATGTGCCAGGCATTGTTCTAGGAACTGCAGATATGTCCGTGAACAAAAAAGATAAGGATCCTTACCCCTGTGGAACTTATATTCTAATGGAGACCACAAGCAAGAAGCATGATATACAAGTAAATTACACAGCATGACTGAAGGTAATAAGTACTGTGGAAAAGACAGAGGAGCTACAGGAAATCTGAATTTGGGGAGAGGTCAGATTACAATTTTAAAAGCAGGTAGGGTAGGGCTCACCGAGAAGGTGCCATTGGAGCAATTACTTGAAGGAGGTGAGAGTGAACATTGCAGGTTTGAGAAGAGCTGGAGAGGCAGAGGTAACAGCCTGTGCAAGGGCCCTGAAGCAAGAGCACAGCAAAGAGGCCAGAGTGAGTAAGTGAGAAGGAGAGGAGGAGAGAGCTCAGAGATAAGGAGGGTGGGGAAGCGATAGTGCCAAGACCTGTCAGCCATCGTTAGGACCTGGGCTTCCACTCAGATCGAGACGGGATCCTCTGGGTAGTATTGAGCAGAAGAGTGACAGGATCTGACTTACACTGCAAAGGGTCATGATGGCTACTGTACTGAGAAGAGACTGTAGGGGATGGAGGGTGGGAGCAGGGACAACAGGAGGAGGCCGCAGCAAACAGTCCCTGGGACAGATGATGGTCTTTGGGCCATGGTTGTAGAAGTGGGGTGTGTATGTGTGTGAGAAGTGGTTAGATTTTGGATGTTGATACTGTAGTCTGACAGACTAGAGAAGAGAAGGGCCAGGGAGGGCCAGGTCAGGGAGTTCTTTCTACAGGATGAGGGACTTGAGCAGCTTTCAAAGTTCTCCTGACACATCCCTAAAATCCATGTGGAAAACTCAGTATATTTGGTGTAATACTGGAAACCAGCATCCTTATACTCACATTAAGTATCAACCATACTCATTTCTTGGACACCTCCTTCTAACAAAAGTATAAATATTCTGCTCTTGGCAAGCAAATGCTCTTGGTATTTGATGTCTACAAATGCCAAAAACCACACCTAGGGATTTCAAGTATTCATTAGCATAGAGTCCTTCATCCCAACTTAAAAAAAACAAAAAACAAAGCATATCCCTATTTTGGTAGGAAAGTGGCAAGTCAAAAATGTACATTAGCACTTAAAGTAAATAAGTGGATCGAAGGCTCTCAGGAACCCCTTGGAAGTGGGCGCCATGGGACACAGCCTGGGTTTGCAGCTTTGCAAACGGTTTTTGTACTCACAGAGTGAGATGCAGATCCTGGGTTCTGTCAAGGCTGCTGGGCCTTGACAGAGCAGCAGAGTAAATACTGCTTCAAGACCTCAACCTCAACAACCTATGAGGACATAGCTTGTAATAACGTGATTAGAAAAAAATCTTTTTATTTTCTGCCATACTGCTAATGCTGTTAGGGGGATAAGTGGAGACAAGGGTGGAGGAGGAAGTGGATACATAAAGGGTGATATCTTCTGCCCTTAGTTCTGTATATTTCTCTATCATTTGCATTTTAAATAAGAATTATGTTAATGTAATTCTTTTAAGTAAAAAGATAATATTCTTCTTTCACCTACATATCTCATGATATACCTCAATTCCCCTGAGAGAACTTTGAAATCAGAGAGGCAAACGTTCCATAAGTTATGGGTGGCATTGTTTGAAAGACATCAAGTTTGCGGGCTGCATTATTTTTCATTTTGCAGTAGGGGTCTCCGGGAGGATGAAAAGCAATTGGTTTCCATATTCTGTGAAGGAACCCATCATATACTCAAAGACAACGATCAAGCTTTCCCCTCGACATTCTTTTCCAGAGTAAACAGCAAAGAACTGGTTGTTTTTGCACAAGTCACCATGTACTTCAAAAGGATTAGGGGTTACACTGCATAAATCGTTGAGGGGCTTATAACTGCTGGTAAAGGCATGGGACTCATTTTAATGATAACTCTTACACCTGCTTCCTTTGGAAGGCTAGATGCTGACGAGGAGGAGACAGAGATGGACGAACGGCAGGGACTCTGTGCTGAGACAACACAGACGGAGGACATGTGCATGAAGATTTGGAAAGGGACGTTCTTGACATTGTGTGTGCACAGGTCACAAGTCCCCCCTTTTTCCCCCAAGCCTGGGAAGGAAAAAAAAGTGGACCGGTTGGCATTTGCTAAACTTTAATGGTGAAGATTACTGAACCATACAGTAGAGTATTCTAAATAGCAAACAAGGGGAAAATAGAATCTCGTTAAACTCAAGATGAGAAGGACACTTTAAGATCACCGATCTTGTAGGCTGGGGTACTGAAAATGTAAAGTGACATCCCCAAAGGAGATACTGAATAACACGAAAAGAAAAATGTTGGTGACGTATTGATTAAGCCTCGTGTGTTGCATACCCTCTGTGTGTTCCTCCAGACCCACTCTCACCCTTCTCCAACATGCTCTGTGCCCTCTAGAGTGATGAGTGTGAACAGCCTCAACGGGTTCCCTGGGGCTCTGGTTTCTGGTTGGGGCCAGTGGGAGCCTCAGCAGGGGTTCACAGGAAAGGAAGGGGGAGAGTTGGGGCATTTACAACTCTGGTTCTCTCCCTGAGGGGTTGCCCAGGGCTGACTGCGTTTTATGTGGTCTTGGCTCCTGTCAGGTTACTCTCTGTCTCTCCGTGTCTGGTAATTGCTCCTTCCCCTGGCTTCTTCAGGCCTGGAGTGGTAACAACTGTTATTACTCCTGAAGTACTGCACTGTCCCTTGTGATTTCACTACACCCCGTCCATCCTTTGTAAATATCCCCTTTACTCATTTCTCCTCCAATAACCCGATTTGATCATGCCATTTTGTTGTTGTTGTTAAGAATCAGAAATACCAACAAAGGAAGCTCTTAATTAGGTCCTTGGTGTCTTGAAAATTCTAGTGGACATTTGTCACTCTTTTTGCACCTTCCCTAAATCCCTGTCCCCCACCCCCCCCCCAATCTGAGCTAACTTTCTTGTCCGGGGATTTCCCTACCTCATGGCCCTTGATGAGAGATGGAGACCAACAACCACTTGGAAGACACATCCTCACTTTCCCAGCCTCCCTTGCAGCTAGGGCTCAGCCATGTGATCCAGGCTCACCAATCAGATGGAGTTTGACTCTTGCCATGATATGGGAAAAGGGGGGCTGCAGAGAACCCATTGTGGTTGGGGTGGCAGCAGCACTGGGAGCTACATCAGTTCCCAGAGGGAGCAGCTGAGCCTAGTGTCAGGCTCGAGGTACAGGTGGTGCATCTGAAGGAATCTGCACCCGGCAGTGGTGGCAAGTTGGTTCCCTGCAGAAATTTTATGTATTGCTCCTGCTTGTCTCTATGGACCTCCCAGGACCTTCAAGTAACCCAACAGCCTTCAATTCATCTCTTTCCTGCTTGAATGAGCTAGAGCTGTTATACTGCTTGAAACTAAGAACTCTGTCTGATATAAAAAATCAAGCTAATTTTTTGACCCAGAGATTTCCGGCATCCTAAAATCCTCATCTCATTTTAAATAAATAAAAATATTAAAATCTTTTTTAATAATAAATAAATCCATGTTTGAGTATCTACTCTGTTTCAATTACTGTGCTAGGTGTTACAAAGCTAATTAAGATGGAAAAGTAAATAACCATAATCAACACTGTAAACACTGTAATGGATCCTTCACTGTTGGAGTACAGATGCAGAAGTGATTAATTCTGCCTGGGAGGGTTTTGGAAAGTTTCAGAAAGGTAGTGAGCTGAATAGAGGGATGAGTACAGGTAAGAAACAGTGGGAAATGTTTGGCATGTCCAGAGGACGTAGGTGAGCTCAGAGGGGCTGGAGTAGAGCACAACAGAGGGTCACTGGAGGTGAGGCTGGGAAAGCGAGCCAAGGACCAGTGGCAAAAACCATCTGAGCTTCATTCTCTAGGCAAGCAGGAGAAGCCACAGCCATGGGTTCTGGAGGATGGGTTGAAGAGGGGGAAGAATAGAAGCAAGAAACCCATTTATTCTCACAAAGGGCTATGACTACAGCAGAGGCTATGGTATCGAGAGGCAGGTCGAGAGACGTGAGAAACATTTAAAAAGGCAAGTGAGAGTTCCTCTCCTGTTCGGTGTGGAGAGCCAGCGAGGATTCCAAGAGGGTCTTGAAGCTCTAGCTTGCAGGAGTGGGTGGGTGGCAAAGTTTCCTACTAATATGGGACACTTGTCAATTAGCACAGCTTTGGTGTAGAGGAAGAAACTGACATGCCCATACCCTTTCTTATCTTAAGAATGTACTAATATGTGCATTTTTATACACTCGGATTTTGCTTCTAATCATTGCTACAAACAAAGGAAGGACAGAGTTGTTTCTAGTCTGGTTGCTGCTTATTCCCTGCTATTTATGGGGCTACTCTAATTGCTATGGGTATACCATAGCCTTAAAGAGCGTGATCTTCTGGAATGTTCCTGGGTTTAGGAAGATACAATTCTTTAGAAGGGTTGAAAGTAAGCTATTTAAATTCTCTCCACACTAACCTCTTTCTCAGCTCTGGTATAAACGTGACCTAGATCCACTTACCTAGTCCACTGCCAGGTCTACGCTAGAACATTTGGGAGGTCACTGGACCCCAGGACCCACACTTGTCCCCTCTCTGGTCCATCTGCTGTTGACTCTCTCCATTCCATTCCTGACCCTGGCTTCTCCTGCCAAGTGCAACTGTGAGAGCTGACAGAGGCAAGCTTGGCTTCCCAATATGTCCTTTTTATGTAAACTTACAAACTTCAAGAATGTATTGGGCTCTGCCCCCTGTGGTACTAAGCCTCATTGCTGACAGCATTTTGCCTTTGTTGTGAACAGTAAAGTTCTTCTAGTTGGCTTTTTGTTAAGAAGTGTGCGGACCTGGGGTTTGATGACATCTTTAGACTTGGATTCTAAAAAGGCGCTACCAACTGTGCACTTGGCTGAAGGAATCACTTACATTTTACCAGTGAATGGCTTTCATTTATCAAATTCTCAGTCAGCACAAAAAGCTAAGGCCATGCAATGAGTACTATACTACAACACTCCTCACTTCTGAAAGCACAAGGCGTTGGCTGGTAGCTTTAGAGATGTTATTTGGAAACCGAATACAGAAACAGCTCTGTTATCCCACACCTAGAGAAACAGAAGATGCATGGTCATTTATTCATTTTTGCTCCCTTTTTGAACCATCATCTATCAGGTGGTGTGATTCTCTACTAGACCATGAGTCTCTGAGGACAGGATAAGCTTCTAATCCATATCTAAATTCACATCATCTGGCACAATGAATGTTACATGGCTGGGGGCAAATAAAAGTTCACTGAATTAATCTGTAATATATAGCAAGAGAACTCACAGCAAGAGGGGAGTTACTCTCAGCCACAGTAACTGGGCAACTGAAACTGCTTTGCCACCAGCAGCGCTAGAGGCAGAGTCAGTGACTATTACCATGTAATATGAAACTCCCAAATGAATGGAGAAACTAGACTCATAGATAAGCAACACAGTCATCAAAGCAAGGGTCTTAGAGATTTCTTTCAAGTCATAACCATGCCCCAGAAGCAATAAATTATGAAGGCTGAGCATGTGAATAAAACTTAATATGGTCATAAATTTTATGACAAAGTTAATTTGACATATTTAATGACATGCATAATTATTACGCAGCACTGCAGTCAGACATTAATAAGTAATACACGACTGTAAGAGTCTTTACTTGTGTTCAGACAAACCAAATGCTTAGCATTTCCCCCCCTTCTTAGTTATTAATTCTTCGCACCTACTCTATCCATCCGTGGTGATGGGTTTCTCTCATGCTGTGAACAACTTAATCCTCAATGCACAGATACAGAAACCCTTACTAAGACAGTCTCAAGCAGGTAAGGCTCTCTGCATTCCCTCTGCCACCTAAGACACCTGAAGCAGAAGTCTATGGATGCTCTGTCCACAGCCCTGGGACCACCTTCAATGTATTCCAACTCTGATAGCTGGATGTCTGCTGTTGGGAGGTGGATCACTGGGAAAATGGAGAATGTTCTCTGGCTTCCTGACAACTCGGAAGAGGGTGGAGGGCAAGAGTACACCTGGCTCGAGCAGAAAGGGGATAAGAGAGAGTCCCACTGCTCAGGAAAAGCTGCTCCGCATGCCTGATCTGCAACAATTTCACAGTCCAAGTATCTCTGGTCAATAGGTCTCTGGTGGTCCTGATGCCTAGACCAACTCCCAGCTCATTCTTCTCAGGGAGGAAACCAGGATATTTCAGAGACTTTCATTTTATAGTTAGAGAAAAAGTTAGGCACAAACAGCCAGGCTAAAATGTAAAAGACTAACGGCTTCTTTTCTATTTTTATGGTGGGGAGGTGCTTAAGAACATAAAGGCACTAACGAACTAAAAACAGAGGAAGGAATGTCCCTGTCAAACAAAAGATAGAGAAGGGGGAGGGCAGCGGTGCCCAAGGCCAAGCCCCTCTCCTATGTTTGGCCAACAGCTCTGCCTATTACAGCTCTGGGGCTGGGGCGGGAACGGAGATGCTGCATATGGAGGTATCCTATGCCATCCCTGCTGATCAACACAGAGACCCACAGAGTGTTAAATTCCAAGCTAGGAACACAAATGTAGAGAATACACCCTCACTAGTGTCAGAAGAAGTCTAAGTAGTGGTAGCGGTATAGGAAAGGATCACGCATAGAGTTTACGGTCCAGTGCCACTGCTCATTAGCCTGTATTCTGAGTAGGTCACCTGCAGTGTATGGGCCTCGATTTGGCCATCTGTGAAACAGGGGTAATAGTCTTCATCCTGCATATGTCAGAGTTGATTACGAGGCTCATGTGATGCGCCCCTGGGAAAGATGTGTTGTTTAACCGTCTGACTGAGCAGGTTGAATCCCTGTTCAACACATTGCAGCTCAACCTGGGCAATCTATTTACCATTGGCTTCCTCACCTGAAACTGAGACTAAAAAAAAAAAAAAATCATAAGATTATCCCAATGATTAATTGCAACAATGCATGTAGAGAATTTAGCCTGGTCCTTGGTACTTATTATGTTGGCTATTAAAAGCAATATGTAAAATACAGAGTATTTTATAGATGTTTAAGGCACTGAAAATAAACTCGTTGCTTACTGCAATAGTCCTGAGCCCTTTTAGAGGGCTAAAGTCAGAACATGAAAGGTTAATGATTTGGCTGTGTAAACGTGGTATGCTTCTCTTTGCTCTGGATACAGTGGGCTTACCCTGTTATTAAAACCTGTTTAGTGGATATAGAGCTGCCATGAGGCCTAACATTTAGTTCCAGTTATTAGATTAAATATTTGCTCGGAATGGTATTTGAATTGCCAGGTTCTAGATTTTTCTGGTTGGTAAGGACTCCTTTGTATTTTGTACAGAGGCTAAAAGTGGTAGACTGACTACACAACAGATGCACCATTTCTCAAAGGATATTAAAACCATGGTTCACTATAACATTTTACCTGGTGGCACGGAATTCAGTGAGTAAACTGAACTTTACTTGATGAGGAAACATTGAGTGGAAGAGACAGGACTTTATTTTAGGTATTTTTCGTGATCAAGTCATTCTGATTTAAACATCTAAGACTTTGTTGCCATGCTCTTTTCCCCTTACTTTCAGTCTGCTAAATGCACGGTTAAGTACATTTCTGATTTAGCATTTGTTAACAAAAAAAGATAGTGTATGATAACCAAATCAATATTAAGCACTGTAAACGAGAAACTTATAAAATTATAAACTAAACACGTATGTGACAACACTAACTTTTGTTAACATATGCTTACCTCTCCTCACGGGCACATTCCTTCATGCTAAAGTTCTCACATAGTATGAAAATAAGGCCGATGCATTTTGGAAAACAAAAGAGGAGTAAAACAAAAACACACTTTAAGCAAAATCTTACACATCTCAAATTCATGATTAACTAAATTTTAGAATTTAATAAGTTCATTAGGTTAGTTTGGGTGCCTGGGTGCTTCTACCCCAAATCATGATCTTTGAGGGACTTCTGGGTCCATGTTACACAATGATCGCATGACACTTTCCAAAGTTACTCATCTCAACACACCACAGGAAGAAAGGTCATATTCCATATACGTTTCTGTATATCTATACCATGTGTTCAAAACACCTAGGAAAAATAAGCTTGGTATTTATAAGATGAAGCTCTCTGAGTGGTGTCATAGATGTGTCAGGCCCATCAGCTTGCAACGGTAGAAAGAACACTGGTACGTACAGAAATGGGGTGGGAAAGGAACAAGGGAATAAAGGATTTCTCGTTAATGGATGAGAAAGAAATATTAATAGCATATCACAATAAAATGAGCTTTAAAAAATATCTGAAACTTAAATCTTCAAAATGACAAGAAAATACAAATGATTCACAAATAAACCCAATGGGTCAAATCCTGTTAAGTGCCTGACTGGGAAGAGCAGTGAGTTCAGTCTATACACTTAAACCCATTGGCTCACTTTGCCCAGTGTCCACTTCTCACTATGCTATTAATATGTTTTACAAAAGGACATATTGGTGAATTGTACACATCTACTTCTAGGTACCATCATGTAACCTGGTACAAAGTAAGCAATCTTCCTACAGGTAAAAAATTTGGATGGTGTGAAAATTAGAAAAAGAAATGTCCTATCATTATGTTGTGACCAGGTGAATTTCACCTTCACCCAGTAAAAGGTTAAAACCTGGAAATTAAAAGGTAATGCTGGGCTTCCCTGGTGGCGCAGTGGTTGAGAGTCCGCCTGCCAATTCAGGGGACGCGGGTTCGCGCCCCGGTCTGCGAAGATCCCACGTGCCACGGAGCAGCTGGGCCCATAAGCCATGGCCGCTGAGCCTGCGCATCTGGAGCCTGTGCTCCGCGCTCTGCAATGGAAGAGGCTGCAACAGTGAGACGCCCGCGTATCGCAAAAAAAAAAAAAAAAAAAAAAAAAGGTAATGCTGTATCAGTAACACACTACCCCTCATTTCGCAAAATGTCAGATGACAAAAGTATCACTTAGGGCTTCCTTGGTGGCGCAGTGATTAGGAGTCCGCCTGGCTGGGTCCGTGAGCCGTGGCCGCTGGGCCTGCGCGTCCGGAGCATGTGTTCCGCAGCGGGAGGGGCCACAACACTGACAGGCCTGCGTACCGCAAAAAAAAAAGTATCATTTAGGTAATTGCTTGTAGTTTATTCCTTTGCTGTTGTCTTTTCTCTGCACATCTTTCTAATAATTTTTTAAAAGTGGATATGTAATTGTCATGTGAACAGCTGTAAAAATGATTAAAAGGTATGGAAAAGCGTAACACGAATGCCAATAATCTGTTTCTAACAGTAATATATATGGAACGCTATTTAGGGGCAAAAGAGAAAAAGGAAGAAAAAAAGAGAGGTTTATCATCTTTGAAATTTTTAAAACTGGACTTCATTGCCTAATAGGAAAAAAATATTCACATTTAAAGTCAATAGCGCTAACTCCTAGCTAGAAGCACTACGTCACCATCACTGGATTCAGCGGGAGTGCCTTTTCAGAGGGGCAATGTTGCAGAGAAAGCGGACAGGTTTTTAGAACAGGGTTCAGAAAATAATCTCACCTCTGCCAGCTGAATGAGTTTGGGCAAATTAGTTTACCTCTGCCAGACTACATTTTGACATCCAAAAATTGGATATAATAACTATCTGAAAGCCTCATGTTGAGGTGTGTCTATCAAAGGTTTACTGGTTTTTAAATAGATAGCACTGTGCAAATGAAGGCTATGGCTTTCTATTGCCAATTGTCAAATATACTATTTAATTCTATCCAACTTACATATGTATAAGCGCCTAACGGTCTTTTAAATGGTTAAAGGTTTATGAATAAGATGATTTTCCTACTGGGATTCACCTGATGCTTTTCTTAAACATGTAACCTTGAGTCCACCACACAAAATAATGCTTTGATTAGAGCAATGCACATAATAAAGATAATCCTCATTTCTAAGACATCAAACATCATTCACAAAAGAGAACTACTTTTGAAAGAGATGTATTTGTGCTGGGAAGAGAAGATTTCTACTTCTAGTTACAGATGATTTATTGATGAATGTATATCTTAGCCTGTCTGAGAGGCACTGCTATGAGCACCCTCATGTGTGGTTTGCAGGTCAAGGAAGAGGGGAAAATGCCTTGGTGGTACCAATGGACGTTGCGTGGACTTTAATATTCTTAAAAGGAAATTCTCTTTTAGGCATTTAAAAAAACTGTACTAAAATACATTTACTGAAGTTTATGGAAGGCTAAAAAAATCATAATCCTAACCAAAGACAATTATCAATTAATATGCTGATTAATATACTCTACCAGTCATCTTCTATAAATAGTTTAAATAAATTTTATAATTCCTGTACATATGTCCTATAAATATAATTTTGTATTTTGCTGTCTTCCCATTTAATATCAACAGACTTTAAAGAGCAATAATTTGGAAATTGTCTTGGATATGTGGGAAAATCTGTTTCAACTGAAATAATTTAGTGGACAATAGAAATGTCAATGAAGAGCCCCTAATTTTTCCCATCTTGTTGAATAGAAACAAAAGTTCTTATTTAGGATGAGTGGAAATAATCAAACTGATTTAGGCCTCTATTTATCCTCTAGTTAAAAAATGTAGCCCCATGTAGCAACAATATTACAGGGAACAAAAGAAAAAAAAAACAACTGTAAATTTGCAGTAGGGTCATTTCCTCAGACTACCAGAGCCCATCTATTGACCAGCTCTATGCTTTAGGCTTAAAATGGATCTCTCTGAAGCAATGACAGAATTTTTTGCCAAGTGACTAGGATATAAACACCATTTTGGTCACACAGTGAGACATATGCTATAAAGAAAACAGGTTCAAAATAGGCAAGTGGGTTTCTCTCGAATAAATGAGAGCTCATGTAAACAGCTTCAGCTTCAGAGCTTCATGTCTGCGCTGGGGTGGAAGCTCTTTGTTTCTTCCATGGGGGATGGCGGCACACTGTTTCCCTGATTCCTTACACTAATGAACTGCTATAAATTTGTTGGCGATATTCCAGAGAGCCCTAACTCCAGCTTTTAGGCAATGCTGAGGATGCACCCTACACGCCAGACTCACCTTTTGCAAGGTGTACTCTCAGCACCGTGGGTGATTTCCATGGGAGAATATTCTATTTAAAGAACTACTGTCCCAGCATAATACAAAAAATCACTTATGAAGATGCAAGAGACAGGGAAAGCTTTCAATGATGTTTACACCAGCACAATGTCAGGGCCTCCCTTTCCTGTTCCCCAAGAGGGTCGGAAGGAGAGTGTTCCTTTGTGAGGAAAGGCATACAAAAAGTATTCGTGTAGTCATAGGACTGGGAAAATCGAAGCTCTTCCAAAGGGGATACGCACATACACTTCCTGAGCCCGAGAGTGTGCTGTGAGACCAGACAGGCATTGATATAAAGGAGGGAGGGAAGGAAGGAGTCTAAAGCAGAAACACAGGCTCTGTGTACCCTGTTTTTTTTTTTTTTACCTCAAGCACAGACATCAAATTCTTCTCCTAGCATGTTTTTTAAAATGGCATATCTTTAAAACAATATATATTTAAAGGGCACATTAAAATTTATTTTAAAAACTTCATAGATGAAAACCAAGCAAGCCATTCTCCATCGACAGAAATGTGCCAAGGCAACATAATGATTACCTTCAACTTTCACTTACAGTCAGTCAGATTCACAGTACTCGAATCTGCTTACATTTAAAAATGGAAATGACAACATAAAATTTATAATGTTGAGGATTTTCCAATTAAATCTCAAGATGGAAAAAAATTTTGATGTCATAAAACAAAAAAAGATAGCCAACTCCCGAGTCGTGAGATGTTTCAGCAGAAAGAACTGTGGCCTCATAATTGTGTGGTCCAATGAGGTGAGGATGATTTAGCTTTAATATCAAGGTGTTAAAATTCATAATGAGAAGAATACGGTTGTCACAAAATCAAATCTCTCCCTCAGATAACTTACATAGACGTCAGGAAGTTTTGCCGGTTTTGTTCCCTGATGTATCCCCGGTGCCCACAACAAATACCTGTCACACTGTAGGTGGTCAATACACATCAGTTGAATGAATAAATAAATACAGAAAGAGGAGTGCATGATATGTTTGTGAAACTGTGCCAACTGTGTGTATACTATTATCGAGGTACATTAAATAGTCTTTGCTTTAAATTTGCAAATGAGGACTTTCAATGGAATATTTCTACAGAAATCAAACAAAGACATTCTGGCCTGGACTTTTGTGCAGCAAGAGAAGAGAAAACACTGGCAGAGAGCCAGGGGAGTGGCTGGCCAACCTCAAGACGAGTCTGGAACAAGCATGGGGCAGTGGGGAACGCACCTGGGCTTCTAATTCTAGCACTCTGACCACCTGGGCACCCGAGGAGGCAAGCAGCAGTGCTCATGCATGGACAGCCTGGGCCACGTGTAGGCTAATCATATGGATGGATTAGCTCATTCCATCCTGAAAACCAGCCTTTAAGGTAAACGCTTACTGTTATTCCTACTTTGTGGATGGGGGAACTAAAGGCAGAGAGATTACATACCTTATCAAAGGGTTCCTGCCTACGAGGCACCAGCATGGGATTTTGGCCCTTGCATTCTGATTTTGGAACCTGCAGAAGAACCACTGTCTCAGAGGAGCTTACCCTCCCTGGGCTTCCGTCTGCAAAATGCAGGCAGTTGACTTGCTAAGAATTAGGGTTCAACATCTAAGGTTCAAGATACTCCGGGTTGAAGATCCAAAATCCTGGTCTTTTATTTATCTAAAAAGACCATAGAGGTCTCACTGCATTAATACCCTATCATCTTGATATTGCTGGTGCATTAAATATTGGGACCAATTTCATCATGAGGACAGAAGAATGTATTCACCAAATTTTATAATATACTGACAAAACCATAGATAAATCTCAATACATCTGCAATCACTTAAAACACTTACAGAATGCAGCATGTTACCACAACAACCAAAAGAAACAGGAATTTAACCAGCCTGTTTTTCTAGACCAGTGAACACTAGAATTGAATAGGTATTTTAATCGAATTTATCCTAACGTTTGTTGCCATTTGTGGATAGCCTACTGGTCAAATCTTGCTTCCCAACTGCTTTCTATTTCCTAACTAGCCTTTAATACCGTTTTGGTAAGGACCTCAAACAATACTAGGCAGTAGGTGTGAAATGGATAGTTAAGTTGAATGGGTGACTAAAAGGAATTCCCTCATAAGTACCAATACATTGAAACATACTTCATTGTGGCTTGCTTTCAAACTGTTGTTTTAAGATCTAAAACATTACCTGTTTCAGAGAATAATAGTAAAGCCCTTATTTGTTGAGAACATGCACAGATAAAATTTACAAGTTTAAGAAACTGAACAGCAGTAATTATCATGCTCTTCAATAAGCAAAACACATTTTCATATTTTACAAGGTTTTTATATTTTAAAAACTCAAAATAGTTTTATGAACTCACAAAGTAATATTGTCTTTTTCTCAAGATATTAATATATCCTTGTATTGCAAGCATAGGATGTATTTTACTTGGAGTCTTTGCTATTTTAAAATATGCTTCTTTTGATTTTTTTCACTTTAATATTCTGAAGACAGCACAATTACATTTATCAGCAGTTGATTTGTAAAACTCATGATGAATAGTTTTGTTTGAAATATATAACTTTGGTAACATCATGCACCTAATCTGAATTCGAAATGTACTAGGGTCTAATTCATAGTGAGTTTTTCTATGATACAACTAGTGATTAAACAACTAATGGTTCCACAAGAGGATAAAGTATATCAAATCTGTTGGTTCTGAAGGTGAAGCAAGATTTTGTACTAATACAGTCTATCACTGAGATCCCAGGAGGAAATAGAATTAAACTCAGATAGTTCGAATGGAGGGACTTTAATGAAGGGACAACCTACAGAGGTGTTGGCAGGGTCTGGGGAATCACTTGTGCTGAGAACCCAGAGATTGGCAAGCCTCCCATCCTCATGCTGAAGATACAGAGGGAGGAAAGAGTATTACTGGAGTGAGAGCTGGAGCCCAGGAAGGGAGGAGGGGTGCTGGGCAGGAGCTACAATCTTGAAAAGGGGAAGCACCGCCAGAGATTTTTCAGGGTCACTGGTTCACACCACCTGCACTGAAGCAGGGAGAGATCTGGAAGAAATACCCCAACTTCTCTCTGCCCCTTCTCTCTGACCCCCCTGCGTGTGCCTTCCTTCTGTTGGCCCAAACCAGAAGCCAGCTGAAAGGAGTCAGCCTTCAGGGGTGAGAACAGCAAAGAGGAAAGGGAATGGCTCTGGGGTGGGGGTTGAGGGGGTGCCAGAGCACTAGGAAGCTAATCACGTCACTGCCCCTGAGGCCTGACACAGTGTGGCAGCATGAAATGTGTTCCTCTGATCTCATTTCTCAGAAGTCTACCGGGAAATATCATTTTGGGAAAATAATTAAAAAAGAATACAAAACCCTCTTTTTTCTTCAACATTTTTTCCCCTTCAAGTTTTATTTAAATCCTTCCTTTCATTTACCTCCTAGTAACACAGAGGTATTCGGTTCAACCAGCCCTCCAGTTGGCAGACTTTTTTCTAAGACCTCATCCTGAGAGCTTTCTGAACTGTGGGAAGTCTTTACACAATTGTCAACGAATGCGAGATCCAGTAAATTTCCCTAAGATCCCTATTAAAGTTGGTGACAACTTTTCCGCAGTCTCAATCCAGCCACCCACAGATATCATTCACCATTTCTTTGATAAATGTCAAATGCATTTGAAGTAACACCTGAAATATTTGTTTGAATGTTCTCTCATCTGTTAATTTTGCACGTGTGCATAATTTTTGTGTAACTTCTGATTATAGGGCAATTGTAAACAAATACAGAGAATAATCAAAGCTACCATGTAAGGACTTATGTAGCACCACTACTAAGAAGCCTTCTCAGTAGAACCAGAAGGATCTTAAACGGAGGTTCCCAAGGATGCATCCCTGACCACCCTCAAACATAAAGCCTGGGGTGGTGGGTGCGGGGATCAGATGCGATTCATCTTTTCAGTAGCCAAGGCCCTAAAACAGTGTCTTGCACATTTCATGCACTCAATAAATATTTGCTGAATTGGCCAAACCTTGGTTTGTCCCCATAATCACCACCCCAAAAGCACACAGATAATTACTTCTTGGAAAAATTCCAACTAGTGTTTGATGTCACCTATGTGGTTTCTCTCTCAGGAGCAGCTCTGTAGGATTACATTATTTTATGTTTTTTTTCTTTCACTTTAATGTCATATACTTGAATAACAGCTTTATACAAAATTCCTACCAGCACAACCACAGCAGATTCAAGGCATCATTTTAAAAATGGTGCCAGCATCTTTCAATTTACCACTGTCAAGTGGCTAGGAAAATGCATAATTTGGTATTAAGAGCTAAAGATATTTTGAATATATTCTTTAGTTTTTTTAAGATCAAAATTTTCTTTTAAGAATTAAAATGTTACCATAAACTTGGCCTTCACTGAAAAATAATCCTGCATTTCTTTGCATTTAATGAAAGTGTCCAATTACAAAGTTAATTTTGTAACACTTTTTAAACTTAAACAGCAAAAATATATCCAAAGTGAATCTGAATAGGCAAAAAGAGACATATACAGGAAGACCAAGGTTTTGGTGAAAGTTAAAATATTATTTCCTACTTTGCACAACTTAGAATTATTCCCACATTTTATAGTCTAGATCCAAACGTTAATTTGAAATGACCTTGACCATTGAAATCCTAAATTGAATGCTCTTCAGAACAAAACAGCCTTTCTCTTCTGCTTCATGGGCAAATGAACTAAATACTAGGGAATGGTACTGCCTGGGCCTTTGAACCAAGGCTAAAAGAGATGAAATACTATTTGATGTGTATAAACATTAGAGAATGCATTTTGAGTTTATAAAAGGATGAGTTTTTTTCATATCCCGTGACAAAATATTCCCTTTTCCTGAAAATGATCTCATTCTTACAATAGGGGGTTGTTATTTTTTTTCCAGGATGGAGGCGGAGGGATCAAGATAGCTGTTATGTTTATTTCTCAAAATGCATTGTGGTGAGAAATTCAGAGTGCAGTGTGGGGAAATAAACCTTGACTTCACCAAAATATAAAGCTGCATTTAAGGCAGTAGGTAAAGGATACAACAGCAACAGTACAAGTTCATTATTTGCAATCTTGCAGTTCCTGAAATCTCTATAACACATTACTTTAAAAGCCTCAGACAGATGATTTTACAACACTTTACCAACATTTCAACACCTGAAAAGCCTCAGCAAGTTAAACCCTCTAGTTTTAAATTTCAGACATGACCTCACTCAATCCTTTTATTTTTCAGACTTTCTCAAATTTTCATTTGTTTTCAATAATCAATGAATAATGATGAATTTTAGGTACCTATCCACAAAGAAAGTAGATTTTCACTGTTTTTAGGAGCCTAAGAAGTGAAAAGGAAAAAAAAATCAACTTGAATTTTAGGTACCTATCCACAAAGAAAGTAGATTTTCACTGTTTTTAGGAGCCTAAGAAGTGAAAAGGAAAAAAAAATCAACTCCAACAAAATGTTGCTATAGAAATCTTTTAGAACAGAATGTTAAATTACTTAATTATTTAGAATCATCTGGCTCAACCATTCGAAGTGCATTCAGGCTTCAAAGCTAACCCTTCGGTAGCATCAATGTTGACGGTACCAGATTGCACGTTTAGCTGAGATCCTGAAGATCCCATAGGACCAAAACAAACACATATCTACTGTTCTGGCTACTGCATCACTCTTTATCACCATTCTTTTTGGGTGAAATATATTGCAGTTGACCCTTTGAGAGGGACTAAAATAGACATGTGTTGTTTCTGCCTACCCAGCATCCTTCCTCTAATTTTCCTTTGGAGAACTCGCCTACTCCAGATAATGTGGAGCTAACAGACGGGGTTGGCAACCAGTAAATATCTGTGGAATGCCTGTGTAGAGCCAGGGCACTTCCCTTTCTGGAGGAAGACATCTGAATCCAAGCTTAGTCAGCAGAACGGTCCATTCTCCATGTTCAGAGAGGGGCAAGTGACACTGATGCCCCTGTAAGAACAGCTCTGGGACTTTTGCAGCAAATATTGAAGAAAAAGTGCTCTCCTTTCCTTGCTCTGAGTTGGCAGTAGCTTCTAAGGGGCTATCGTAGAGAAACAACTTGTCTGAAAATGAAGCCAAAACCAGGAAACAAATCCTGATAACCTTGACTGATGGCTCCAACCATACTTTAACTGGCAAGACCTACCTATAGGCTTTTTCATCAATTAAATGAAATACTTTATACTTAAGCCAGTGTGAATTGGTTTTGTCACTTGCAGCTAAAAGAATCCCGAGTGTAACAATGTGACAACATTAAAAATAAACATGACTGCTTTTGAGGTTTCTAATGAATTTACCTCCTCATATGCATTACTTTATTTAATCCTCCCAATTCAGGAAGGCACATATCCATTAACATTAAATTCATTATTTTTTAAACGCATACTCTGTGGAAGAGGGACAGGCAATGCCAGGGGAGTAATCATTCTGAAGTATGGTGGCCAGGGAAGTCTCCCTTACATGGGAGAAAAGTGGGGGTTACATATTTCAGGGCACTCGATAGATATCCACCAAATGAAAGAATAAACACTATACAGCAGAGCCAGGAGGTGATCCCTATACGAATTCCCTGACTGATAAAATTAGAAGGCTTTTGCAGTATCCCAGGTCAGAGATGATGAACCCCAAACAGGCAGCCCTACAAGAATGGCTCAAACAAACAGGACGTAAAGATAAGAGTCAAGTTAGATGTGGGGATCCCTAGGTGGGTGTAGCTATTGTCACTGCGATAGGGAAAGAAGGAAGAGACAGAGTCTGGGTGACAAAGGGAAGGAGACAAATTATTGGTCAGTTAAAGATGCCTGCAGGATATATAAACAAAAGAGGTCCAGCAGGCCCTTAGAATGACTGGTCTGGGATGCAGGGAGGCTGCGGAGACTGCCCATACAAGATCCCCATCACGCATACAGGTGGCAGTTCGGGCTTGGGCACTGCTTGCCAGAGCCTCCCCAGGAACAGAAGAGGAGGGGGCTGGAGGGGGTCCCTCCAGGTAACCTCAGTCCTGTTTGTGAGCTCCATGAAAACAGGCTTCCCCACCAGACGGGGTTGGCAACCAGTAAATATCTGTGGAATGCCTGTGTAGAGCCAGGGCACTGAGCGCATGCCGTTGGTTCTACACGGGTATTTCGCCAGGTACCCTCCACCGCTGGAGCTGCCAGCCTCTGCGGCTATACTGGGTGCAGTCTCATGACTCAGCTCTCCCCTCTTCAATTAGTTCATGCTCTCACATTAAGTGTAATCACAGCTGGCAACGTTTTCTGGGGATGTCTCAAAAAGATCTGAGTTGAAAGAACAGTTTTGTGTCAATTTAATTTAAAGTAAAATTGTTGCCTCTTCCCTGCTCCTTCCCTTTCTCCTGGCGAACTCAGTGACCCCGGCAGGCAGGCGTCCCAACGGAAGCGAGGGTCGGCCATGGGGTACCTCCAGGTGATTCTCAACAGCTAGCTAAGTCACAAAGACACAAAGGAGGCTGCGAAGCTGAAAGGTGTGGCTGTTGGCGATTCCAAGGCAGGCTCCCGCGTACGGAAGAGCGTAGCCTAGGCGACTGCACACCCCGCCAGCGGCGAGCCCGGAAGCCGAAAGGAGGTGCTGTCAGCCCGCGACCCGTCTCCCCAGATCCCCGGGCTCGCACCAGGCCGCCGCCGCCGCCGGCCGCACGTCTGCTCTGGCTCGGCAGAGCACGCAGGCTCAAGGTCGCCCGGCGGGAACCAAAGCTCCAGGTACCCCGGTGGGCAGCATCCCGACCCGCCTCTGCTTGGCGTCCGAAGCCCGCGCTCTTGCTTTGGACTTGACGGAGAGGTCCGCTCGCTCTCCAGCCTCCGCCGGGTTAACCGCCGGCGTGCATCTTCAGGTCTCTTGCCTTCTCGCACCCAGGCGGGAACGCGCCTTTCCTCTTACCATCTCCGCTGCTCCTCTCTCTCTGCCACTTACCAAAGCTGTATTTTCACTTTCACGTTTGTGACTACTTGTGTGTAAAGTTCTAAGTTAAATACGTGAGGCGAAAATTCACTCGCCTTGAAATTTCAAAATCACCCTTGAAAAATCGCCCATAAATCACAAGATTTGGTGTCTATACTCAAGGCAATAATATGCAAATACACGTGGATAAAACATGCCGCAAAAGTGCATAGTAAATAAAAAATACGGATGCAAAATATAACTTTTAAGTGCAAAAGATAAAAATGATATCAGGGAAATGAGCCTGCCTTTGACGCCACTGGACTTGTCACTGCCTCCTGCACTAGGCTGTAAGAGGCACGAAGACAGGCCTCGTCTGTTTTTGCTCATCACTACATCTTTGGCGCGTGGCCCTGTGCCTGGCACTTCGTAAGTGTTCAATGATCTATCTCGAATAAATGAACGAACGAATGAATGAGTGAACGCTAGATCCGACTCCGCGACCCGCAGAGCTGGCACATCGAGAAGCGAGAGGGAACTGCCGGCTCAGCGTTACGCTCTTAGCCGCGAGGCCGGGACGTTGACAGCGGCCTCCAGGCCCCGCCGCCCCAGCTCCCGGCGGCTGCATGTGCGCCTCCTCCCACTAAGGCCTTGGCGCACGCCCCGCCCCGTCGCGCACGCACGCGCCCTGCAGCCAGACAGCCTGGTCAGCCCGCACGCCACGGCTCACCCGCGCGCCCGCTGCCCCTCGCGCCTTTGCCCGCTGGAGGGCGCTCCCCTCCCGCCCCATGCGCCCACACGCAGGCGTCTCTCGGCCCCCTGCGACTCAACTCCGGACCCTGGGCGCGCGCCGCCTCCTACCTGAGGGCCGGCGAGGGAGGTGCGCGGAAGGGCTGAGGGGCTGAACAAGACCGTGGCGAGAGGCGGGAGGCGGGAAACGAGAGAGCGAGCGGCCGCTGCAGACGGTCCGGGCGCGGGCGCGCGCGCGCTCCCGGCCCTCTCTCTCTCAGTCGACTCCCGGCCAGAGCCCAACCCTGCTGCCGCGCGCCGCCGGCCTCACCGCGCCTAATAACAACAGCGCCCAGGGTCAGGTGGCCGCGCGCGGACAGCGCCGCCATTGGCTCGGCGGGGAGCGCGGCGCGCCAGGATTGGCCAGGGGGCGGAGTCTCTGTCGGTACGGGGGCGGGGCTGGAGAGGGAGGTGGCAGGGGCGGGGCCAGGCCGCGGTCCGCGCCTTTGTGCCCGGCGCGCGCTCTCCGCCCGCTCCGGCTGCATCGCCGGCTGCATCAATAATTCAGAGCGGCGGCGGCGGCGGGAGCGGCCGGTGCGGGCAGGAGGCGGCGGAAGCAGCGGGGATCAAGCGGCAGCGGCTATGCATCCAAGTGCGGCTGGGCAGCCGCAGTACCCCTGAGGCCCGGGCAGGGTTCCGGGAAGCATCGCGCGGGGGGCACGCTTGCCCAGGAGTGCAACGAAGACCTGAAGTGTCCAGAGCGGCGTCGGTGGAGCTGCGCACGGAGCTGAGGAGGGGGTTACGGAGCGGGCCTGGGGCGGGGGGGGCGGCTGGCGCAGGCAGCCCCCGGGGTGGGGGGCGGGGTGGGCGCCGGCGCCGCGATGCTGGGCGTCGTGGAGCTGCTGCTGCTGGGGGCAGCATGGCTGGCGGGCCCGGCCCGCGGGCAGAATGAGACGGAGCCCATCGTGCTGGAGGGCAAGTGCCTGGTGGTTTGCGACTCCAACCCTACGTCCGATCCCACGGGCACAGCTCTGGGCATCTCTGTGCGCTCCGGCAGCGCTAAGGTGGCTTTCTCTGCCATCAGAAGCACCAACCACGAGCCGTCCGAGATGAGTAATCGCACCATGATCATCTACTTCGACCAGGTGAGTGCTCCGGGAAGACTGGATTGGTGGAGATTAGGGGAGAGGTGGTAGGTAGATGTTCGATCGTCTCCGAGGTCTCTGCGGAAACGCAGGGACAAGCGTTCTGGACAGATTCTTGCCTACTCCCCTTCGTTCCCGTCTCGTTATAGGTACTAGTGAACATCGGGAACAACTTTGATTCAGAACGCAGCACTTTCATCGCCCCGCGCAAAGGGATCTACAGTTTTAACTTCCACGTGGTAAAAGTCTACAACAGACAGACCATCCAGGTCAGCTGCCGCCTCAGGGCCAGGCCCCAGCCCCGGTAGGGGGCTACTAGCCGCGGGAGTGAGCGAGCCCTGTGGGGGTGGGAGATGGAAGGGGCAGCTGCATGTGCCCGGGCTGCTTGGAGGGACGGGTAGCAGGTTCTCACTGTTCTGTGGCTTGGACTCTCCCTTGCCTTCCCTGTCATTGGTTCTTGGAACCTGTTCCCATCCCCAGGCACAGTTTTCTGCCTCTGCCTCTGGGACCCTCCAAAGAGGCTCTCCCGCTATGGGACTCCAGGGAGTTCCCTTAGAGGTTTCTGTTAGCATCAGGGACAGTTCCCGCTTCGGGAAGCTTTCCGCGATCCTCGCCCTCAGCACCACGGACAGTATCCCCGACCCTGTCCCAGCTCTGAAGACCGTGAGACGCCTGTGCGCTTGCGTTCAGCGCCACGCTCGGGGTAGGGGTGGGGGGGTGTCTCCTGGCGTCTTTATGGGGGCCGACTCCGGATTTCTGAACGAGCAGCGCCGAGCCATAGCAGTTTAAGGGTGGAGACACAAGGGAGGGGCATAGTGCCACTCCCTCCTGGCTCCGGCCTTTCCTTAGCCAGCACTCACCGGCTCTCCAGGTTCCCAAAGGTGTCCAGGATTCCTTTGGGCGGACACAGAAGGCGGAACGCGCGGTTGGGGAGAGGGCGCAGGGCCTTTGGCTTCTGGTGCCACCGCAAGGGCAAAACCAGCCGGTGGCGGGCGAGGCTGGATCTGGGACGGGAACCGGGCCCGGGGTTTGGGGATGAAGCACAGAGTGCAGCTCTGCGCGAGATTTCTCATCAGCCGAAGCCTTGCCTGGCTCCTCCATTGCGTCTCTGCTGTGTCCTGGCAGCCGGGTCCGGGAGGAGCCAGGCGTTTTGTTTGTTTGTTTCTATTTGTTTGTGTTCCCGGAAGCGCCAGTTGCCTGAGTTTCTCTTTGAGGCTGTGGGGAGGGCGAGGCTGAAGGTCTCTGGGCGCTTGAGCCACCTACGGGTTCATTAAACTGGATAAAAGAGCGAATCAGGATTTTCTACTGGCGCGTCCAAGAAATGAAAGTGACTCCTGTTTTGGGGGCAGACCCTTCCTGTCACCCAGATGGGCCGTCTTTCGCCTCATTGGACCCTCAGCAGTAAACTGCAAAGCGCCTTTTCTTTCCGCTCTCCCGCCCCACCCCCGCCCCCTGCTTCCAGGCCTTACGGCTGTTAGCCAAGCAGCGAAGGTTCGCGGCTTTATCGCCGCTTCGGTACCCGCCTAGGTTGCGCCTCTGAAGCGGGCCTGTCTCTTTCTCAGGTGAGCCTCATGTTAAACGGGTGGCCGGTGATTTCAGCCTTCGCTGGTGACCAGGACGTGACCCGGGAAGCCGCCAGCAACGGAGTTCTAATCCAGATGGAGAAAGGCGACCGAGCATACCTCAAGCTGGAGCGGGGAAACTTGATGGGGGGCTGGAAGTACTCGACCTTCTCGGGATTCCTCGTATTTCCCCTCTGACTGGCTCATCGTGGGAATGGAGGCAGGGAGAGGGCAAAGGCAGGAGGGGAAAATGATAAAGAGGCAGAACTTTAGAGGACGAGAAAGCGGCACGACTTGAAACTTCCTACATGTTCCCCAGCTGTATCCGGGTAAAAGGTGCGCACCCGGCGGTCGGACAACTTTGTCCGTTTCCTCTAGGAAAAGTAAATTCCGATTAGCTCTGCGCACTCCCATTTCCAAAAATAAACTCGCCTCCCCCATTCCAGTGGCAGTAATCAAGAGAGACTCCTTGTCATTGTTTCTTACCCTCATGTTCATGTTCCCTACGATTTATATAAAAGAAACTTTGCATTTCACTGTATAATGTGAAATATCTTCCTCCTCTGAGTCGCCATCTGAATCTTTACAACCGCTGAAATCTAATACGTCCCTCCCCCCCCTTTTTTATTTTGGAGAGGGGGGAAGTTTTTTTGTTTGTTTGGTTTTTGCTTTTGTTTTTTTGATGGGGAGGTAGTTTTAATTTGGCAAGTATTGCTCGGAAAGCACCGCTCGAATTAATTAGCTGAAGCTACTTTGTATCCTCGGCTGCTTGTTAGCAGAGAAAGGACTCACCTTAGTGGTGACTGGTTTAAAAAATATATATATATATATAAATATATATCATTTGTACACGAAGAACTCTTCCCAGTGGAAACTGGCTGTATTTCCGTATTTCTATGTCCTATTCGGAGTGATCGTGAAATCTAAGGCTGCTTGACGTTCTGACGCTTGTTAATGCCCTCGTGTTCTGTGGCTCCACTAAACGCCAGGAGGTTCTTCCGGACGCTTCCTCGTCCTCTGTAACATACCTGTGAATAGCCAAGATTTAATTTTGCTTTAATCCAATAAAGTTGAAGTGGGACTTTTATTTTTCTGAAACGGCTTCCTAAAGTCCGCACCTTCCCCAGTTGCGAGGTCTGGAGGCAGGGGTGCGGAAGCGCGAGATTCAGAGGGGTAGGGGACTTAGTGGGATGCAACCCAAGAAAGGCCAGGGCAGGAGGGCTTCCTCGCCAAATCGGCCTGCACTCCTTCCTGCGCAGGCCTAGGGCCAACCCTGCATTCGCCCCGTGCTCCCTGCTTTGGCGCAAACGTAAGAAATTTGGCTGAAATCTTGCTAGGCCAGGCCCGGCTGCCGGCCTGGAAGCGAAGTTTGGGCTTTTCGCAGTCCAAATGCATCAGGAGTAATCCCAATTCGAAGAGCCGGAACCTTTCTGCCCTAAGCGTCACGCTTCCCACGCCTCTGCCTCTGGACTGTCCGCTCACAGATCCCGAAGCAGCGTATGTTTTATTTCGCCGCCTCTGAATCCTGAGTCCTCCCTGCCGTATTACCCCGCCCCCGGGACCTGTGATCGCGCTCATCGCAGGACTTATTCAAGAGGTTCGTCCAGGAGTTTTGATTGTATCGGAACATAATGTGAAAGCAAAATTGAAATAAACGACTTCGTTTTAAGTCTGGAAGTCTGACCAAGTCGCTTCGGCCGAGGGGAGGTCGGGCGTAGGAAAAGAGGTGGGCAGCCCAGGGGCGGGAGCCGCGGCCTGCATGGGCCCCTCTGGCTCTGTTCCTTTTGGAGGCTTTTTCCTAGCCCGAAATTCAGAGATGAATTTAATTAGCTCCTGGAGGCTGGAGAGAAGGGGGGTGTGAGGGATTACTAATATAAGCAATGTTTCTCTATTTGTTCCCGCGGCTCCTCCGATTTTGAGAGTCAACAGGCACGCGGCCTGCGCTGAAACTCAGACCGGGTTATTCCTTTGCTCGCGGTCCAGGGGTCCGCATCTCTAGCAGGTGCCATCCGCAGCTCCAGCGGCCCCGGATCCTTCACGGGATCGGTAGGGACTTTGGGAGTGAGGAGGGCACCCGGTGCTTTTCTGTTCCTGCCCCACAGTTCTCCACCCTAGTCACTCCCCAGGGAAGTGAGAACGAGGAGTCCTAGAGGAATTTTTTTTTTTTTAAAAAACTATTCTTTAAAAAAAAAGGAGACACTTAAAAAAAAGTCCTTTCTTTGCATTCTTCCGGTTGGGAGGTAGAAATCCGGGAGAGCTGGAGCCTTGGGCAGCGGAAGCAGCTCGACCCAGTCGCTCAGCCGGAGCAGAGCCCGCCCGAGGCACGCAGATACCGCCCAGGCCAGGGCTCACGGCCGCGGGGCTGCGGTAGTCACCGCCCAAGGAAGCTGAGCCCCAAATGCGCTTGAAGCTTACTTGGCTGTGAGTGGGTGGTCACCCCTCTTCCTGAGGAGCAGACCACCAGGGTGGATGTCCAAGCTGTGGGACCACGAGTCAGTGCTCTGCTGGGAGACTTCGGCAAGTCCCCTGGCTTGGCCTCAGTTTGCCCAACTGTACAAAGGGAGGAATCTGAGCATCTCCAAGAGCCCTCTTGCCCTGAGGTTCCAGCGGTTCTCCGGTCCTCTCTTCCCCCCAGTTCTTTTGCCTGGGTTTAGTGAGTCCTGGCTGCAGCCGAGCTGATCTGGCTCCTGAAGGCTAGGCCTGAGGCTGGGCTGGAGGCCAAGGGGAAGCCTCCAGGAACTCAGGCTCACTTTGAACCCCTGCTCTGGGGCCTGAAAGGTGAACACAGAGGGAGAGCAAAGGGGACCCCAAGTGGGACAAGAGTGAGAAGTTATCCCTTGATTCTGCTGTGGCTCCAGCTGGCCCCTTCCTGAGGGAGCTCTTCCTCTCCAAATTCTGACCTTGGCATTGGAGATCCTTCTCAGTCTGGTTCCAGCCACTTCTTCCACCTGCTGATCTCTTCTCTTGACCATTTGTTGAACCCATGTCCCACTACTGTCTTCATACCTCTGCACCTGCTGCTTCTTTGCTTCCAGTTGAAGTACCCTTTTTCTTCTTCCCTACTTTTCAAAATCCTATCTTTCTGGGGATCTAAGCAGATCATCTAAAAAGCTTGTCCTCCGAGAAGTGGTTCTGTCCATACAGCACAGATCCTACCTTCCCAAGCCTCACAATCGCATTCTCACCCTCCCTCCAGGCCTTATTTGGAGCTAGCAGGGTGGAGACATTGGCGGCTGGGCCTGTCTCCCCTCTGCACTGGACTCCAGGGGTTAGTGGTGACCCACACCAGCAAGCACTGGGAAGTGCTAAGCTGCTACTCCTGCTCTAGGGGGCTCTGAGGAAATGTGCACTTCTCCACCCCTCAAACTGCCCTCCTCCTCAGGCCTGAGTTTCCCATTAGCCTGGATGGGGCTGTCGACAGCTCTCTCTCTCTACGAGGCCTAGCTGGGGCCTCACCTCTCTCACCTCGGGGGCAAAGGTGATTATTACCTCTGCCAGAGACAGGTGAATGACCTTCATCTGAAAATTGTGCTCCAGCTTCAAGGGTAGTGTGTTGGGGATTCAGAGGGATAGAGAAACAAGGGGTCATTAGCTCAGTAGGGACTACCTCCCTGCCCCCAACCAGAGGCTAAGAAGGGGGGTGGTGATTCTAACCTACACCTCACAATGGCTTCCCTTAGTGCTTAGAATCCTCTAGGCTTCTAGATCTGGGCCCTGCTTCTTGCTTTTATCTCAAATAAACCTGATCAGAATCAAGCCTGTAGGGGTTCCAGGACCACCCCCTCATTCAACCTCACCCTCTGTCTGAAAGACTCCTCCGCTGCCCATGTCACCTTGGTCACTTCCTTCTTTCTTGCCTCAATGGTAACCTCCTCCTCCGGGAAGCCTTCCCCACCCCAGACAGGCAGAGTGGTTAACGCTTCCCGGCCTTCTATGGAGTGTGGTCTCTCCTACCACACTGCCTCCTCCCTCACCCAGTTCCCTGAGGGCAGAGATTGAGTTAGGGGTCTGGTGCAGGGCAACTGTGGAGCGGGGACGGGTGGCCTGAAGCTGGGGTGGAGGTAGGGTGGTGATTTCTAGGACCCAACGAGCGCAGACCAGACTCCTAGGCTTCGGTTTTCCAGGAAGCCCCCTGAGCTTCAGGGTGCCTCCGGGCCAGCGCTGGATCCCCGGCCAGGTGCCGGGGTCACTGTGGGCTCTGTTGTCTGCTGAGCCCCAGAGCTCGCTCCCTCGACACGGCTTCCACTGTTAGCAGAGCTGGGAGCGCGCCCTCCAAGCAGCTCCTGGCCCCGGGCGGATGGGCTCCTAATGAGAACATAATTACCCAGATGGAGCTGGAGCCTCACCTCCCTTCTTAGCTGTTACCCTAACGGAGTAGTGGAGGTGGAGAGAGTGCTGGGCGGAGCGACGGGCTGGACGTTTCCTCGCGTGCAGGGCGGGGTCCTGGGACCCCGCGGGCCGGCCGAGGGTGAAGACCTCTCGCTGTGTGCTCGACCTCTGGCGTGCTGTGCGACCTGAGACTACTTCCTTCCCAGCCTGAACCACATTTTCCTCAACTCCCAAATGCAAGGGGTGGGCTAGATGTCTGGGGTTTCCTCCAGGTGATCTAACGTTTCTGATCAACCCGTCCGTAAGCCTGTCTTCCCCTCCCCCTACCCCGCCACCCAACTCCTAGCTGCGTTTGGCGGAGTCCGTGTCATCCCTACTAGCTTTCAAACAAAACAGTGAAACTTCTTACGGAGTCTGGGGAGGTGAGCTGTGCCCTTGAACTGGAAGGTCAAGCTGGGAGGGCAAGTGCAGGTACACTCCCTTTGAGCCAATTCAGTGGGAAAGAAAAACTTTCCCGGGGTGATGACAAAGGTCTCGTGGCCTCTTTGCACAGGGCTCCTCATTGAAAATACATCCACACTCTATCTGAGCCTCAGTTTGCTTATATTTCAAATGGGGACAATAATGCCTTCAGAGCAGGGTGGTTGCTAAAAGGCATAAAAAGTACTCAGCACTGCCTGGCACACAGTAGGTGCTGAATAAATGCTAGCAGCAATGAAGAGCAATGGACACCGGGGACACCACACTATCACAGAAGCAAGACTTAAAGGAACATCAAGCAGACAGGAAAACTGAAACCACAGAGGGGAAGGGGCACAGAACACATGAATTAGGATCCTGTGTCCTTTGTTTCCCCTGCACATTCATCTCCCCACCCACCTCCAGTTAATCGTGAGAACAGGGGAATTTTACCCTGTAAGGGCCTTTCATCTCCATCCCTGTTGCTCATATATTTGCATCAATCACTGTGGATGAATACTGTTTGCATGCTTCTCCATTGGTTATGAGTGCTAGTTACATATCTGTGTCAATTTAGAGGGTGAGCCCCTTGCATCCTGTTCATCTCGCTTGGCCCAGTGCCTTCTGTGGTGTCAGGTACAGAGCAGGGCTCCTGTGATTTTATCAGGAGTGAAAGCAAACTGTGCCTGGCACAATTGCAGGATATGGACCCAACCAGTGAACCTGCCCTTCAGGGGACCTCTCAGTCCTGAATGCACCCCCATCACTGACAGGAATGCTGATGTGGAAGTGCTTCCAGACCCTGTGCTGTCAGGGAAACCTTCCCAGGCACCTGCACTTACTCTCACCTCTTCCTATCTCACTCTGCACTCAGCCCGTCCACAGGAAGTCCCAGCTTTGACCCTGGGATAGCAGTGAGCAGGGGCAGTGAGGAAGAGGCCAAGGTTAGATGTACGGGTTGGTGTTTGGATTTGCGGCTAGGTCTTCACACTGGGCAGACATTTTCTGGCAGCAGTGAGGAGACACTGTGCAGCTGAAGTCAGAAAGGAGAACTTTACGATTATAAAGAAAGAACTTCCAGGTGTGTGGCCACAGCCTAGAGCCTAGGGAGGTCTTCGTTCATCTTGCTCAACTCTGAAGAGGTCAGGAAGGAGACACAGAGGGAGGGAGCAGGGGAAGGAAGCAGGCTCCAATCTGACCTTGAGATCCATCTCATCGGCCAAGTCCTCTCTGAACCCCACCCATAAGGGCTTGGTCCTCTGCTGACCACCTGAACTCTCCCATTCAGGTCACACCCTCGCCACAGTTCTGTTGGGCTCTAAGCTCTGTGGGCATCAGTCCTCATCTGCTGTTTCCCACAAGGCATCCAGAGTCTGGCACAGTGTCAGGGCTGGTAGATGCGCTATAAATGCTCCCTGAATGCATGAGCGAGTGAACACATGAATGGGTGGGCACAAGGAGGGAGGGATTACTGGTTGCATGGCGAGTGCCTTTGTCTGGTCCCCCAGAATGTGAACTCCATGAAAGTATCTACCTTGTTATTGGCCTTATTTACAGTTACATTCCCAGTGCCTAGCACAGTGCCTGGAATAGAGTCAGCATGAACAGTATTTCCTGAACAAATGAATAAAGAATTACAGTACTTTGGACTGTGGGATTCTGGATTGCAGGCTTGACCTTGTACACTTCTTGAGATCCCCACTATCCCCATGAACAGCCACATTTATTTATTTATTTTTAAAAACATCTTTATTGGAGTATAATTGCTTTACAATGGTGTGTCAGTTTCTGCTGTATAACAAAGTGAATCAGCTATATGTATACACATATCCCCATATCCCCTCCCTCTTGCGTCTCCCTCCCACCCTTCCTATCCCACCCCTCTAGGTGGACACAAAGCACCGAGCTGATATCCCTGTGCTATGCAGCTGCTTCCCACTAGCTATCTATTTTATGTTTGGTAGTGTATATACGTCAATGCTACTCCCTCACTTCGTCCCACCTTACCCTTCCACCTCCCTGTGTCCTCAAGTCCATTCTCTACGTCTACATCTTTATTCCTATCCTGCCGTGAGGTTCTTCAGAATCTTTTTTTTTAGATTCCATATATATATATATGTGTTAGCATACGGTATGTGTTTTTCTCTTTCTGACTTACTTCACTCTGTATGACAGACTCTAGGTCCATCCACCTCACTACAAATAACTCAATTTCGTTTCTTTTTGTGGCTGAGTAATATTCCATTGTATATATGTGCCACGTCTTCTTTATCCATTCATCTGTCGATGGACACTTAGGTTGCTTCCGTGTCCTGGCTATTGTAGATAGAACTGCAATGAACGTTGTGGTACATGACTCTTTTTGAATTATGGTTTTCTCAGGGTATATGCCCAGTAGTGGGATTGCTGGGTCATATGGTAGTTCTATTTTTAGTTTTTTAAGGAACCTCCATACTGTTCTCCATAGTGGCTCTATCAATTGACATTCCCACCAACAGTGCAGGAGGCTTCCCTTTTCCCTACACCCTCTCCAGCATTTACTGTCTGTAGGTTTTTGATGATGGCCGCCACATTTATTTTAGAGTGAAATTGGATTGTACCAGCTATCTGGAGTTGACCTTACAACACAAGTTTTCTTTCATGCTGCTTGCCCCACCCCACCCCCAACATATGGGCAATTCCTTAGAGGGTAGGGACCACATTTTATTTTCCTTAAAGGACAACACCTAATAACATGATTCAGTATTGGTCGATTGGTTGCTTAATCCAGGATCAAGCCATTGGGTCTGTGGCAATGCGTGAGCTTGAAGCCCCTGGTGATGGTGCCAAGCAGCTGGCGAAGCCCAGCAGGATTTTCCACGGTGCCAGAAGAGAGGCCAGGTGTAAGCAGTAGCTACGCAGTGCATTGGTCAGTGAGGGAGCTGGTATTTCCCCAGCAGACCCTGGCTTGTGGCTGGGCATGGGCTTTCTGGGGTTTTGCTCTAGCTAAATGCAGAATGACCTCTGAAATCCCCTCCCAGTTTTGGATTCTGCTGCAGACCATGGAGGTGGAGTGGGCTCAGTTGGTTTCCTCTAAAGAACGTCAAGGATTCCCCCAAATCCCCCTCCTTCCTCAGACCCAGTGTCCGGCTGGGTGTTCAGCTCACAGAGAGTTCTCTGGAATGCTCTGCTAGCCAGCAGCAGCCTGCTTCCTCAGGTGAGGCTCCAAGAGCCCTTCCTTCCATCGTCAGAAATTACTGCATGCTTCCAGGGAAACTTGCACAGAGGGGAGAGGGAATTAGATGGAGAGGCAACTGGGCATCGTGTCCTCCTCATTTAAAAGGGAACTGCGTGCTCTGCCCAGATCCTGTGTGGGACAGACTCTCCTTGGTATTCTGAGAGGCTCAAAAATAAACTCCCCAATGTGTACTTCAACTGAGAAGTTCAGATGATTTTATAATGACTGAATGGCTCCAAATATGGAGTTAAAGTGCAGCTGATGAGGAGCTTGCAATTTTACTTATAACTCATCTTGATCAAAGTTGGTCATTTTAAGTCTCAGCAATGTTCCAAATGCTCACTCTCTCTTTCTTTCTTTTTGGAGGAGTTCATTTCAGGTAGACAGATTATTTACTTATTCTGAAGATGCCAAGGGAGAGGACGTGTTAGCAATACCAACTGATCTGTGGGTGTGGGCTCGAAGCTCAGCCTCATGTGGCATCTGTGTGTCTGTTGCTTTTCCTTTCTTTCCCTCTGGGCTCTCTGTGCTTCCCTAGTGGGACCTTGTCTGCCAGGTCCATCTAAATCATCTCCAACATCAGTTTGAATGATAGTGGTGCTCTTTGAGGCTGTGAAGTTTGCAGCTGTTTTCCTTGATTGCCTAAATGTGTCCCTGTCTCTGTCATAAGAAGTTGGGGTCCAGGCTGAGGGCAGAAACAAGCCTGTTCCCCCAGGAGCGAGACCACAGGGCCTCCAGATGCGACCCCTCTAGGATCCCATTTTAACCAGAAGTCTATGAGATGCAAGAATCTCTGGGCGGCAGCTGGGGTCTCCATGTCTGAGTTTCCAGCCTAAATCTGTCACCAGAATCCTGCCTTCCAGCCCCAGCCTTCAGAGAAAGCCACCTGGTGACTAGCTTTCAGAGCTGTGACATGGATTTTCTTTGGGCCCGTCATAATTCATTCTTCCCTCAGTAGCCAGAGTGAGCTTCTCAAAACATAAACCAGACCACACCGCATGAAACCACCTAGCGCCTCCACAGTGCGCTGTGACTTTTTACTGTGGCTGGCTGGGCCTCCCTCATCTGGCCCCAGCTGACCTCTAAAAGCTTCTATTGCTTTCGTCTACTGCAGACGAGCTCATTCTGGCTTTCCGTCAGCTCCTAGAATATGCCAAGCTCTCTCCTGTCTCAGAACCTCTGCACAGGTTGATCTTCTGGGGCTATTTCCTTCTCTCAGGTCTCAGCAGACCACCTCTGATTACTCTCTCTGATACCAAGGCCAGATTATTTCATTGCCCTGAAATGCTCATTTACCTGTTTGGTTGTTTGCTGTTTCTCTCCTTCCCTGGGGACAGGGATCTCGTCTGTCCTGGGTGTTGCTTTGTCCCGAGTTTGGAACAGAACCTAGAATGGTAGGGGATGAATTAATATACAAAACAACTGAATAGCAAATTAGCCATCCAATCATGACCCATCAGAGCAGAGTCATCTCATTGGTCCCTCTCCTCAGAAGCTCAGGGGAGCCATTAAACATTTCACCCACCAGAAGGCATATCCTTCCAGAGGGGAAGCAGGCTGGAAGTCATGGTGTCAAGGATGGGGGCTGGAAAATTGGTCTCTTATTTACAGGCCCAATGAATTTTTTTTTTTTTTTTACTTATTAATGTCTATTGTTAAAATTGCTTAATTCAGCTAACCATGTGGTGGGCTAGGGAAAACTGGAGTGAGCTGTGAATTATTGAATTTTTCCCACTGAAGTTATCCTGCAACAGACAAGCATGAACGAGAGAACAAGGAGAAAAGAAAAGAGACCTTGGTCTAGGGCAGAGGTGGGAAGCAGCCAGGGTGCTGTTCCTGGAACTGTTAACTCTGCTTGGAGCAAAGATAGGCAGTGAGTGGGGACTAAGAAAGGAGACGGAAGACTGGAGAATCGTAGGCACAAGAGAGAAGGCAGCTTCTCGACTCTCTCCAAGACAGGAGGAGGCAGCACTGTGGACAGAAATGGCAGCAACGTGGATCTAAGGCTGTAGAAAAAAAGACACGTATCTTCAGACTGCAAAATATCCACTGCAGAAATACCCAGCTGGCCTGGAGCTGTCAGTCACACATTTATTCAACAATATTTACCTCGCAACGCTGCCTGCATGCCCAGCACCAGCTCTGTTCTAGAGGTCCAGTAGAAAAACCCAGGCAGGGGGCCAGCCTTGCCTGCAGTGCAGCTAAAGGGAGCATAGTACAGAGAAGGATAGGAAATTAGGGCAAGGAGCTCAGCTGTCTGTCCTACTCGATTTAATCCTCTCCCTCCTACACCACTGTGAACTCCTCATGGTCCAAGTCAATCTTCGTGACCTTTGGGTTTCACCCTCCTTTATATGGCAGAGTAGGGGGCACTGGTTAAGAGAATGAGCTTTGAGTTAAGCAGAGCTGGTTTTGAGGGCTGCCTTTGTTGCTATATTCATCAGGACCCTTATGGTTTCAAATTATAGAAACCCAACTCAAACTGCCCTTAGTACCTTCCACCCAAAAGAATTTATTGGATTGCATTCAAAAAAAGAAAAAAAAAATCCAAGGATAATTAAATTGAGGTGTGGCTGATCCAGGCCCCTAAGCAATGTCATTAGAAATCTGCCTCTTTTTACATCTGGAGCCACTTCCAGGCCCCCAACTGTGGCAGCAATAACAGACCCACATTTTGTCTAGTTTCCCCATTAGAAAGAGAGCATTTTTTTCTCCACAGTTCCAGAAAAAATTCCAGAGCTGATGAATATTGGACTGACTTGTCAGGTGCAATCCAGAGCCAGTTTCCTTGAGCAGAGGAATAAAATGGGCTAACTGGCCAGGCATGGAGCCAGGCTGAGGGTGGGTGGGGTGGGATGGGGAGAAGCAGCCCTGTCTGGGGGCAGCTGGTACAAATGAAGGGGGACTGGAGGTACAGTGAACAAAAGCAAGAGATGTTCACCACCACAGCCACTTCCTGTAAGGGAAGTGTGACTTCAAGTAAGGGGTTAATAATGTCTAATTCTGTTAGCCTTAATGAGGTAATAACTATGAAAGATTTAACAGAGCAAAGAACGTAGTAAGCGCATAGTAAATAGCATTTATTATTATTGCTCTGGAAGCAATTTTTGCCAATGCCCATGCACCTTGGCGTTGTTATTTATTTATATCACAAAGATATCTTGTTTTCCCGGGAAGAGCGCAAGCTCCCTTTGGCCTATGAATGCTTATTTGTGGATTCAGATCATCTGGAGATCTTGTTAAAATGCAGATCCTGATTCTTTAAATCTGGGTTGGGGATTGAGTTTTCCGATTTTAATAAGCTTTTTATAATTGGCTTTTTAAAAGAATTTTTCAATTCTAATAATCTTTGAAAAATTCTACATGACGAACTCACTACAGATGACACTTGAGAAGCAATGGTATAGGATCATGTATATCCCACAGTTAATTCCTAAATATCTGTCCACAGATGTGTTATATCAGAATCAAATGAGACTTTTTTTGGAAAGAGAATGTACTGGCGGCTCACATAAGACAAGGTAAGCATGAGAGACAGAGATTGCTTCAGGCATAATTTGATCACCAGTGCCTGGTCTCTGTCTCCCTCTCTCTTGTGCTCAGCCCCTTTCACTCCTCACAGTGACGGTATAGCTGCAGAAGCTCCAACCCTTCAAATCCTCTACCCAGAAGTCTTTGCAAAATTCTCATGGCATCTCATTGACCCTAAAGGAGTCGCATGCCAATCTCTAGATCAATTTCAATGGAAAGGCAATGCAGGCTCTGATTGGTCAGCTTAAGTCTTACGCCCCTTGTGAGGTCAGAGTGTGAAATGCACTTCATTGAAGCATCAGGGATAAAGAGAGTATGTATGTGTGTGTAGGAGGATTTCCAAACTAAAATTGAAAGCTAGCACAGAAAGTCAAGGGCCACCCATCTCCAATGCCACCCCCAGGTTCTTATACCCAACTCTCCACTCACATAGCTAACAGGCATCTCAGATGTACATGATCAGAATGGGTCCCCTGATCTTTCCCCAAATCTGCTCCTGCCAAAGCCTTTTCCATCTCAGTTATGGCCACTCCATTCTTCTGGTAGTTCAGACCGGAAACCCTGGCATCACCCTTGACTACTCCTTTCTTATACCCAACCTCTAATCCATCAGCAAGCCCTATCACTTTACCTTCAAAATAATCCAAGAGTCAGCTGATCCAGACCACCAGCACCTCTCCCTGGAACAAGTGCAGTCACCCAATTTGTCTCCAAGCTGGCCCTCTTGCTGCCCTACATCTACAAACACACATGATCACAGCGGCCACAGAATGGTCCTGCTAAGAGGTGAGTCAGATCATGGCATTTCTCTACTAAAACTTCCAAATGGTTTCCCTGCTCTTTTAGAATAAAATCGAAACTATTTTTCTGTCCCCCATCCCAGCCCACACTTCTGGACTGCTTCTCTGACCTTATTTACCTTTCATCTGGGAGCTTATGTAAAGTTCACCTGCCACTTCCCGCCCCTGGAGATTCTAATTCAGTAGCTCTGGGCTGGGTCTGGGGGCTCTGTGTTGCTACAAGTCCCATGTGTGATTTTGATGTGCTGCCCAGGTTTGCAAACAATTGCTCCCAACACCTGGCCTGGGCTCTGGCATGGAGGTAGTGCATAACGTCTGCTGAATCAGTATCTCATCTTTCCCTCTGTACTTGTGTGTGGTTTTTAGACTGGCATGGAAAGTGGGAGCAGAGCAGGGTTACTTATTATTTCCCAGAGTGAAATCTGATTATACAAAGGCTGCTACTTTTATAATACTGGGGGAGATTGTCCGAGGAGTGTAATTGTCATCAGCTCGCTTTGCAGGAAGAGGGATATCCTGCCCCTTTTGGCTGACACTCCCGCCTCTCAGCGGGATGCCTGCGAGGCTGTTTGGTGAGTGCATCCTTCACTTTCACTGAGTGGTAACAGTGCATAGCAGCACACGGTGTTTCTGCCCAACTTCTGCGCTGATAATGAAGGCAGCTTCACGAGAGCCCTTGTACAAACTGTACCCACTGGAGAGCCTGCCCGCCTGACTTGTGTCATTTTAACTTTGGCCCTGCCAAAGCCACCGTGTCTGCTGTCCCTTCTTGCCCACTGCCATTCTTGGGGCTGCCTGCCCCCTGAGGTGCAAGCATCAGCTTCTTCCTTCCCTCCCCCTTACTCCCGGACCTGGTCCTGGAGGGCCCCTGCCCACCTTCCAGCAGCTCCTTCAGCTGTCCCGGTGACAGGCTTTGAGCCTGGTGTTCTGGAAAGTGTCTATCAGGACACCTTAGTTGTAAGGAACAGAAATTGGCTGTTGGAAGCAGAAGAGGAATTTCTTCATATGCCTTATGGCAGCTCACAGAATGGAAGTGAAGCCTGGAGAACTAGACTCAGAAAAAGCCAGGAAGTGCAACAGCCCTGATGACAGTCCCTTTGGGAGCCCACCTCCAGGGTACATTGGTGGTAGTAGTTTCCACTCTCATGTCACTCAACATTTAATGTCCCTGGAGAGGGGATTACCTCACAAGCTCACCCCTTATCTAGGGGAGCACCGAGGAACATGAGTGTCCACACCAAGCCTGCAGATGACGTAGCCAAGAAAGTCCCTCAGGATGAAGTGTAGTTAGAAGTGTGGGCTCTGGGGCCGGGCTGCCTGGGTTTGTATACCAGCTCTGCCACGATCCACAGTGTAGCTTTCAGCGAGTTATTTATTTATTTATGTCTGGACTTCAGTTTTCTCATCTGAAAAATGGGAATAATAATAATGCCTTCTTCATTAATTAGATGAATATATGTAAAGCACTTAAAATAGTGCCAGGCATACAGTAGGCACTCAGTTCAATCAATGTTAGTTATTGCCCGAGAGGAGGGGTGTGCATGTACGGGTGCTGTGAAGGCAACGATTCAAGTGTTCTCCCTCTCTCCAGGCCCCGACTTGTGTTTCCTCTCCCACAATGTGGGTAGTGCCTGTTCAGGAGGAAAGAAGCCTCAGGGACTTCCTGGCCCATAGGTCCCATAAATACAGAGGGAAAGGTCAAGACAAAATATTGATCAAGAGCTTTAGGGGCAACTTGACCTTGTTTAAATTCTGGCTCTGCTGCAAGGAGCTGTATGACCCGTGTATGTTGTAGAGTGTCTCTGAGTTATGCAGGAAGCAGGATAATAAAAACCTACTTCTTAGGGCTGTTGGGAGGGTCTACTCATTCAAGTAAAAAACAGTTATTGAGCCTGGTTGGAGTCTGACACTGCTGTAGTGTTGGGATTACAGCGTGAACCAAATAGATACCTCCTTGTTCCCGTGCAGTTGGGGATACCTTAGTCCAAGCATCATTCAGAGTTGCATGATTACAGCGATAAGGACTCTGGAGGACCTGCCTGCCTGGGGAACTGTGAGCTGTGAGGGGGTTTGACTTTGAGCTGAGAATTGAAGTTTGACTAGGAATGAGCTAGGCCAATGTTGGGGACCGGAGAAAGCATTCCAGGCAGAAGGAGCAGCATGTGTGAAACCGCCAGGTGTGAAACATCATGAATCTGAGGACGGAGGGAGGGCCAATGTCACGCCCATTTAGGGAGGAATGGGGGGTCAAGGTGAGGCTGGAGAGTTGCAGGGGCCAGATCCTGTGAGGCCTGGTAGGCCAGGGCAAGGATTCAGGTCTTCATTCTGAGAGCTATGGGTCCCCGTTCAAAGTTTTAACCACAATTGTCTTTTTTTTTTTTTTTTTTTTGTGGTATGTGGGCCTCTCACTGTGTGGCCTCTCCCGCTGCGGAGCGCAGGCTCCGGACGCGCAGGCTCAGCGGCCATGGCTCACGGGCCCAGCCGCTCCGCGAGATGTGGGATCCTCCCGGACCGGGGCACGAACCCGCGTCCCCTGCGTCGGCAGGCGGACTCTCAACCACTGCGCCACCAGGGAAGCCCACCACAATTGTCTTTGCACTTTCAGAATGTCAGGGTGGCTACTGGGAGGAGAAGGCCTGGAGGGGGGCAGGAGAGGATGCAGCAGTCCAGTGACGAGGCTGTGACAGCCATAGGGCTTAGGGATAAAGGCAGCTAGGACTAGAGCAGGGACAGCAAAGTTGGAGACCAGAAGATGGATTTAAGAGGTATTTAGGAGTTAACGGTTTAGGATTTAGTGATGGATTAGGACACAGAGGTGAGGGATAGACCACCAAGTGTGGTTTCTGATTTCTCCAGAATTTCTGGTTATTCTATAGTAGGATGGGCAGCATTGCCACTCCTGGAGAGTGAGATCCAGGGGCAGGAGGGTTCTGAGCTCAGTGGGGGATGTGTTGTATTTGAGATATCATGTGTGAATGCCAAATAGACAGCTAGATAGGAGGTTCCGGAGGCCAGAGGGCAAGTCTGAGTTGGAGGCATAAACTCAGGCCTCATAGGCATTAAGGCAGGTCAAGAGCCCTGAGATGAATAGGCTGATGGGGAAACATGCAGACAGTGAGGGGGAAAGCTCTTAGGAAGTACCGCCGTGTTATGAAGACTTAAACTGTTGCTCTGTGTGTGTGTTCCTGCAGCCAAATCTCCCCTCTTAAGGCCGCTGCTATGATTGGCTTCTGGTAGGGTGGGCTTCACCTCATACTGGGACTTGTTTGATTAGCTCCTATTGTCGCCTAATAAAGCTTAATACCCACAAGAGGCTACGTTATCATGGGGTGGAGGGGAGGGGAGGGAGATGACTGAGGCACAAAAGGGAGTCCTGTTAAGCGCCTCTCACCTACGCCTACGCCTCTCAACATACACACAACTCAGACCTGAGACTTTGATAGAACTTAATTTCTTTCTTTCTAAAGGCTTTCCTGGAAGAATTACAAGCCCAGCTTCCCCTGACAGCACCAGGGGGAGGACGGTATTGGCGATGGCATAAAAGTGAGGACAGAGGGAAGAGCGAAAGACAGAGCATTTATCCCAAGCAGAGTCCTGGAGCACCAGCCACCTTCTGAGCAAGAAAGAGAGAAACCCAGGGCTTTAAAAATAGAACTGCTCCATTGCTTCAGGCGGGGAAAACAACCCAGACTAAGGCTGACCTTCCTGATTCTAAGCAACTGATCCCCACTGAAGCAAAGAGGGTCCCCCGAGCCCCAGAGAGGAGACAGAGTGCAGCTGGATGGCGGGGGGCGGGCAGAGCTGGACTATGGGCCTGGAGCTTTGTCCTGGAGTGATCAACATGTCCCCTGCCTCTGAAGACAGACCCCAGTCTACGGAACACAAGGAGCCCTTATTGAAGACAGCAGTCTCCAGAGGAAAGGCATAGGCCATAGCACCAGGCTGTTTCTTGAACAGACCAGACCATCTGCATGCAGGCATAGCTGGTTTTCTCCAAACAGTTGTCAGAAGATGCAAGTCCCCTTTTCGGATGGTTGCAGGGTTACAAAGTTAAGGACGGCAGCGTTGGTGCTGTGGAAAGGCGTAGGGACTGGCAGGGGATAGGCCTGGAGAAATGCCCTCAGGGATATGGTGTGGGGCCAAGTCCCATGGGGTCTTGGAGGAAGAAGAGGGCTTCCGGGAGGAGGTAGTCTTGTTTTTATTAGATTTTATTTTTTAGAACAGCTTTAGATATACACAAAAATTGAGAAGATAGTAAAGAATTCCCCTATACTCCCTTGCCCAGTGTCCCCTGTTATTAACAGCTTACATTAGTGTGGTACACTTATCACAGTTAACAAACTGATGGTAACACGATTATTAACAAATGTCCGTGTTTCATTCAGATTTCCTTAGCTTCTGTCTAATGCCTTTTTCTGTTTCAAGATCTCATCCAGAATGCCAAATTATATTTAGTCATCATGTTTCCTTAGGCTCCTCCTGGCTGTGACAGTTTCTCAGAACTTTCCCCGTTTTGATGACAGTTTCAAGAAGTACTAGTCAGGTGTTTTGTAGAATGTCCTTTTCCCAGAATTAGTCTACTATGTTTTTCATGATTGGAGTGGAGTTACGGGTTTTGCGGGGGAAGACCACAGTAATAAAATGACATTTTCATCACGTTGTATCAAGGGTACATACCATCCACCTGGTTTATCACTGTTGCTACTGACCTTAGTGATCTGGCTGAGGCAGTGTTTGTCAGGCATCTCTATGGTAAAGTTAATCTCCCTCCCCTTGCCATACTGTCTGCTTTGGAAGGAAATCAATGTGTGCAGCCCACACTGAAGTGGTGGGAAGTTATTCTTCCTCTCCTTGAGAGCTAAGTATCTACATACATTTTTGGAATTCCTCTGAAAGGGAGATTTCCTTCATTTACTTATTCAATCATTTATGTATATCAGTATGGACTCATGGATTCTTATTTTATAGTTTGGGTTATAATCGAACACTATTTTATTGACCGAATGGTTTCTGCTTTAGACATTAGAAGCTCTTTCGGTTGGCTCCTATCTCCTTGACATACCCACTTCGATGTAGTTTTTTTTTTTTTTTTTAACTTCCTCACTTTTTTGGCACTATGAGATAAGATATTCTTGGACATTTCTTGCCCTAGTCCTAGAATCAACGATTTCTTTAAGGAGCACTGGGTCCTCTTGTTAGAGAATGATATTAGAAACCAAGATCTGGGCATTCAGTGTGCTCACTGCTATTGGGGGCGGGGGTCATTTCTTCTAGGGCCTCTTGGCTGACAGAACAAGAAAATGTATGATGTATACGAAACTCAATATATACAGGCATCTGTAAGTATGTCTATATGTAACCATCTGCATCTATATTAAACTAAAGATGAGTTCATACTGACATCTCCAACTCTAACTCATTACCATATGGATCACTTCAGCCTCCTTCCCTTGCTTGTCTGTGCATTCCCACTCTAACAGTGTAAGATCTGGCTCCCAGCAACCAAGATCCATATCCTTACTTATTCAATTCCAGTATACATTTATAGTGACTTCAGAATTATTAACCTCCAGGACCCCTATAGGAAATAACTTTATCAAGTAGGGCACAGTGCTTATGTGAAGTTCTTTCTGGCTTTAGTTTTACAGACTCCATTCATATGCAAAGTTACTTAGGTCAGCACCTTTTCTCCCCACCCTCTTCCCTGAGGTTGTACCATACATTTATAATACAAGCAGATTCTCTTGTCACAGTCTGTATTCCTTCCTGTGATCCCCTAACCTCCTGATTTAAAAACATTTGCATACATTAAATTTCACTCTTTGTGCTGTAAACGTCTATGGGTTTTGAAAAATGCGTAATGTCATGTATCCACTATTCAAGTGTCATGCAGAATAGTGGCACTTCTCTAAAAATCTACTGTTCATTATATATTCATCCCTTCCCCCTGCTCTCCCTTAAACCCTGACAAACATTTGTACTATCTCTATAGTTTTGTCATTTACAAAATGTTATATAATTGGAATCATACAGTATGTGGCCTTCTCAGACTGGCTTCTTTCACTCATCAATATGTTTTTAAGATTCCATGTCTTTTCATGCTTGACAGCCCATTTCTTTTTATTGATGAATAATACTTCACTATATTGATGTACCAGTTTATCCATTCACCTACTGAAGGGCATCTTGGTTGCTTTTAGGTTTTGGCAATTATGAATAGAGCTGCTAAATACATTTGTATGCAGACTTTTGTGTCGACTTAAGTTTTCAGATTAGTTGGGTAGATACCAGGAAGGCAAATGCTGGATCATATGGTAAGATAATGTTTAGTTTGGGAATTCTCTGGTTGTCCAGTAGTTAGGGCTCCGCACTTCCACTGCAGGGGACACAGGTTCCATCCCTGCTCTGGGAGCTAAGATCCCACATGACGCAGGGTGAGGACAAAAAACAAAAGACCCACTTGGAGGGACTTATTTCTGGTGGACAAAGAAGGGTGTAAGAGAGGAGCAAGAAAGAGAAAGTCATACACTATGGATAACAAAGTGATGATGAAATAAAATTCATATTAAAAAAAAAAGATCATGTTTAGTCTTGTAAGAAACTACCAAGCTTTCTTCCAAAGTGGCTGTACCATTTTGCATTCCCACCAGCAATAAATGAGAGTTCCTATTGCTCTGCATCATCACCAGCATTTGGTATTGTTAGTTTTTTGGATTTTAACCATTCTAAGAATTGTGTAATGGTTCACCATTGTTTTAATTTGCAATTCCAAAATGGCAAATGATGTTGGACATTTTTAAATATGCTTATTTTTTATTGGTATATTTTCTTTAGTGAGGTATCTATTCAGATCATTTACCCATTTCAAAATTGGGTTATTTGTTGCATTACTGTTGAGTTTTAAAACTTCTTCGTATATTTAGTTACAAGGTCTTTATCAGATATGTGCTTTGAAAATATTTTTTCCCAGTCTGTGGCTTGTCTTTTCAGTCTTTTCACAGTGTCTTTTGCAGAGCATAAGTTTTAAACTTTAATAAAAGTCCAGCTTACTATTTTTTCTTTTATGGGTTGTGCTTTGAGAGCTGTATTTAAAACTCATCACCAAACCTATGGTCACCTAATTTTCTTCTCTCTGTGTGGTTTTTTTTTTATAAGTTTTATAGTTTTTGCACTTTATATTTAGGTCTATGATCCATTTTGGGTTAATTTTTGGAAAAGATGTAAGGTCTGTGTCTAGAATTTTTTTTTTTTTTGGCATCAGAATGTCCAATTGTTCCAGGGGCATTTGTTGAAAAAACTGTTCTTTACTGACTTGGCTTTGCAAAGATTGGTTGACTATATTTGTGTAGGTCTATTTCTGGGCTCTTTATTCTGTTCCATTAATGTGTCTATTCTTTCACCAATACCACATTGCCTTCATTATTCTAGTTTTATAGTAAGTCTTGAGGCTGGGTAGTGTCAGTTCTCCAACTTTGTTCTTTTCAGTATTATGTTGGCTATTCTGGGTCTTTTGCTTGTCTCCAAGTAAACTCTGGAAATAGTTTATCAATACCTGCAAAGTAGCTTGCTGAAATTTTGATTGAGATTTCACTGAATCTATAGATTTGGTTGTAAAGAATTAACTTCCTAATAATACTGACTTTTTCAATCCACATACATGAAATATTCCCTTATTTATTTAGATCTTTGATCTCCTTCACCAGAATTTTGTACATATATGGATACTACATATATCTTGTTAGATTTACACCCGAGTATTTAATTTTTTGACAATATTTTGAATGGCATTGTGTTTTTAACTTTAAATTCCAGTTGTTCATTGCTAGGGTATAGGAAAGCAATTGACTTTTTTTTTTTTTCTTTTTTTTTTTTTAAACATCTTTATTGGGGTATAATTGCTTTACAATGGTGTGTTAGTTTCTGCTTTATAACAAAGTGAATCAGCTATACATACACACATGTTCCCATATGTCTTCCCTCTTGCGTCTCCCTCCCTCCCACTCTCCCCATCCCACCCTTCCAGGCTGTCACAAAGCACCGAGCTAATATCCCTGTGCCTTGCGGCTGCTTCCCCCCAGCTATCTACCTTACTACGTTTGTTAGTGTGTATATGTCCATGACTCTCTCTCGCCCTGTCAAAACTCACCCCTCCCCCTCCCCATACCCTCAAGTCCGTTCTCCAGTAGGTCTGCGTCTTTATTCCTATCTTACCCCTAGGTTCTTCATGACATTTTTTTCCCTTAAATTCCATATATATGTGTTAGCATACGGTATTTGTCTTTTTCTTTCTGACTTACTTCACTCTGTATGACAGACTCTAGGTCTATCCATCTCATTACAAATAGCTCAATTTCATTTCTTTTTAAGGCTGAGTAATATTCCATTGTGTATATGTGCCACATCTTCTTTATCCATTCATCCGATGATGGGCGCTTAGGTTGTTTCCATGTCCTGGCTATTGTAAATAGAGCTGCAATGAACATTTTGGTACATGACTCTTTTTGAATTTTGGTTTTCTCAGGGTATATGCCCAGTAGTGGGATTGCTGGGTCATATGGTAATTCTATTTGTAGTTTTTTAAGGAACCTCCATACTGTTCTCCACAGTGGCTGAACCAATTCACATTCCCACCAGCAGTGCAAGAGTGTCCCCGTTTCTCCACACCCTCTCCAGCATTTATTGTTTCTAGATTTTTTGATGATGGCCATTCTGACTGGTGTGAGATGATATCTCATTGTAGTTTTGATTTGCATTTCTCTAATGATTAATGATGTTGAGCATTCTTTCATGTGTTTGTTGGCATTCTGTATATCTTCTTTGGAGAAATGTCTATTTAGGTCTTCTGCCCATTTTTGGATGGGGTTGTTTGTTTTTTTGTTATTGAGCTGCATGAGCTGCTTGTAAATTTTGGAGATTAATCCTTTGTTAGTTGCTTCATTTGCAAATGTTTTCTCCCATTCTGAGGGTTGTCTTTTGGTCTTGGTTATGGTTTCCTTTGCTGTGCAAAAGCTTTGAAGTTTCATTAGGTCCCATTTGTTTATTTTTGTTTTTATTTCCATTACTCTAGGAGGTGGGTCAGAAAGGATCTTGCTGTGATTTATGTCATAGAGTGTTCTTCCTATGTTTTCTTCTAAGAGTTTGATAGTTTCTGGCCTTACATTTAGGTCTTTAATCCATTTTGAGCTTATTTTTGTGTATGGTGTTAGGGAGTGATCTAATCTCATACTTTTACATGTACCTGTCCAGTTTTCCCAGCACCATTTATTGAAGAGGCTGTCCTTTCTCCACTGTACATTCCTGCCTCCTTTATCAAAGATAAGGTGTCCATATGTGCGTGGGTTTATCTCTGGGCTTTCTATCCTGTTCCACTGATCTATCTTTCTGTTTTTGTGCCAGTACCATACTGTCTTGATTACTGTTGCTTTGTAATATAGTCTGAAGTCAGGGAGCCTTATTCCTCCAGCTCCTTTTTTCGTTCTCAAGATTGCTTTGGCTATTCGGGGTCTTTTGTGTTTCCATACAAATTGCGAAATTTTTGTTCTAGTTCTGTAAAAATGCCAGTGGTAGTTTGATAGGGATTGCATTGAATCTGTAGATTGCTTTGGGTAGTAGAGTCATTTTCACAATGTTGATTCTTCCCATCCAAGAACATGGTATATCTCTCCATCTATTTGTATCATCTTTAATTTCTTTCATCAGTGTCTTATAATTTTCTGCATACAGGTCTTTCGTATCCTTAGGTAGGTTTATTCCTAGATATTTTATTCTTTTTGTTGCAATGGTAAATGGGAGTGTTTTCTTGATTTCACTTTCAGATTTTTCATCATTAGTATATAGGAATGCCAGAGATTTCTGTGCATTAATTTTGTATCCTGCTACTTTACCAAATTCATTGATTAGCTCTAGTAGTTTTCTGGTAGCATCTTTAGGATTCTCTATGTATAGTATCATGTCATCTGCAAACAGTGACAGCTTTACTTCTTCTTTTCCGATTTGGATTCCTTTTATTTCCTTTTCTTCTCTGATTGCTGTGGCTAAAACTTCCAAAACTATGTTGAATAAGAGTGGTGAGAGTGGGCAACCTTGTCTTGTTCCTGATCTTAGTGGAAATGCTTTCAGTTTTTCACCATTGAGGATGATGTTTGCTGTGGGCTAAAAGTCCATAATAAAAGTCATATATGGCTTTTATTATGTTTAGGAAAGTTCCCTCTATGCCTACTTTCTGGAGGGTTTTTATCATAAATGGGTGTTGAATTTTGTCGAAAGCTTTCTCTGCATCTATTGAGATGATCATATGGTTTTTCTCCTTCAATTTGTTAATATGGTTTATCACATTGATAGATTTGCGTATATTGAAGAATCCTTGCATTCCTGGAATAAACCCCACTTGATCATGGTGTATGATCCTTTTAATGTGCTGTTGGATTCTGTTTGCTAGTATTTTGTTGAGGATTTTTGCATCTATGTTCATCAGTGATATTGGCCTGTAGTTTTCTTTCTTTGTGACATCCTTGTCTGGTTTTGGTATCAAGGTGATGGTGGCTTCGTAGAAGGAATTTGGGAGTGTTCCTCCCTCTGCTATATTTTGGAAGAGTTTGAGAAGGATAGGTGTTAGCTCTTCTCTAAACGTTTGATAGAATTCACCTGTGAAGCCATCTGGTCCTGGGCTTTTGTTTGTTGGAAGGTTTTTAATCACAGTTTCAATTTCAGTGCTTGTGACTGGTCTGTTCATATTTTCTATTTCTTCCTGATTCAGTCTTGGCAGGTTGTGCATTTCTAAGAATTTGTCCATTTCTTCCAGATTGTCCATTTTATTGGCATAGAGTTGCTTGTAGTAATCTCTCATGATTTTTTTTATTTCTGCAGTGTCAGTTGTTACTTCTCCTTTTTCATTTCTAATTCTATTGATTTGAGTCTTCTCCCTTTTTTTCTTGATGAGTCTGGCTAGTGGTTTATCTATTTTGTTTATCTTCTCAAAGAACCAGCTTTTAGTTTTATTGATCTTTGCTATTGTTTCCTTCATTTCTTTTTCATTTATTTCGGATCTGATTTTTATGATTTCTTTCCTTCTGCTAGCTTTGGGGTTTTTTTGTTCTTCTTTCTCTAATTGCTTGAGGTGCAAGGTTAGGTTGTTTATTCGAGATGTTTCCTGCTTCTTAAGGTGGGCTTGTATTGCTATAAACTTCCCCCTTAGAACTGCTTTTGCTGCATCCCATAGGTTTTGGGTCGTTGTGTCTCCATTGTCATTTGTTTCTAGGTATTTTTTTATTTCCTCTTTGATTTCTTCAGTGATCACTTCATTATTAAGTAGTGTATTGTTTAGCCTCCATGTGTTTGTATTTTTTAAAGATCTTTTCCTGTAATTGATATCTAGTCTCATGGCGTTGTGGTCGGAAAAGATACTTGATACAATTTCAGTTTTCTTAAATTTACCAAGGCTTGATTTGTGACCCAAGATATGATCTATCCTGGAGAATGTTCCATGAGCACTTGAGAAAAATGTGTATTCTGTTGTTTTTGGATGGAGTGTCCTATAAATATCAATTAAGTCCATCTTGTTTAATGTATCATTTAAAGCTTGTGTTTCCTTATTTATTTTCATTTTGGATGATCTGTCCATGGGTGAAAGTGGGGTGTTAAAGTCCCCTACTATGAATGTGTTACTGTTGATCTCCCCTTTTATGGTTGTTAGTATTTGCCTTATGTATTGAGGTGCTCCTATGTTGGGTGCATAAATATTTACAATTGTTATATCTTCTTCTTGGATCGATCCCTTGATCATTATGTAGTGTCCTTCTTTGTCCCTTTTAATAGTCCTTATTTTAAAGTCTATTTTGTCTGATATGAGAATTGCTACTCCAGCTTTCTTTTGGTTTCCATTTGCATGGAATATCTTTTTCCATCCCCTTACTTTCAGTCTGTATGTGTCTCTAGTTCTGAAGTGGGTCTCTTGTAGACAGCATATATAAGGGTCTTGTTTTTGTATCCATTCAGCCAATCTGTGTCTTTTGGTGGGAGCATTTAGTCCATTTACATTTAAGGTAATTATCGATATGTATGTTCCTATTTCCATTTTATATATTGTTTTGGGTTCGCTACTATAGGTCATTTCCTTCTCTTGTGTTTCGTGTCTAGAGAAGTTCCTTTAGCATTTGTTGTAAAGCTGGTTTGGTGGTGCTGAACTCTCTCAGCTTTTGCTTGTCTGTAAAGGTTTTAATTTCTCCATCAAATGTGAATGAGATCCTTGCTGGGTAGAGTAGTCTTGGTTGCAGGCTATTCTCCTTCATCACTTTCAGTATGTCCTGCCACTCCCTTCTGGCTTGTAGGGTTTCTGCTGAGAGATCAGCTGTTAACCTTATGGGGATTCCCTTGTGTGTTATTTGTTGTTTTTCCCTTGCTGCTTTTAATATGCTTTCTTTGTATTTAATTTTTGACAGTTTGATTAATATGTGTCTTGGCGTGTTTCTCCTTGTATTTATCCTGTATGGGACCCTCTGTGCTTCCTGGACTTGATTAACTATTTCCTTTCCCATATTAGGGAAGTTTTCAACTATAATCTCTTCAAATATTTTCTCAGTCCCTTTCTTTCTTTCTTCTTCTTCTGGAACCCCTATAATTCGAATGTTGGTGCGTTTCATGTTGTCCCAGAGGTCTCTGAGACTGTCCTCAGTTCTTTTCATTCTTTTTTCTTTATTCTGCTCTGCAGTAGTTATTTCCACTACTTTATCTTCCAGGTCACTTATCCGTTCTTCTGCCTCAGTTATTCTGCTATTGATCCTATCTAGAGTGATTTTAATTTCATTTATTGCATTGTTCATCGTTGCTTGTTTCATCTTTAGTTCTTGTAGGTCCTTGTTAACTGTTTCTTGCATTTTGTCCATTCTACTTCCAAGATTTCGGATCATCCTTACTATCATTATCCTGAATTCTTTTTCAGGTAGATTGCCTATTTCCTCTTCATTTGTTAGGTCTGGTGGGTTTTTATCTTGCTCCTTCATCTGCTGTGTGTTTTTCTGTCTTCTCATTTTGCTTATCTTACTGTGTTTGGGGTCTCCTTTTTGCAGGCTGCACTTTCGTAGTTCCCGTTGTTTTTGATGTCTGTCTCCAGTGGCTAAGGTTGTTTCAGTGGGTTGTGTAGGCTTCCTGGTGGAGGGGACTAGTGCCTGTGTTGTGCTGGATGAGGCTGGATCTTGTCTCTCTAGTGGGCAGGTTCACGTCTGGTGGTGTGTTTTGGGGTGTCTGTGGCCTTATTATGATTTTAGGCAGCCTCTCTGCTAATGGGTGGGGTTGTGTTCCTGTTTTGCTAGTTGTTTGGCATAGGTTGTCCAGCACTGTGGCTTGCTGGTCGTTGAGTGAAGCTGGGTGCTGGTGTTAAGATGGAGGTCTCTGGGATATTTCCACCGTTTAATATTATGTGGAGCTGGGAGGTCTCTTGTTGACCAGTGTCCTGAAGTTGGCTCTCCTACCTCAGAGGCAGAGCCCTGACTCCTGGCTGGAGCACCAAGAGCCTTTCATCCACACAGCTCAGAATAAAAGGGAGAAAAAGTAGGGAGAATTAGTAGAAGTATGAGTAAAGAAAGAAGAAAAGGAGGAAAGGAAGGAAGGAAGAAAGAAGCAAAGAAGGAAAGAAAGGAGGGAGGGAGGGAGGGAGGGAGGAAGGAAGGAAGGAGGGAAAGAAGGAAAAAAGACAGAAAGAAAGATGATACAGTAAAAATAAAATAAAGTATAATATAGTTATTGAATTAAAAAATATTTAGGAAAAAAAAAAAAAGGGACGGATAGAACCTTAGGACAAATGTTGGAAGCAAAGCTATACAGAAAAAATCTTACACAGAAGCATACACATACACCTTCACAAAAAGAGGTAAAGGGGGAAAAATCATAAATCCTGCTCCCTGAGACCACCTCCTCAATTTGGGGTGATTCGTTGTCTAAAGGAGGGAAGGAAGGAAGGAAAGAAAGAACGAAGGTAAAGTATAATAAAGTTATTACAATTAAACTTAATTATTAAGAAAAAGAATTTTTTAAAAAAAGTCATGGACGGATAGAGCCCTAGGACAAATGGTGGAAGCAAGAGTATACAGACAGAATCTCACACAGAAGCATACACGTACACATTCACAAAAAGAGGAAAAGGGAAAAAAATCATAGCTCTCACTCCTAAATTCCACCTCTTCAATTTGGGATCATTCCTTGTCTATTCAGGTATTCCACAGATGCAGGGTATATCAAGTTGATTGTGGAGCTTTAATCCGCTGCTTCTGTGGCTGCTGGGAGAGATTTCCCTTTCTCTTCTTTGTTCTCACAGCTCACAGGAGCTCAGCTTTGGATTTGGCCCTGTCTCTGCGTGTAGGTCGCTGGAGGGCGTCTGTTTTTTCGCTCAGACAGGACGGGGTTAAAGGAGCCGCTGATTCGGGGCCTCCGGCTCACTCAGGCCGGGGGTTGGGGGATGGGGGTAGGAGGGGCACTACGTGCGGGGCGGGCCTGCGGCTGCAGAGGCAGCATGACGTTGCGGCAGAGGCCGGCGTGATGTTGCACCAGCCTGAGACCCGCCGTGTGTACTCCCGGGGAAGTTGTCCCTGGATCCCGGGAACCTGGCAGTGGCGGGCTGCACAGGCTCCGCGGAAGAGGGGTGTGGAGAGTGACCTGTGCTCGCACACAGGCCCCTTGGTGGCGGCAGCAGCAGCCTTAGCTTCTCCCGCCCGTCTCTGGGGTCCGCGGTTTTAGCCGCGGCTCGCGCCCGTCTCTGGGGTTTGCGCTTTCAGCCGCGGCTCGCGCCCGTCTCGGGGGGCTCGCGCCCTCAGCCGCGGCTCGCGCCCGTCTCTGGGGTTCGTGCTTTTAGCCGCGGCTCGCGCCCGTCTCTGGAGTTCCTTTAAGCAGCGCTCTTAAACCCCTCTCCTCGCGCACCAGGAAACAAAGAGGGAAGAAAAAGTCTCTTGCCTCTTCGGCCGGTGCAGGCTTTTCCCCGAACTCCCTCCCGGCTAGTCGTGGTGCACTAACCCCTTCAGGCTATGTTCAAGCCGCCAACCCCAGTCCTCTCCCTGAGCTCCGTCCAAAACCAAAACCCGAGCCTCAGCTCGCAGCCCCGCCCGCCCCGGCGGGTGAGCAGACAAGCCACTCGGGCTGGTGAGTGCCGGTCGGCACCGATCGTCTGTGCAGGAATCTCCCCGCTTTGCCCTCCGCACCCGTCGCTGTGCACTACTCCGCGGTCCCGAAACTCCCCCCTCCGCCTCCCGCAGTCTCCGCCCGCGGAGGGGCTTCCTAGTGTGCGGAAACTTTTCCTCCTTCACAGCTCCCTCCCACTGGTGCAGGTGCCGTCCTTATTCTTTTGTCTCTGTTTTTTCTTTTGCCCTACCCAGTTACGTGGGGAGTTTCTTGCCTTTTGGGAGGTCTGAGGTCTTCTGCCAGCCTTCAGTAGGAGTTCTGTAGGAGTTGTTCCACGTGTGGATGTATTTCTGGTGTATCCGTGGGGAGGAAGGCGATCTCCGCGTCTTACTCTTCCGCCATCTTCAAGGTCCCCCCGCAATTGACTTTTGAATATTAACCTTGTAACCTCCAACCTTACTTATGAGTTCCATGAGTTTTCATATTGATTCTCTGGGATTTTCTACATAGAAAATCATATTGGAAAACAAAGACTTTTATTTCTTTCCAATCTGCACTGCTTTTATTTTCTATTCTTGTCTTATTTCATTACCTAGGATTTCCAGTACAACACTGAATAGGAGTGGTGAGAAGGAATATCCTTGCCTTGTTCCCATTCTTAGAGGGAAAGAACCCAGTTTTTCACCAGTATATATGATGTTAGCTGTAGGATTTTTGTAAATGTTCTCTATCAAATTGAGAAAGTTCCTCCATATTCCCAGTGTGCTGACAGGTGTTTGTTTTTTTTTTAATTATGAATGGGTATTAGATTTTGTTAATTGCCTATTCTGGATCAATTGATATGAGCATAATATGAACATATGGCTTTTCTTCTTTATCCTGTTGAAGTAGAGGATTATTTTAATTCATTTTTGAATGTGGAACCAGGCTTGCGTACCTGGAATAAATGCCACTTGACTGTGGTCTATAATTCTTTTTGTGCATTGGTTGGATTTAATTTGCTAATATTTTGTTGAGGATTTTTGTATCTATGCTCATGAAAGTTATTGGTCTGTGGTCTTTCTTATAATGCCTTGTTGGGTTTGGGTATTAGCATAACGCTGTCCCCATAGGATGAGTTATAAAGTGTTCCCCCTGCTTTTATTTTCTGGAGGAGATTATAGAGAACTGAACCTTTGGTAGAATTCACTGGTGAAACCATCTGGGCCTGGTGCTTTCTTTCTCGAAGGTTAATTTTTGATTAAATTTATTTAGTAAATATAGGTGTATTCAGATTACCTGTTTTCTCCCTTATTAAATTTCTGCCTACCTGATCGATCACTTACTGAAAGAGTTGTTGAAGTGTTCAGCCTTAAGAGTGGGTTTTTCTATTCCTCCTTGCAGTTCTATCAGTTTTGTGTCACGTATTTTGATGCTCTGTCGTTAGGTGCATACATATTAAGGATTACGTCTTTTTGGAGGAATTAACCCCTTTATTATTATGTAATTCCCTTCTTTATCTCTGATGATTTTCCTTGTTCTGGAGTGTGCATTGTCTTTCTCTTGATGAGTATTAGCATGTATATCTTTTTCAACCCATTTACTTTTAACCTATCAATGTCTTTATATTTAGAGTAGGTTTCTTTTAAACAATATACAGTTGAACCTTGTTTTTTAAATTCACTCTGACATCTGTCTTTTAATTGTATACTTACACCATACACATTTAAAGTATTATATCTATCTATCTATCTATCTATCTATCTATCTATCTATCTATCTATCTAGTTTGTAACTGTTTCTATTCATTGCATTTGTTCTTTTTTCCCCCATTTTCTTCTGACTTCTCTGGGTTTAATTGGGCATGTAATATCATTTTATTTTCTCACCTCCCTTTGCATATTAATTATACTTCTTTTTAAAAATTTTTAGTAGTTTCCTTAGAGTTTGCAATATACATTTACCACTGATCTAAGTCTACTTTTGAATAACACGACTGCTTCCTAGAGCAGTTATTTTACAGCAGGGTATTTCCAATTCTGCCCACCCATTGCTATAACTGATTTCATTTGTCCATATGCTATAATCATACAGTACATTGTTACATTGTTAGTATTATTTGAACATTTATTTATTAGATCCATTAAAAATATGAAAAATAAAAGATTTTATTTTACCTTTATTTTTTCTCTGGTGCTTTTCCTTTTATCACGTAGATCTAAGTTTCTCACTTATATAATTTAATTGCTTCCTGAGAACTTCTTTTAACATTTCTTACAGGGCAGGTCTGCTGGCAATGAATTCTCTTAGTTTTTGCTTGTCTGAGAAAGTCGTTATTTCCTCTTCAGTCTTGGAGATGATTTCACTGAATATAGAATTCTAGGTTGGTGATTTTTCAACACTTTAAGTACTTTACTCTACTCTCAGGTTGCTTGCATGATTTCTGATGAAAACTCCACTGTAATTCTTATCCTTGCTCCTCTATAGATAAGATGTTTATTTTTCTATGGTTTCTTTCAAGATTTTCTCTTTTGTTTTCTGAAGTTTGAATGTGATATTTCTAGGTGAAGAGTTTTTGGTATTTATCCTGCCTAACATTCCTCTGAATGTCCCAGATCTGTAGTTTGGTGCCTGTCATTAATTTTGGAAAGTTCTCAACCATTTTTAGTTTAAGTATTTTTCTGCTCCCTTTTTCTTTCTTCGCCTTCCAATACATGTAAGTTAAATCTTTCAAAATCACTCCACAGCTCTTGGATATTCTGCTATGTTTTTTTTTTAAAAAATCTTTTCACTCTTTGTATTTTAGTTTAAATCTTTTAAAAAAATTATTTATTATTTAATTTTGGCTGCGTTGGGTCTTCATTGCTGTGTGCAGGCTTTCTCTAGTTGTGGTAAGCAGGGGCTTCTCTTGTTGTGGAGCGTGGGCTCTAGGCACGCGGTCTTCAGTAGTTGTGGCACACAGGCTGTAGAGTGCAGGCTCAGTAGTTGTGGTGCATGGGCTTAGTTGCTCCGCAGCATGTGGGATCTTCCCAGACCAGGGCTCGAACCTGTGTCCCCTGCATTGGCAGGCAGATTCTTAACCACTGCACCACCAGGGATGTCCTAGGTTAAGTCTTTATTGACTTATCTTTGAGTTCATTGATTCTTTCCTCATTTGTGTCCAATCTATTGATGAGCCCATAAAATGCATTCTTTATTCCCATTACAGTTTTTTTTTTATTTCTAGCATCTTTTTTTGATTCTTTCTTAGAGTTCCCATCTTTCTGTTTACATCACCCATTTGTTCTTGCACAGTGTCTACTTTTTTCCATTAGTGATCTTAACATATTAATTATAGTTATTTTAAATTCCTTGTCTGATAATTCCCAGATCTGTGTCACATCTGAGTCTGGTACTGATGCTTGCCTTGTTTCTTCAGACTGTGTTCCTTCTGCCTTTTATAATGTCTTGTAATTTTTTGTTGAAATCCATACATGATATTTTGGGTAATAGGAACTGAGGTAAATAGGTCTTTAGCACCAGTGAGGTTTTGTATTAATCTGGCTAGGTGATGGTCCATATTTAATGTTTACATAGGTGTCAAGGACTTCAGATTCCTCTAGTATCATTTTTTGTGTCTCCTGTTGTCTTTGGGTTTTCCTAAAATCTCCTTTTTAATTAGAATCTGATTCTCGTAGGTCTTTCAGCTATAACCCACTATTATTACACTGGAGCCCTGTTATTGTGGTGGTAAGATATGGGGGAAGGGAGGCATTCTATAATTTTCTGATTAAATCCAGTGTTATGGTGGACCTGTGTTCCCAGGCTGTGACCTTCACAAGGACTTGTTACCTTTTTTTCTCTCCTTCTCTAGGTGAGCTAGAGAGGCTATCGTGGGCAGCAGTTGGGTAATCACCTGCCTGCCTGTGTGAGACAAGGCTCTGGTAAAGTTCTTTTAACTAGAGAGTAGGTCCTTGTTATGAAGAATGCACTGGGCATATTTCAAAATGTTGTTTTCTCCCTCTCTTTGCCAGGAATAAGAGGGATTTTTCTTAGCTTTTCACAATGAAGATATGGTGGAGTTCCTGCAGTTAAAACCCATGAAAATGCGAGGAACTCTGTAAGACCTTGGTTCCATGATTTTTTTACTCTCAAACTAGTCCATACTTATCTTCTAGCAAGTCACCAAAATTACCATTTAAATGTCCTACCACCTTATGGCTCCAATGGCTTGTGCTCCAAGGAAGCTGATTTTGGCTCTTTCACTGTGTTTACCTGTCCCCCCAGGTTTTGGGACATCCATTTGCCCTGCAATCTTAAAAATATTCTTTAATAGATCCAAGAAAATATATTTATTTTCAGTTTGTTTGGCTTTTTCTTATTTTCAGGATGGGAATGATGATTTCTAAGATCTTTACATTGCAGACTTGAAACCAGAAGTTTCCTGGTGACTTTTGAGCTGGATCCTGAAGGACAGGATGATTTTCCCAATAGTGCAGGTGGTTGGTTACATTCAACTGAGAGCACATGGCCCATCCAGACCTGTCTTCCTCTACTTTTCCTCTTACTTTTCGGGAGCTGTCACCAGGAAGTTACCTGTGAGAGTCATAGCAGAGTGGACATTAGTTGTGTTTTGATCACTCACCATCCACTCTGCCTTCTGTGAAAGGAAATATGTTCTGGCGCTACTAGCAGGCATTATGGACTCAGAAGGGAGGAGCTTGAGACAAGCACACTAACATAGAGGAATATGGATCTGCAAGGATAGCACAGAAGAAAACCATGTCCTGGTGATACAGTTTAAGCTTCTGCTTCCAGCTCTGCCTGAAAACACTTAGACTTGTGAACAGGATCCTTTAGTTACAGGATTCTCATTTTGTTAAAGCCATGTGGGCAGAGTTTACTTCTGCTGCTTACCAAAAAAAAAAAAAAAAAAAAAAATCCAAAGTGATACAGAAATCTTCAATCAGCTACATTAATGCCAGAGTACAAGGCCTTACTAAGGAGATGGACATTTAATTTCAGACACCATAAGGGAGATACAGCTTAAGTCCCACCAAAAACGTGCCCACGTCCGGGTGACTACTCCCCAGTATGTGGTACTGGGGTAAATACTTGTTTGCTGAAGTTTCATGTATTTTGGCTTTTCACCTCTTTATTATCTGCTTTTTACCTACAGTTTACTGGGAATTTTCCCAATATCCTATTCATCCATGCATGAGATTTTGAGATGTCTAAGATACTTTCTTGAAGATAAGTCTGCCTGTCCCTGTCATTTTATATCCTCAGCCTCTGAAGTCACAGATCTCTATTTAGTGTGGGGTTAAGGTTACTGCTGCAGCTTTTACTCTGAGGGAGCCAACCACAGCCATAAGAAACTACCACAGACTGAGTGCCGTAAACAACAGAAATTTACTCTCTCACTCTTCTGGAGGCTGGAAGTCCAAGATCAAGGTGTGCGCAGGTTTGGTTTCTCCTGAGGCCTCTCTCCTTGGCTTGCAGGTGACCACCTTCTGGCTGTGTCCTCACAGGTCTTCCCTCTGCGTGTGCCTCTCCAGCATGTCTCTCTTCTTACAAAAAAACCACTCATATTGGCTTAGAACCCTGCCTTTATGGCATCATTTTACCTTAATTACCTCTTTAAAGGCCCTACTGCTAAATATAATCACTTAGAGGGTTAGGGCTTCAGCATATGAATTTGGGGGGATATAATTCAGTCCATAACACCACCTTTCAGCCAGTCCTAGCGATTGCTTTTAATTCCAGTTAAATTTTAATTACCTTAGTTGAGTGATGATCAGGAGAAGTTGTTTTACTCAGCACCTTCTCTGTACCAGCTACAGAGCTGAGCCAATGGGACCTCCTCTCACCCTGAGAAGACATCAAGGCCTAGAGGGCAAATGAAAGGAGGACCGCCCTTTGACTGGGTGGTGTGTCCTCTCTCTCTCAAGCCCATTCCACTCCTGATATTCTGTGGCCATCTACTATCCCCCATTCAGGCCTCTGCTCCCCCCAAAATGCCCCCATCTACTAAACTGATATACCATACTAACTGATGTACCACCCAACTGCCCACCCAAGCTTGCCCTTAACTATCTACTCCTGGGGAAATTGATCCTGTGAACAAGTCCACTCTGAGAGGCTAGTGATGGATAGCTGCCTCGGGAAACTACCTCTCCCAGGGACAGAGCAGAAGCCAAATGAAGAAAGCCTCACTGGTGGAGTTCAAGGCACTGGTGAGGAGCTGCTTCAAGGATCCTTTCTGTCTTCCTTCTCACTGTGCTAAGCAAGTGACACTTTTACAGAGTCCGAAGGGATAGCCACTGGAGAGGCGGAGACATAGCTTAGTAGAAGGCCACCAATAAAGACCTGTTTTTTTTTTTTTTTTGCGGTACGCGAGCCTCTCACTGTTGTAGCCTCTCCCGCTGTGGAGCACAGGCTCCAGACGTGCAGGCTCAGCGGCCATGGCTCACAGGCTCAGCCGCTCCACAGCACATGGGATCTTCCCGGACCTGGGCACGAACCCGTGACACCTGCATCGGCAGGTGGACTCTCAATCACTGCGCCACCAGGGAAGCCCAAGACCTGGGTTTTAATCCCAATGTTGGCCCTGGTGTGTTATATAACCTTCCTCTTTCCATGCCTCAGTTTCCCTACCTGCACGATGGAAAGAATAATTCCCGTCTGGCTCAGCTCTCCAGGGACACTGAGAATGACTGCCATAACAGACAGAAAAGTGTTTTAGATGGAAAATGTCATAAAATAAATTCAAGATGTTATTATTTTAAGGTGTAAAATCAGAACTCATAAAAGCAGGCATAAAAATGTCCTGGTGGATATATTTCCATTCTGGAGAAAATTAATGGCTACATCTTGGGCTTGAATCTTCCACAGAGTCCATCCCAGAATGTTGGAGTTGGAAACACTTTTAGAGATATTTAGTCCCACCCCTCCCGATGGGGAACTGAGGCCCAGAGAGGGAAGGGACCTGCTCAGCATCACACAGCAGGTTAGTGGCTCAATTGGGACTGGGACCTGGTAGTACTGACAACTTTTCCTTCGTTCTATTCTTCCTTTTCAGGGGGATGGCAGAGAGTGGCAGGGCTAAAACCTATGAACCATCTCTAAGCAATACCTGAGGTTTGTGAGATCCGCCTCAACATCCAGGCACATCTGTTCCTGATGGAGATCTCTGACTTGCAGGCCCAGTGAACTCTCAGAGGAAATTCCAGCCACAGTAGTTGACTTCATCTCCTTAGCACTACAGAATGGCTTGACCTGGAAACTCTACTGCTGGTCACATCTCTTCTGCTGGGCTGGCTCCTGTATAGTGTGGCTTGGTCTGGTTGAGTGTAGAGGTAATTGCAATATACTGAGGTTTGGTATTGTAATAAAAATAGGAGCCATTACCATAAAAGCTACCATTTATGTCATTAGTATTTAGTGGTGGTGTGTTGCAGCTTTTTTAGTGCTCATAAAACTGTCGCTGCTTGCAGATATGTCACGGTGTTGACATAAATTTAAAGGGTTGGAAATCCATAGGTCATAAAAACTAGATAGTAAATAGCAACAGAACAGGACGGACAAGAACTGTTGCATTAGGCATGCAAATGCTTATGGATTTGCATGTCTAGTGCTTGCATTAGCATAATAAGAAGACATTTACATTACAGATGGACATGATTAACTAGGCCCTTGTAAATAAGTCCACTCAGCCTAGATAAGGTGTGTTTGGACCCTAGAGGAGGGATTGTTACAGGACCCAAAGGGCAAGTAGAGTCACTTCTTGCTTCTCTTCTGGCATGGACTTAGTAGAGAGGTCTTCAGAATCACTGATAATGCTCAAATGGGGATGGATTTGGACTCATGGCTAACACGAGTTGAATGCTTACTATGTACTAGCCACTATTTAAACATCTACATATGTTAAATCACTTAATCCTTACAACAGCTCTATTATTATACCCATTTTACAGGTGAGGAAGCTGAGGTATAGAGAAGATAAGTCAATTAATAAGTGGCAAAACCGGGATATGAACCCAGGCAGCGTGGCTCAAAGCCCAGGCTCCTAATTACTACACCAGCTGCCTCTTATTCACTGAATTCATGCATGAATGCAGCAAACACTTAGTAAGCAGTTGCTACATACCAGGCTCCATGCTACTGTTAAGGGTATAGAAACAGCAAGATAAAGACTCACTCTTCTTAAAAAGCTCATGTAGTCTAGCTGGAGACATTGAGATGAAAACAAAACTTCTCACGTTGTGCTCAACGAGCTCAGAGAGGACACTTAATCTCCAGGAAAAGTGGGTAAAAGAAGGCTTACTTGGAGGAGGTGCTCCGTAAACTGAGACTTGAATGATGTGTAGGAGTCCAGCAGGTGAGGAGTAGAGGATTAGAACACTTGCTCAGGGAACAGTAAGTACAGAGCCATGGAAATGGGGAACACTGGCTGTGTTCTCAGATCCTTAAGTCATTCCACACTGGAGGTGGGGAACATATGAAAGGGAGGCAGAAGGAGAAGCTGAGACTGGTCATGAGGATTGGCGGCACATGGGAAGACTTGGAGGGTTCAACTGATCAAACAATTCTCTGAACAAAATCCTCCCTTCAGATTAGGCACTAGGATTTGCATCTCAAATACCCACTCCCTATTACAAAGTCCTGTACCTCTTCCATTATTTCATAGATTCGTTGCCCATCCCCCCAGAGTTGCTTAAGACATCATGGCCATTCAGACCAGCCCTTTGATGATGCATGAATCCTGCTACAAGCTCCTCATAACTGGTGGGTTGTTTAGGAATCTCCATCCACAGTTGGGCAGGCGTGCAATTTGAGCTAACTCATTGCTGGGAGCCCAGTTTAATGAGAGGTCCAAGGACTACACAATATTTTTGAATGCTCTCCATTAATATGTACCTGTTCCACAAGCTCTCCTTGTGGTAACAGCTCTTAATGGTAAATATACCCATTCAAAGTACATTTGAACGGAAGCCTCCAATGAATTATTTTTTATGGTGGCAGACAACTTGGGGAATTCCTGAGAGCTTACAGTTCTCTTTGAAGAGAACTGGTCATCTTTGCCACTGCTTGGAACCTTCTGTTTCTCTTATTGGTGGCTATGTGATCTTCGCTCAGCAGGCAGAAGTTGTCATCTTGAAGTACGTAATAGACACTGCGTGAGGATGTTGGTCCTGGGTCTGTAGGCCATAAGTGGTCTCAAGGAGGCATCTGGGAACAATGAGCGATGGGGGTTTCAGAATCAACAAAGCATCAGGAAGAAATATGGCAGAAATGTCCCAGACAGAACTTCTCACAGGAGCAGTGAAAGCTATGCTGGAGAAACCATAATGTCATGATCATCCCCAGTCCTCTTCCACCCCACCTGTCAACCCCCGACTCCTGGTGAACTCTGGCTAACGCCCATTCGTGTTTCTTCTTCCCCCAGTGAGTCCAATGAAGATAAAGTTTGTCACACTCGTGGCTGCTTCTGCCCTTTGGTCAGCCAGGAACTTCTCAAAAATTCCTTTTCAACAGATGGTGGAAAAGCTGGGTTTGGTGGCCAGAGACCTAAGTAACAGAATGCTCCTACCTAGCCCACTGACTTGCAGCATCAACTTCCATGGTCTCAAGGCCAGCGAGTCTTTGACAGCTGGATCTTCCCAGAGCCTGTAGGGCACTGTCTCCTCTGACCTGCCTCTGTCCTCCACCCTGGGCCATCAGCACAGCCCCAAAGTGGGTCTGTGTAGTGTTGACTTCAAGCTAGAACTGAGGCTGGGGACATGGTTTCCTAGTTTCTCAGTTTCTTGAAGGTGCTGGACATGTGGTCCAGTTCATGGATGTACAGTTTGTGACAGTGTAACCGTATGCCAAGTGACATATTATTAGTGGATAGATACATGTGCTTATTTGTCTCTTTGTGATTATACATCAGTATATGTCTGTATGTATTACATATACATGTATGTATACCTTGTTCTGTCTAAGTGTATATGTGTAAGCATATTTATATATTTCTCTCTCCGTAGAGTTGTATAGGCGTGTACAGGCACTTATGTCTGTGACCATGTGTTCCTATGTGTGCATCCGTACAAACCTGTGTGTACCGGTGCATCTGTGTATATACACATCTGGAAATGCCAAGGAGTGTTAGGCAGGTGCTTGGGGCAAGGCTAAGAGCTGACATTGTAATTTCTTCCCTGGAATTTCAGAGGCTCTAAGGACAAAATGCCTTCATAGGAGGCAGCAGCATGAGTTGCCAGCTGGTCTGTAAATCCCTTTCATGTTGCCCAAGGTCATTGTCTGATGGATTAGTCCTGGTCTAGCAGGCTACACAATGACAGGATCTGCAGGAAGGCGGGGTAAGAGCTAAGGGGGCTGCAGCTTCCTCTCCCTGTACCTCTTGCTCCCCACTCACCGTGAAATAGGATCACAGCGGCAGAGGCGAAATAGCAGTGACAGAAAGCCTTGCTGAGCTACGTTTTACATATATGAACTCATTTGAGTCTCATGACAGCTCTCCAAGGACTAATAGTCCCAATTTCCAGATGAATACATGAAGGTACAGTGAGTTTAAGTAACTTGTTGGGATTGGATGTCAAGCAATATTCCTCCAAATGCAGTCTGGCTCTTCTGTGCTAAGATTTTCTGGACTGAACCATACAGACCTGAGATGTCTTATTCTCAGTGACCAGAGGCCACTCTTGGCCAGAATGCCAACAAAGGGAGGGTTTTTTTTTTTTTGTCATTCTTCCCTTCCTTCCTCATTCTTCTCTTTGCTCTGAAGATGTCCACATCTCATCCCTCAGTGAGCTTCCCACTGGGGTGTCATGCTAGAACTTGTCCTCCCAATACTCCCCAACCTTTTGTTTTCATCAGAATTGCCTGTCTTGCAAATGGACACTCTCTTGCTGCTCGGCTCTGCTTTCCAAGGTGTTTCCATATTGAGCAAAGATGCTCAACCAGTGCTAGGATGATTATGGCTACTAATGAAATCCAGTGTCTCACTTCCCTGGGACAGAATGCAGGAGCTGAAAGTTCATAAAATCCAATGTCCTCTTTTAGGCTCACAAGAGGGAAGGGACCCAAGGGGCCAACAGCTAGGAAGATGGTGTGTAAGCCTTGAATCAAGTCTTGTAGTTTCAAACCTAATATTTCTCTCACTTCACCAACTTCTGATTTTATAGTTAATCCCAAAGAAATGTGATGATGGTGGGAACTACAGGCATTGAGACTGGTCAGTGGTGGAGACAGTTTGGTCATACTATAGGTCTCTATCTGTGAAGAGAGCTGGCTTTCTTGAAGTGTTGCAGTGGGAGCCTTCCTGAATGGATTCAATATGACAACTTGCCTATCCGTCTCCTGGGTATTTGTCTAAGATCATGAAAATCCCAACCTGAAATATGACCTCTTGCACAAATCCAAGATGACCACAAGTGTCAGCCACACAAGCATCAACTTTCTTTTAAGAATAAGGTATAAGAAAGGGAGATAAAGGATAACTTTTATTGCGACATTTGGGCTAAATACTTGGTGCAGACCACTTGTATGGAAAAGTCTGGACAGAGGTCACTCTGTGAAGCTCCTCGGTAGCTGTTCTTGCAATGTTTTAAATAAACATGGACATTCAAATTACCTGGTTACAGTGTCTTTATTTACTTCGTGGAGCATTGAAAAACACATAGCAGAAGCATCAAGAATCTACAAACCCCAATGTTGGGGAGAGGAAGCTGGGGCATCTTCCAACCGTGGGTTCTCTGCCTTTCCTGAGCTAAGGACCCAGGATCCCTACTGCGCTTTAAGGGACTCAAGGATACCAGATGTCCTGCAGCACATTTGGCCTCAAGGTTTTCCCATCTCCAAGAAACTCATGAGCTGCTTTAAATGAGTTTCCAAATGTGTGTTTAGGCTGGATTTACATCTGGGTTGCTGCATAGTAAATGCTGATTATTAAAAACATTTGCATGGCGCTTTAGCAACGAGAGATTATGTATCTGTTACCTAAGTCTCAGTGAAGGCTTTATTAATTCATTATTATTTTATCAACATACAATAAACTGTTCTATTAAATCTAAATTACACAGAAATTTAGGGAGGGATCATCTAAAAGGACCTCAGCCGAGACTATCCCCAGGGAGGGACTTAATGAAGTTTCAAACAGTTAATAACCCTCAGTTCATAAATAAACCATGGGTATTTAAAGACCTGCAAAATACTAAAATAAGATGTTGAGACTCAACAAAGGAGGTATGAAAGAGCACTCTTGGAATTACCCTCCTTGTAACTCACAGGTAAAACCTCTACTTTTAGACAATATTTCTTGGATACCTGGGAATATGTGACACTCCTGGGGACTTTAGGATCAACTTTGCCCTTGGTTCCAAATTCACTAAGGAAATGGGCAGAGGCAGCCTTGAAATAATTTTTTCCTTCTCTCAAATAATCCACCTTTGACTTTAAAACATATTTTGGTCTAAGAGGTGAAGGGTGAGAAAGAGATTCTGCCCTGATGTAAGGTAATGTGGTAATTTCTTAACAATCCTATAGGGTAAATTGAAAGTCAAATCTCACAACTCATACTCTGCAGGCAGGATTAGCTACATAATTTTCAGGGCTCAGAGAAAAATGAAATGCAAGGCCCCTTGTTCAAAAATAATTGAGAATTTTAAAATGGTAACAGTAGAACAATGAACCAAGAATGGGGGCCCTCCTTTGTGCGGGGCTCAGTGTGACTGCACAGGTTGAATGACCATGACGCTGGCCTGTTTGGATGGCTCCTGAGCAAGGTGGATGGAGGCGTAGGAGGCAAAGGCCTCAAAGTGAGGAAGTTCTGGTGTTCCACTGGAACATGGGGAGTATAGAGATTTGTTGGGACCATCGTAGGGAGAACAGTCAGGCTATAGGGGTAAGTTGGAGCCAGATCATAAGAGGCTTATCTGCCAGGCTAAGGGAGGCAGGAAGTTATGGAAAGTTTTTGAGCAGAGTGTGATGACCTCAAAAGTTCAAGCTCACTGATGGTCAAAGGCCAAGGACTGACTTCGTTGGGAAGGTTTCTTCGCATTGCAGTGATCTGTCCTTCCAAACTTACTCATATTTGAGCACTGCTCTGAGCCAACACTTGGCTTTTTTTTTTCTTTTCATCTTGAGTTCCCAGCAAACTCTGTGTGGTTTTTTGGGTGGTGATCAATTACAGAAGAATTGAGTCTTTCTTAATTTAGGTTCTCCTGAAAGAAGAGCCTGAGATATAGAGTCGGGGGTAAGTAGTTTAATAGTGGGGTGATCCAAGTAAGCAGAATGAGGAAGCAGAGAGAAAAAGAGAGAAAGAAAGAGAAGGACAAGCCAATAAAAGATGTATCGTGGAGTGATTTACAACATTGGGCAATTGGGATTCAGTTTCTCTGGGAATCCTCTGTGGTTCAGAATGCATCACGGAATTGTTGCTCTGAAGAACAGGAAGATGAAGTATTTATCCACTGACTCCCATGCCCCACAGGTTGAGGATGCCCTTTGGAGGTATAATCCAGTGTGAACTTTGGGGCTATACCTGCCAGTATCTGAAGGGAATTCATGGGTTTAGGTAATATTTTGGGACAGAAAGAAATAGAGAGATCCTGAAACACTGTTGATGTAGGATGTTGGCTGTGTGCTCAGAGGTGCCCCCATGGCTCCATAGAAATCAGGTGGGGCTACGGCATATGGTGTGGGATAGAGAAACTATTTGTAACAGGCTCTTTAGGCCACTTAAAAGTGTCTAAAAGTTTTCACGCCCCAACCTAATCAGGACTTAGTCTCTGGAGACCCACAGATGAGTGGAAAGGTTTTGGGAAAGCAGTTGGTTGTCCTTCCCAGTGCCAACCATAGAAGCAGAGTATATGTCTCAGATGGGGATAATATAGAATGTCAGTATATAGGTTAGACCAGAAAGCTGCCCTGGAGGGTACACTGAGTGCCCCCACATCTCTCTTCCTGTTGGGTGCCTAGAGTTCCGCCTCTACCCTGAAAGCTTTAGTGGGAATGGCAGCAAGGGAATGCTGGACTCCTGGCATGATGGAGTGAAAGGGAGACACATGACTTTGCCAATGACCAACTCTGAATCCCAAAACCATGAGTTAATCTTAAGAGCATGAACTATGGAGAAGGGCAGCCCTGGGTTTGAATCCTGGTACTTGTCGACTGTGAATTTGGGGCAAGTCAGTCATTCATCTATGTAGCTATGTAACTAGGTAGTTACTGAGCGTTGATTCTGTTCCAGGCATGGAACAAGTCCACCTCAGGTTTCTAGGCTAGTGGAGAATTTAGGCAATAAAGGATAGGGGAAAATGGATAAAAGCGAACTGTTATAAGTCTATAAAGATGAATCATGTGAAATGGTAGAGTATGATTGGAATGGGGAAGGTGAATAAACTATGTAGATAGGGTAGTAAGGCTGGGTTCCTTACTGGAGTAAAAGGAGACAACCGTGGGAAAAGCAGAGGTAAGAGATTTCCAGGCAGATGGAACTACATGTGTTAAGGCCAGGAAGTATTAAAGAGCTTGCATAGTTGTGGAACCAAGAGGAGGCCAGGTTGACTAGACCACATTAAGTGACGGGAAGAGAGGCAGGAGATAAAGTTGCAGAGAAGGGCAGGAGTTACACCATGTTGGCATCGTAGCCCAAGTAAAGAACTTCAGCTTTTTATTTTGAATGCAGAGGGGAGCCATAGAAATATTTTAATCAGAGGAGTAATGTGATACATTTTTTCATTTTAAAAAAGATCACTCTCAATGAAGTGAGGTGACTCATTTGGAAGGAGGACAAGAATAACCATGGAGGGACCAACTAAGAGGATTTTGTGGTATTTCAGGAATGACAGTAGTACTGGGGAAGAACGGAGGTGGGTAGATTTGAGGTATATTTGGGAAGTAGAGTCAACCAGTCTTGCTAATGGGTTGGATGTCAGGGTGGAGAGAGGAGTTTCATAGATGAGTCCCTGGAGAAACCATGGTGTCATTTACTGAGGTGCGTAAGACTAAGATAAAAACATGTGTGTATATGCACGTGGGAGATCAAACAGTTGAACCTGTTGAGTTTGAGATGTCTATAAGGCATGCAGGTAGAGATGGCAACTCTGTATTGGCTGTTTGGGTCTAGAGTTTGGTGAGGGCATTTTTGCTGGAGACTAAACTTGGGAGTCATTGGCATAGAGATGCTTTTTTGAAAGCCTAGGAAAAGATGTAAACTGTAAAGTGGGGGCAAGAAGACCTTTCTTCAGAGTCAGACATTGCTCAGGAAGTGCAAGTTCCCTCTTCTCTTCTCCACGTCTCCTCTCCTTCCATATGGGGACAAGTGGGTGGGTTCTCTGAAGGCTTGCACAGAGGCTGGAGTGAGGGGCTCAGCCTCAGAGAAGAGAAACAGCGCAGTCTCAGCCCAACCCTGATCACAGGCTAGTCTCATGTAGGCTCTTTATTTCTGAGCAACATGGCACACTGGGTTGAGCTGGAGGACTGTCATAAACAAGATGGGACATGGGCCTTTGACACTGTACTCAGTTCTCATGTAGAGGCCACGTTGATTCATCTTTCTTTCAATGCTGTAAGCTGGAGAGGAGAGGCGGGCCTTGGTGTCAGGAACTTGAGTCCCATGCGCAAAGCGAATGTGAGCCCATTTGAAGCTGTGATGACAAAAGGCCTTGGTTGCTAGGAAGAAGGCAGTGGAGAGGCCCCACATAGGCTGTTTCCCAAGGTGGATTAAACACACATTGAAATATGAATCGCTGGAGGCATTTTAAAGACTGTCGCCTGACATATAGAAATCACATTTCTCTTCCAGTGGAAAACGGCAGCAGGTATCAATTGTTAGGGGACACGGTGTGAATGGATGGCGGGCCTTGTGCAGTGCTTTGTTCCATGTGGAACAATTCTATTGTGCAGTGACAGTGTCTGCACAATGGCTGCAAAGGTACACGGGCGAAACCACACACACACACGCACACACACACGCACACACACGTTATTCATTCGTAGGTATTTTAGAGCTTCCTTTGAATTCTTATTAGGAGAGAGGATTCACGTGGATTTAACTGCCTTCATCTAGCTCCCTAAAGGGTTTCTACTGCTGAAGAGTTTTCAAGCAACTATTATATCGGCTTCAACCATAATATTCCCTTATGTTAAGAATCCTAGTTCTGGCCTTATACATTTCCTATATGTAAATTGGGAATGATAATATACAGTCAGAGTGTACAGAGCTATTGGGAATGGTGAGGGGTTTAATGCCCAGAGAGCACTTAGAACAGAGCCTGGGATGTGGTAGGTACTCAGTAAGTGCTGCCTGTTACTCCCGTCCCAAGCCCTGACTCTCAGATGAGTTGACAGAGGTCACTAAGGCTAAATGAGTCCGCCAAGGTCATAGCTGTCATGGTGTTAACGACTGAATGTTTGTGCCCCCTTCCCCAAACCAAATCCGTATGTTGAAGCCCTAACCCCCATTGTGATAGTATTTGGAGATGGGGACTTTGGGTAGTAATC